>NC_139921.1:26410570-26603070 GCF_963514095.1 Eutrigla gurnardus
TACGCTGAGAATGAAATGAACTGGGAGATAATGGAGACGGAGTGGAGGAGTGTGGGAAAGCAGCTCGCCACCGAGGTGGAAAACATGACAGCGGATATAATAAACACTCTAAGGTCAATTCTCTACCACAGTAGGACAGTAACCAAATACATCCAAGTACTGCAAATCAGTACATATACTTTAATTTACTAGTACTTCCATTTTAAGCTTATTTTGTGAAGATTGTCTTGATGAACAAAACATGGAAGTATCATGAATATCTGTTTGCCACAGAGAAATGGGAAAAAACGGTTTGTCTAGGGCACCGTTGCCATGGTAACGTCTGAGTTTGACCCAGGGATAGATGTCATCCCTGCAGCACGTTATCACTTGAAGCCTGACAGGATGGATTTCCGTGCCGTGCAAGGTGAGATTATCTAAGGTAACACTGTATTTTACATTGCAGTACTTTTACTTAATTAAAGCATCTGAGATACTTCTTCCAGTATTGACCTGAAAACTTACACCTCTCCATCTCACAGGCCTCAAATAAATCTCCTCAAATTGTCTCCTTTTGCTTCGCTGAATGGAGCTTTAAAGGTATTTAGATAATATTCCACATTATTTGTTCTCTGTTCTGTGGGTTTGTAATGTCTGATCCCAACAACCCGGCTCCCTGTGATTGTGAGTGGTCAGCATGCAGCGACGTTGTGAGAGTCAAACTACATCAGGCATGATTGATGTGAACACAGACAGGAAGGTGAGTGAAGGTAAATAATGAAATTCAGCACTCCACTCTGCAGGATCGTGTGCCAGTTGGCTGGAAATGGATCGGCAAAAGCGGGGGGGGAAAAAAGCATCGTTTATGTGAACGGCGGGTTTGTAGCGCAGCAGCGGTGGTGTTAGCGTATGGGTTAGCATAGTGGTTGGACTTTAACAGAGGACTGATGTTTATGTTGATGAAAGATTTAAATGTTACTCTTTTCTTTTTGTAGATCTGCAATTCATTCAATGCAGGTTGTATTAAGGTCAGATAACCAACCAATGCTAAGGTTAGCATGCTAACAGGCTCATGCTATGTGGCAGCTGGTTGGAGAGCCTCTCGCTTTCAGGCTCCTGAGGCCAAATGTGTCCGTCCGTTTGCTTCCACAGTAACATCGTATGAAAGAGCACACATTTCCCTACATTTTGACCTGAAATTATTAATAAAGAGTGAAAATTGCCAGATTGAGAGCAAGTTATTTTTTCGAAAACATTTTGCGCTCTGAACATTCAGACCAATACACACCAATGTAAAAATGTGGGGGGTTTTTTCCAAGCTTCAAATAAAGATGAATACCTTAAAGATTTTTAATGGGACTTAAATGTTGATTAACAGCCGGATTGTACGAAAGACGTGCGACGTTTTAAAGTTTGAACAGAGTTTCTACGTGAATGTATGAATCAGTAGGGAGCAGCTGAAAATGCATAACGTTTGCTCATTGGTCCATTCATTTTAATGGGAATTTAACAGAAAATGTTGAATAATTCTGAAAGTCTTTCAGATACGAATGAGAAAATATCATCACAATCGATCTAAATAAAGGGTTGATATATTTCACCGACATCCGCGGATCCACTGCTGCTAACATGGCGGATGCAGCAGCAGCAGCAGCAGCGCCATCTGCCTTCACTTTACATTGTAGAACATAGAAACAGCCCACCGCCCATCCACTGCAGATGAATCTGTGTGTGTTTCTGATAAATCAAAGCCAGGCATGATCTCCTCACACACACACACACACACACACACACACACACTCTACAATCTCACTGCACTGAAACATCAAAAGGGCCTGCAGCGGGGGGGAATCCCCCCCAACGCCTTCCTCCTCCACCCTCGGAGGCATTCAACCCGGCTAAACAGAGCGAGAGCAGAAGGTTACTCAAGCTGCAATGACTGATCAAAGATCAGATCTTAATTCACGAGGAGAACGTGGGCGTACAGTAACTCCTTCACAGGAAGTTGGAACCCCCAGGAGACGTTAGATTTACATTTGTTACAACTCAGGTGCCACCGTTCGTTTCCTGTCACCATCACCGTAAACTCTACTGCTGTCATATACTGGTGGACTTGCCCTTTAATTGCAATTTTCTTCTTCTATTTGATTTGACTATTTTGAATCATATGTAAATGAGTCTGTTTATAATGTGTTGTGTTTCATTTCTTCGGGGTTTCCTACACTTTTTTCCAAAGCAATGTTTTAAGCATTTGAAAAGAAGAATTATATATTTATATAAATGCATTTATTAGGTACACCTGCACAACCGTGATGTCATAAGGTTCATTTATAAGAAGATCTTAATGCCTTTAATGCCAAACGTGAAGTATTCGATTGGCCTTGCTGATGACCAAAATCAGTGCAAGAGTGACATCTGCTGGCGGAGGCTGGAACTCTTTATAATAATATATTTCCATTTGTTTGACAGCAGCTATTCAACCAACGGTGCCGAGGGGGAGATCTGCCCCCTCATTGAGTGTCTGGTCTATTCAGTGAGACCGTAATAAGACAAAGTTTATGGACTTTTGATATGTAAAGTACATTTTTCTGATACTGAAGTATATGGTTTGAATGCAAGACATTTACTTGTAGAGTATTTCAACATGTTTTGTGGTATTTTATTAAGTATCTGAATACTTCACCCACTGCCAGAGTATGTGCTGCTAACATGAACCTTCACAGTGAAACGATTGAGCAAGCGTTTCTCCAAATAGTTGATACGCATTCGTTTTTCCAGGACTTTCTTGGAGCCAGCTCAGCTATTTAAATGTTTTCCAGCTGTGAGCAACTCTTCCATTTTCCTTCAGGGATCACTGATGAGTATACATACTGGAGGTTCATATCCGTGCCAGTTAATATCATAAGCAAACAAAAAGTGTCCGTTTTCAGGAGTTAACCCTTTATTCAAAAGAAACGTTCAAACAATAAAAGGAGCACAGGTGGCTCAGAGTAATGTGTGAATGCTACAAGCAGTTAATAGTGGTCGGGGGGAAAAAAAGAGAAAAAAATCACAACCCGTTTCAATTGTCGGCTTTTTTTGGAATAAAAAGCAGCACTCATAAATCAAAGTCGGTCATTATATGCCTAAAAAAACAACAACAGAAAAAGAGTGAAAGATTATTAAAAACACTGGTTGCACACAAACACACACTTCCCCTTCTTGCTTTATAAGACTGACACAGAGGCAGAGCTCGGAGTGGCGTTAATATTTAAAGAACACACGTCGGAGATTTCAATGAGAAACCAACGTACACAACATTTGGATCATTTATTTGAAAGGCCATTTAAAATGTTGAATTAGGTTTCATCCTGGTCCTCTTGTTGTTCCACAAAGCAGAGCAGCATTAGGACGGATACGCCAGACTTCTCTCAGTATTTTAAAGGGGCATCCCTAAAACTGTACCTCATTAATCGTTCTGTAGACCTGCTGAGGACCTTCAGCAAACAAGTCAAATAAAACATCCCATTGGTTGATTGCATGATACACTCTGGGGACTTACTGTGGAGTGAATATAGGTCCTTTTGTTAGCGCCAGCGTCGACCTCACGTTTCTACAAAGTGATGGGAGTGCAGCTCAGTCGACGTCTTGGTGCGACTGCTGAGCAAAGCACATATGAAGGTTTTACTGCCCCAGAGTTAAAGTTATAATCCTTTTAAGATGGATCGTTCACCGTTTATTCTCCCGACAGTATCAAAAAGGTGCATCAAGTTGCTGCAGGCGTCATATTCATGTCCCCCACTGCTGTGACTTCACATTAAAAGCATTCGAGAGGAGAAATACAGAGGGGGGCTTTATTGTGAAGGAGCCACAGGAAAACGCGATTGTCGAGGTTAGCGCCGACGGAAATGCATCAACAACACTTTCATTTTCACGACGGGAAGTCAGACAGTTTTAAATAATTGCAGGTAGTAAACGGCGTAGGCTGGCTGTTGCCATGGTAACCACGGGTGTCGCCAAATCACCCCGGAGTGAAATCTGAAGGATGATAAAAAAAAAAACTAATGTTTTGAAGCCCATTGCTTTTCACGCTTTCCTCCACTACACAAGAAAACGAGGAATGGTGTGTAAACGTTGGTACGCTGCGTTGAACCGTCAGGGTTTGTAAAATATATATACGAACATAAAATAATGAATACATCAGCTGAGGAGTAATACAATTTAACAAAATACACCTCAAAACACAAGCCGTGAATAATAATTCTGAGATAAACATATAATAAACAAGAATATATTAAAAACAAAAAAAAAAACGATGCACAGCATAAACAAAATAGCAAATTCCAGCTCTACTTAACTTCATACCTAAACGTCTGCCGGCGATTCGTCACCACGAGGGTGTCAGGAGTGTTTTTCTCCGGGTGGAGCCTGCTGCTCAGGCAGAGAGAGAGTCTAAAGCACTCCTGTTAAAAAACAAGGGAGAAGAAAAGAAGCGAGGTGATTCTGGGGCCCTGGAGGAGGAGGAGGAAGGGAGGTTAGGAGGTTAGGGGATGGAGGAGTGGCGGTTTAAGGGCTCCCTGCTGTAAACACTGCTGCTTGGGACCAAAGCTCCAACTCCAACTCCACGACGCTCTTCTCAAAAAAGGAGCAGCTGACTCCCTAGGTGTCCTCCTCTTCCTCGCGGTGGCCCACTACCCTCTTCCTCAGAGCTTCATCAGAGAAGCCCTGTCCCTTAGGTTCTGGGCGGCCCTCGGGGGACCCTCTCCTCCTCCGCCTCCAGACCTCATCCTGGTCGTCCTCTTCGTCTTCGTCGTCGTCTTCCTCGCCGTCAGCCTCGTCTTCGTCCTCTTGCTGCTGGATCAACCTCGCCTGCTCCATTGACTGTTTTTCTGCAGAACACCATTTAGAACCAGTCAGTGATGATGAATAAATGAAGCCCGACAGCCAGTAAATCCGTTTCTGGTTTTTAAAACAAGTTAATGTACAGCAACGTATGAACGATAAACCACTAACTCACTCTGGTAGTAGTCCGGAGAGGAAAAGCGGCGCGAGGGGAAGGCAAAATCTGCGATGAACACCAGTAACTGCAAAGACAACAGGAACAGTTAATTCACTAGAAATGCATGCGTCTGTAGTTTCAGCGTTTTTACAAAATCATGAAAAGGTGCTGCACCAGTACTCACCAGTCCCAGAGCAAGGCCAGAGAACAGAGTGGCCAGGCCAAAGATAACATAAGACCCCCAGTTAGGAATCCCCAGCTGCTCCGTCATGTAGTTATGACAACGCTGGAAAACACAACAACAGTTTTACCTGAGGCTTCAACCAAATATAGTAAAAAAACACATCATTTCAGAAGCTTTGTGTTTCCTGTAAGTATGTATGCATATTTTGAGCTACATGCGAGGTCAAATGCAGCTTTTGTGCATGTAATGAATCAGCATTGTATCCTGCAACACCTACATTTTTTTTTTTTTTTTGTGCATTTTGCATGTAAAACCAGTCTGATTCCCTCATGCAATTTCACACTGAGCTGCACATTTTTCTTTGAATTTAAATATATAAATCTTCACTTACCCGGATAAACATGGAGAGCTTGAACAAAGCAGACATTGCATTCATTCTGCCAAGAGGAGGAGGGAAAAGCACAGCATCAAATTACAGATTTGTCAAATATAAAATCCATAACAAACATAAAAAAAAATAACAAATAGGGGACGGGAGGTGTTTGTGGTTCTGAGCATAAAAGGCACTAAGAATAGAGCTCACAGGGCAGGTATCTGATGTTTCTTTTATTTCAAAATGTGTCCCTTGGGCTGGCAATATCAATATTGATAGATTTGACCTTTTAGAACTTTGTATTGATGTTACTGTATAATATATATATGATCATGTTTGAAAGGAAATTGAAAATCAGCACTGCGTAACCCCATCATCACTGCCGTCATCAGCTCTAAAAACTCACAGGAATGAAGACGGCCCGAACCAAGAGGAAACTGGCTCCACCAACTTCCATTTCTGCTCATCGACGAAGCTGAGGAAGTCGTCTTTCGTGCGAGCGCCCTGGTACTTCCTGAAGACGCCGTCTTTACAGCTGAGACACAAAACGTTTGAGTCACCTTTTAAGAAACAGTGCAGCGATGTGATGAACCACAAAAGATGAGAAAAGATTTTTACACACAGTTTTGGTGGACAGTGATGACTGAAATAGTCCTGAAACAATTTAGTGATATAACAAAATTGTGAGAATTAAAAAAAAAATGGATTTATCCATTCATTTATCGAGCAAAAATACAAATCTTCCACCTTCTCACAAAGGATTTACTGTTTTATACAAGCCTACAAATACAGACTGGTAAATGAGAATAAATGATACACAAATTAGCTGCAATGCACATATTTATGCTGACAAAAGAGACTTTTTCCACTCTTTGTGATGGTTACGTTCAAGCAAAATATGCAAACATTTTCAAAAGATAGAAAAAAGGAGCAGCGAACTGACGAGCTTAAATTAGATGAGATTCTAAACTTGGATAAATGCACTCGAGTATTTCCCTTTCAAGGCGGTGCACATCCGCATTACATGTGGCGCAAGAGGAAGCGATAGAAAACAGAAAAACCCAGAACTTACTGGTATATAGTAGGAAGTGAAGTGATGATGAATCGCCCGCTCAGACCTTCCAGAGAAGCAAACGTACAGTGAGTGTGCAGGACGGAGCTAAACTGGATGAGCACGCTGTCAGGAAGTCTGAGATGACTCAGACTTGTAAGTGGATCACATCATCACTGAATGAAAACTCACGCATCTACAAATCTAGTACCAACTATCTGATTCAGAACTCAAATAAAATGACCTATAACACCATTTTATGGTGTGAGATTATGTACATTTTAATAACCTTACTAATAACTGATATTTCTGGTTGTTTTTAAGATCAATTTGGGCAACATGGCCAAATCAAGGAGCAGGACAACGTTGATTTTTTTTTTTTTTTCATGTCTGAGGATCTTATCCATAGCGGAGCATCTCATTTTGGGTGCTGCAATAATGACACAGTTACTAAATCCACAACTTTGAAATAAATCCTACCTTCCTACAGATTTTAATGGCGCTTTTTGTTGACTTTTAGGGAGGCGTTGCTTCAACCCTGAGGTCATTTTGGAGGCTGTAATTTGTACTGCTGTTTCTAATATTTAGTCTATGCCCAGATCAATAGATATTATATGTTAGAAGAAGCTTCATCAACAATAAAAACATTATAAGCTACACCGTCATGTTTCCTGCAGAGCAGAGATGTTCCAACTGCTGTCACAGGAGCCACAGTGTCATCCAAGCCTACCTGGTTGTTCCGTCACGTCCACCTTGGCTATGTTGACCCCCATGTCCTCCCCCCAGTCCGCGAACTCCTTCCACACCGTCTGGAGCTGTTGACAAGCCGGGCACCAGGGTGCGTAGCTGGGAGAGGGGGGGGGGGGATACGTGTCTTCAGTAAAGCCACAGGTAAACTATCTATTACACCAACCACCAACTACAAGCTGAAACCTGCGGATGACCTGGTGAACTTTCCCCGGAGCGTCACTAAGCCACCTGGCAAGCACACAACTCTGTGGTAAGCTAGCTAGCTAATTAAAGATGGCAGCTGTTAGCTTAGCTGGACACTTTTTTTTTTCTTTTAGCAACTTAGCAGTGCTAAATATGTGGCAGATAACACAACAACCAGATAAGATGAAGTATCTAGGCTTGAATCTGACACCGGAAATTAGCGAGCTCAAAACAGCTAAAAGTTAACCCGAGAAGCTAGCTAGCTAGCTAGCTAGCCGGTTAGCACTAGCCGTTAGCAGGCAGGTCACTGACAATTCAATCATCCATTCTCCTGTCAGGATCTCCTCCCAGCTCCCGTCGGTGACTTCTCTCAGGCTGTCCGGCTTCGCAGAGACGGGCAGCGACGCGAGAAACACCGCCAGGAACAAACAGCACATCCACGAGCGGCGTTTCGCCCGACGCGTTAACGAAAACATTGTGTTGCTGCTGATAGCTAGCAAACACGCCATGTCTGAACGAGACGAGACGGCTCCGATCACTTCCGCCGTGCGCGTGCCCCCAGCGTCCGAGTCAGGTGGGTAGTTTTTAAACTGGTATGAAAGTGTGAATTATTTTCACTTGAATTATTTTTACTCTTTAAAAAAATACAGATAAAAGCAGCTGTTGTGTTGTGTGCCGTTTGTTTAGTCGTAAAACAGAAAGCAGCGTTAGCGAACTAAATGTTAGCATTTAGCTAAAGGTCTACAGGTCGATATTGTTTACCATTAAATATATTTTCTCATTTTGAATTATTACAACAAATTAAAGGCAAGCTTGTGAAGTCTATAAAATAAGAATTAGGCTACTTTTTGATTTGTTTTTCTTCCCATTCATTGTAAAGGGAATTGCGACCAGCAGGGGGCGCCATTGTCTCTAAAACAGCTCAGAAAGGAGGAAGGTTAAACTGTTGCACTTGAGAGAAAATGTAGGCCGAAGTCTATTAATGTATTATAGACAGTGATGGAAGCAGCATTCAGATGTTTTACTTAAGTAAAAAAAAATAGCAATACTGCACTGTGTATAAATACTCTGTTACAAGTACATAGTACAAAAGTATTATATTACAAATTTAGTAACAAAAGCTTTAAATTAAATATTGTGGAGTAAAATGTTAAAGTAGGTTGAAATGTAAATACTCAAGTGAAGTACAAGTACCTCAAAATTGTGCCTATAAATGTACTGAACTACATTCCACCACAGATTATAGATTGTTTATAGCCAAATATATACTCACAGAGTATACTGATAGTGGTAAATCTACACCTGTGAAGCTGTGATCAGATAACTTTTTGCATTTTTTTGGTTGAATAGACAAATCAAGTTTAAGCATTAATCAATCTGTAAGTCAAGAGTTTCAAATTGCACGTTAATAGTTTCACGCTCCTGAAGCATTCTGATAGCGAGTATAGTAATCAGTGATTTGATCCAAGAGGGACCGTGTCCTCTGCTCGGCATCTTCAAAGCTGCATGATCAAAGTGGTGTTTTTTTTTTCTTTCGCATTTTGCATTTTGCATCCGCACATGCTAAAAACCCACCGAGAGCAGAGTTAAATCCGTTTGATTTGACCTGGAGGTGAAGTGCAAATCCTATTAAGACTCTGCCTTCTAAGTAATGTCAGGCTATATTCTCCCCAGCATTTTAATTTTTCTGTAAAACTTTGAACTGTTGAGAAAATACTCTGTCACATTTCTGGGTTCTCTGAGCCACTGAAGGATCAATGGAGTCTACTTGCACTTTTACCAGATATATAAGTTCCTTAAAGGGTATGATCAGATTTGTTTTTAATTCTATCTTAATAAACTTAGAATAACTTTGGAATGAGGACCGGAGACAGATTTTTTTGCCCTTGTTGTATTAGAATAATGTTAAGCGATAAAATTAAGTAATTTACAAGACAAAAAGCAAAGATTAGGGGTTAAGACTCCTGTTTTAACCTTTCCCTGTCCCAGGAAACCGTCAAAACGTTATATCATGAGTATAACTGATAGTTTAAACTTAAATTGACTGAAAACCTCAATAAGCTTCTTCCGTGGGAGGTCCCAGGGTACCTCAGGCTCTTCTTTGAGAGAAAATACTCAGACTATAATATATAATTATTTCAATTTGTGCACAAACCAGGACATTTTACTCCCTTAACATATATTTACCTGCAATTCTGTTGATCACTCTCAAAAGGTGACCTGCAGATTGACAGCGTGATTGTTTCTTTTATTTTTTGTGCTCACTTAGTTTTGTCACTTAAGAACTTCCATACTTTTGTGCCAGTGTGTGAGGAGTCAGGCAGCCTGCCTGTGTTTTTTCTCCTCACTCTGAGTGAATCTGCAGAATGAGAGCAGTTATTATTGCTGGGAACCTGCAGGCGAATTGCAATGCCAGTTATCAGCGCACCTCACACTCTAAAAATACCCTCCAGATGACATCCTTTTGTGCCCCCTACCATCGCCCCCTTTCTCCAGCCGTCAGCCCTGCTCCACTCACAGCACAGAATGAATCTCCTCGCTGCTCTGCGGCCCGCTGCTCTCCTCCTGCAACCTAACGTGGCAATAAGTGGCAGATCGGGGAGTCGTGGTGCTGTTTCATGTTCTAAACTCCATTACTGTGCCGCTGCCGGCTGGAAGCAGGAACAATGTGGCATTTTCTCTATTTTTTTTTTATTTTTTTATGCAAATATCTTGGCCGTCACCGGATTTATTGCCATGAAATTTGCCAACAAACATTGACATTCCTGCGTAAACTCAAGAGTTTATCTGATGTGCTAAGATGTTTCTCTCATCGACAAAACAAGCACTCTGCTGCGGAAGAGTGTTTTTTTTCTTATTTTATATTTCATTTGCTGCTTATTGAACTGTTGATGGCTGGCCAAAGGCTGATTGTTACCATGGTGACTGCTCTGCTACAGTGCAGCCTGCGGATGCCAGTTACAGACAGCAGTGTCAAACTATTTCATCTTTGAATATTTTTCTTTAAGCATGAATCTACTGTGTGTGTGTGTGTGTGTGTGTGTGTGTGTGTGTGTGTGTGTGAAGCATTTAGGGGGATCTATTTGCAGAAATGTAATATATTAATATTTATCTTTTCTTTAGGGCACAATCACATGAAAATAAGAATGATTGTGTTTCTGTTTATACCTATATATATGGAGTGAGTTCTCGCCTCGGAGCCGGCCGCCATCTTTCTACAGTAGCTCAAAACGGACAAACCAAAACACTGGCGGGAGATAAGGTCTTTCACATTCTTCAAGGTTTATAGAATATTTCCTTAAACAAACAAAAACAGTTCTCTTAAAAGACAAACATCTCCACTGTAGTAGAACACATAACAGTGGAATCGCGGTATAACAGCGGGATTACACTGCAGCTGGTCCAACACCAATGAACAAATCCAGCACACGATGTTCAGAAAACGAGTCCAAGAAAACAGTGAATTAAGTCACAATGAGTCCACTTCATGAATCCATATGAATCATGGGAATCATGTTGGGATACACAGTAATCGCTGAATACAATCCCATCGGGGTGATGATCGTAGAAACACAAAATACAGGCTCTTTAGAGCAGCACGGGTAGAGGATAGGTGAAGATTTTTGTTGCAACCGCGTCGATGCCACAGCGGGTGTTTTCCATCAGAGCCTCTTTGGCATCACGCCTGTTGTCTTTTCACTGGTTGGAGCCAGAAAGTCTTTTGCTCTTTAAAGCAGCAGCGTTGAAGCAGGCACTCCTATGGGTTTATCAAATATCTCATCAAACAATGATGAGAAATCAGAGTTCTACATCTGCTCAGTCTATACATACACGTTGTAACACGTGGGCGGTGAGAGTAAGCAGCCGATGTGACCTATTCACTGTGGGAAACAGGGATGTTGAATTATTGATTATGTATCTAAGCATTCATGACGTGCACTGAGTTTTTTTTTTGTCCATTTGTAAAGACAGGGCAAGTCGTGTGATTTAACCTGCAAATGAACTTAAAACTCAAGGTTACTTGCGTCCCCGCAGCTCAAAGAGCCGACGCTCTCCCTCACAGCGCCACAGCTCTGTACGAATGTGAAGACCATCATCATCGTCCTCGGAGGCTGATGCAAACACGTGACAGCCGATGGTAATTTGAAGAGTGATGAGTGAGAAGTGGCACAGCGTGGGAGTGAGGAGCGAGAACGCGCTCGGCAATCACAGAGGAGGGCTCTCCAACGGCGGCGCACTTTACAATCCCTTTTTTCTCTGGGTTTATCACTTCAAAAATCTCTCCCAGACACACACTTACAGAAATGTAATGCTCCCCGGCTGTCTCTCTTCATCCACCTGTCTCTCTGAATAAATAGATAATAGATAATAAACATGCCTGTCCAGCACCAAGACAGACAGACAGACAGCAGCTAAAGGTTGTGGAGACCAAACCAGAGCTAAAAGAAGAGTTAATAATGGATTCATCCATCAGGGGTCCAGAAGGCTGTTCTCATAAACTGTAACATACCTGTTAAAATCAATTCATATGGAAAAAACTGAAGTTATCAACACACGGGAAAGTAGTTTTCTGTGAAGATGGATTTTTTTAAAACAAGTCTAAGCATGCAACAGGCTGGATTTGACTTACCAGACATTTGTGGAAAAAATGCTTGAAAAATGAGAAAATAATATATCACACGACCCGTTGTTTGAGGATACATTAAATTAAGTAGCTGGTCGGGAAACGTGACATCTCTAAAAGTTGATAATATATCAGCAATTTTTTTCGTCAGCTTGATTTTGTTGTGTTTTTGCCCCCTAGTGGCTGAAAAGGTATTAATGCCTTCTAGATACTCAGATACTGGATCATCAGATATCAGATTATTCCTTGTTTTTTCATTGCGATGGTGTCGATTCAGCAGAATCGAGGACGCCGAGTGACGCAGACAAGCGGAGCGCCGAACAACAGCAGACGTGCCCGAGAACAGGAAAGGCCTGGCGTGGCAATTACAGCTAAATACCAGCTGTTCCAGGATCCCCCCCCCCCCCCCTAAACATCTGGATCCACCGGAGCGGTCCTCATTACCTGTGAGAACATGTTTTTGCCCCGTGTCTTCTCGTACATCTTAACTCATCCTAAGTGCGAGGACTTCCTGTGGGTCGGACTCTCCGGGGAGATTTCACTGCCAACTGCTCACAGGAGCTCCAGGCGGCGTGGTGACACTCCAGCTAACACACCACAACGACATCACTCAGTGTGCTGGGGATTACTCAATTTGATGTTAATTATGTGACAGTGTGTCCTGTAAGTGCAACCATGTGTTGATAAATGCATTTTTTTAAACGTTGATTCATTTGAAATCTAATTTTCGGGGACAGTTGCAATTAAGGCAGGACTTAGCCAAAGAGTAAATCTAGATTCAGATCAAATTCATTTGAGGCTTCTTGCGAGCAAGATTGTGTACGAGATTAATTCCTGCTTTGAAATGTTTCTGTTTTTACCTTCAAAAGTCTTGAACTTCCTAAAACATACAGTCATGAGTGAGAGGATGTTTTATTGCCTCCTACCAATCTCCTCTTCTTTTTACGTCACACTGTTATGTTTGTCTCCGGTGTCAAATCCAAACTGCAGTAATTAGTAACAGAAGCAACGCCTCCTGCTTGTCTCATAAAAACCATTAATCACTCCGCATCCCCCCCCCCCCCCCACCAAACCGCATTAAGGGATTCTGCAACACGAAGCCCGTTCTCATCGGTGGAGTCGGTCGTGAGCGGTATCTGCGGCCGTCGGCTTCGGCAGCCAGCAGAAGTGTCACGGTGTCAAAGCTGTTGAACCCTCTGGCCACTCATTAACCACTCTCTCTCTCTCTCCTCGCTCGCCCCTCTTAAAGGTGCCACCGAGCCGTCGTTTGTTTCCTCGTCTCGAGTCGCCTGAGGGGACGATGCTGGATCCAACATGGTCTGTTTCCTGATAGGGTGCTTTAATTACGCTTCTCAGATAGCCACTTAGATAGAAACAGCTAATTACTCGCTCAAATGCAGCAAAATGCCAGAATTCATCAATGACAACACGGTTAACCCCTAAAAAAAAAAAAAGGGTCTAGAATGCAGCAAATGTATAAACATCTAATGAGATTTTCAGTTCCCATGGCGACAACTTTTTGGCTTCTGGGTGTCGATACCAGCGTTTAACATTGCTTTCCTAACTTTGTAAAACAAAATGGAGTAAATACATAGATTTTTATAATAAATCGTTCACCAGTAAAAAAAAAAATCTTAAAAATGTACAATTACGATTCAAATGTAAACCTTTTTAATGCAGCAAAATGTAAACAGGATATAATATACAAACGTAATTGAATTGAATAGATTAGTGTGTTTAATCACATTTTTCCAACAGAGAAAGCTGAGCAATGAATGAGGTTTTCTTTGGTTCTGCAACCCAATGGAGCAAATCAATAGTTTGACCTTTGCCAGTGGGTATAACAACTTATAGGCAGGATTTGACACGCGCAACCTCGGGAGGCGCCACCGAATCCTGCACTCTGTTCCTGAATGTGATTTACCACCATAACGTCAGGAGCTAAAGAACCGTACAAAATGGTGAACGCTCCAGTGCGATATGTGAAATAAATGTTTATTACTGGCTGCCTCACAGGCTCAGAGACGGAGGGGGGATCCATCACCTACAGGGGAAACGTGTCTGAGTCCAGCGAGGCTCTGCAGTAAGGGATTCTTCCAGCGCTCTGAGGTTTATGGGCAGCGAGGCGGGGGGGTGGGGGGGGGGGGGGGGATCGAGTGACATAAGAGGAGGCGGTGCGGTTGGAACTGGATCAGTCGGACAGTGGGTCACTGGGCCGCTGCAGCGCCGCCGATTCTGCTGAGCTCAGCTGACAGTCCGACAGCTTGACTCATCATTTTCAGACGCCATCTTTATTGACACTTTATGGCTTCCACTGAGGTCATAAAATGAATTAAATGTGTCCGTAGCTCACGATGAACTCACCACGGGTTCTTTAGGCTAAACTTATTGCATTATGTTTGACAGCTTTAATCATCTGTGAGCAGTTTTCTTTTTTTTATGCCAGATTTTATGAAGATATTCCCCATTTCTTTCCATTTTGAAGACTTAACTTCCATTATAGTCAGTGGACACAGAGCTAAAAAATCCCTTCAGCACTGCAGGGAAAGGAGGTCAGCGATATTCAAATGAGAACAACTTCATGTGTTGCTCCGCTCTCGTTTGTTTTCATCCACCGTCTGCAGAACTTTACGGAAATCTGCATCGCTGTCAATTCACGTAATGAAAAACACACGAGTGCATTTGTTTGCATGTTCATGTTTGCTTTTGGCAAAGCAGCGGGGAACACACCTTCGCCGGGGTTTTTAGCACGCTGTCGATTAGTTCGGGGGCGCTGGTGGTTAATAGCGTGCTGCCTGGGATGCCTCTTTATGAGCCTCTGTAAATGTGTCAGGCAGCAGCAGGGGAAAGCTAACTCCTCTGGTCCCTCTAATTGGATTTTTTTTTTTTTTTTTTTTTTTGCACGTGTGGAAAAATAGGCCTGGACTCATTTAGAAACAAAAGCCTTTGTTCTACTCATCCTACACAGTTCATTGTCTTGTTCATTTGTTGTCCTATTGCATTTTTAGATCCCGTATTTCCACATTAGAGCAGAAGCAGATCGTGAAACAACTAAAAAGTGTTCTTTAAGGAACTCTACACGTTCTGTATGTCCTCGTCTGTACAAACAGCCGTTATTAGAGATGGCATTGACATTTGTAAGAACACAAGCAAAGCGGATGTTCCCCACCCACAGTCTGTATTATGAAGAGTGTGCATACGAGATGAGAAACGCCCCCCCCTACTGTGCAATAGAAGCTGTCAGAGCATCCCCATGCAATCAACCCTGACATATTTTTATTGTGTTGCTGTACGCCTGCACACTCATTTTAGAGGGAAACTAGTGCAGTCTCTCAGCTTTAATTTGAAAGGGGTCGATGTTTGATGAACCGTGTCGGCACTGCAGCCCTGTTTATCCACATGAGTGGCAGAAATCAGTCAGTTGGATGGATTGTCTTTAAGCTTTGTACATATTCATCTCCCCTTCAGAATAAAATATAAGATGGCACCACTGTCCGTTTACTTTCTGGCTGTACATCAGAGCACAGTCGGTTTTATTTTGAAAGTTCTGTGCATCACTTGATTCTCATATTTTAGTGAGAGGCTGTTTATTTTTTACTGTGTGATCCCCTGAGGAGGAGGCATGCAGCAAAACAACAAAAATTGCCCCTCATTTTTGCTCACAATGCTCCTGAAAATTCATCCAATCTGATTTTAAAAGCAATTTCAGCAAAAACTCCCAAATATTCCCGCAGCTCCTCGCCTTCCCAAAGCGTGAACAGTGAGAGCCCCCGAGGAGGCCATTAACATGCACACATGCTCCTATTAAAGCAGGTCTGTGCAGATCCGAAGGTGAAGACGCGTTGAACACGTGTGACACATTAACAAACAGTGAAACAAATGGCATCTTCTGGTGTCTCATTTGCTGCTAATGGCATATTTAATGGTTTCGTCAGGCGAGGCATAATGGAGCTGACAAACACAGTCTCCTTCAAAATTAGGTTAAAAAAAAAAAGCAGCTGCTTTGTGTCCGTGAGGGCTTATTGTAAGGTGCACAAAGGCTGCTGTGTATGTTTTCGACCGGTCCTCTAGTCTGTTGATTTAATCACGTTGGTGCTCCTTTATTGTCTGTGTGATTGGTAAGACATTTATATCTGGATCTGAAGAAACAGGCTTCCATTTCCTGGAGGGAAATTACATTTGTGTATGATTTCTTCCAGATACGGCAGGGACTTCAAAGTTCATACTTCAAGAGGAATAAATGGCGGAAAGTAACATTTAAAGTGCATTTATTCAAGTAATTGTACTCCATTTCTCATTTACTACATTCCACAGGGAAATAAAGACGTTTTTATACTCCACAACTAAACTTTAGAAGGCAGGACTCGCACTGTAAGGCAGTATTTATACACGTTGCTATTGCTGCTTTTACTCAAATAGAGGATTTGTGTACCACCACTAGAATACCTCTCTCGGATCTCTGTCCTCTCACTGTTTTGTTAAACAAAAACGCAACAACTTACGCCGTTTGTTCTCCCCGTAGGCCCTAACTGCGCTGCTGAAATCCCATCAGTCCTGCTCGTATTCATCCACGAACCAGAATGAGAAGCTTACATAAGGTGGATTTCCTTGCTGCTAAGAATACCCGGAGCCCATGTAAGTAAAATCGTTCATGACTCACCGAGGGAGCGATGCTCACGCAGGCCTCTGCTGGTGTCTGAGAGGCAGCGACGGGCGTCGGAAGCAGTGGGAGGACAAGTGTGGGGGGGTAAAACCGGCCTGGAGAGCCCACAGTGGCGTATCATTCACAGACAGACACCCACGTAGAAACACTAACCAAAAAATGTCTTTACGCAACGAGCTTCCTGCCTGCAGCGGAGCGACTAGATCCCATTCATATACGGAAATAAACATGAAACAGACACCTCTGTCGGACGTGACGTACAAGTGTTAGCGTTGCTTTCTAGCAGCCGAATGCATTCACGTGATTCATAAAGATGCTTCATTGAACGATACATTTTTTTATTTTTCTCTGAGAATCCGCCGCAAAATAGAGACGGCAATTCTTTGAAATGAGCCAATTTGACTTGATGTGATCTTTATGTTTCCTCAAATACAAATATATAAAAGTAATAAATAATTCATGTTCGAGGAGGGACAGGAGGAAGCTTAGCTTAGCATGTTTAATTTACATATAGCTCATATATCTGTGTGAAATAGTCATTATCCAACTCCGAATATGAGATATATATCCAACACGAAGGAATAAATCAATCATGAGCTGGTTTCAAACCATTGAGAAATCAGTTATGAACACCAAAACAGAGCTCCGTTCTTTATACTCACTGTGGTGCTTTAGTTAGATCACATGCAAGAGTTTAAAGCAGAAAAATGCAGCTGATTATTTGTATTTATGAATTAATATGGAAAACTTCATGTTTTCCTCCAAAAATGCATTAGCTTAATCTTTTTTTCTTTCTTTTTGGTTCCAGATGTGACAAGTTCCTCTCTTTGTACCCTTTTGGAACAGAATGTACTTCATGTATCACACGCAGCAAAAGTGCCCTCTTGAATGCAGATAAAATATGATAAAGGGCACACTATGGTGGCCGATGCAAGGAAACGTGCGCTCTAAAGTGCCCTTCATGAACGTTTTCTATTTTTATTTTAAACCCTCAAAATGTTTTTCTCTGGCTTTTAATTTGAGAAAACCCCGTCTTGTCTTTCAAGGGTTTTTTAACCTGCGTTTCCAAGACAAATACGACTCAACCATTTAATCTTGACCCTTCCTCATGATTTACACACAACTGTTGGCTTTCTAATGTCCTTTGCTGTCTGAGCTGTTGTTGGGGGCGGGGGAGGCCTCTAGTGGATCAATGGTCACCAAGCCAACCTCCCTGTCCTCATCCAGAGCCTGCAGGAGGTCTTAATGAGAGATTTACAATAGTACCTGGGTATGGCTGGGGGAGGAGTCGAGGCAAAGATGGAGGGAAGTTGGGGGAAACAAAGAAACGAGGGAAAAGGGAGGTGAGAGTAATAAACGAATTGACAGTCCGGCTGTAATGGAAAAGGTATAATTATTTTTTACTTCCCACTAGGAGGCTGACTCTTGCTCTCAAGGGAAATATGCAGGAAAGCGTGCTTTAAAAGAGATAAATTCATTTATATGGCTCCACACGGCTCGACAGCTGAGCCGACAGCGAGCAGCTAACGGTGCTAAAAGTATGCTCGGGTAGAATTTACTCCATTATATCTTGAGCAAAAAAAAAAAGTTTTCCCGCTTTAATAACGCTCTGAATAATATATAATATAATATATAGCGAACCTTGACTTTATGTTATATTACATGTTCAATAACTTTTTCCGAGACAGTAAAACGGCTCCGTCACGGAGGTATAAAACATGAGTTGTAATCCTTGAGGTTTTACCGCGCGGCGACAGAGCGGAGTCGTGCTGCTTTTATATTTGATAAACGTGTTTTATGGGTTGGATTCTCACGGCTGAAGCTGAAGCATGAGGGTTATTCCTCCATCCGTCCTCCGTCCTTCACAACTCCCAGTGGACGTCCCATGCTTTATATCCACTGATAGACATCAACGCTCACTAGAATGTATGTTTATCTTTAAACACAGTCTTTAAAGATGTTGGTTACATGGCATCTTTCCTCTCCCCATGCTCCCCTGCTCCCTTTTCTCTGCACCTGTTCTCTTTTCACTAAATCAGGTAAACAGAGGAGTCCTCGGGCCAATAACAAAGCCTGCAGTAACAAGAGCTGGCTCCATTAGCGGATGCTGGGTGGGGGTTGGGGGTTGGGGGGTGCGTGGAAGGACGGAGGCTTGTGAAGAACATTGCAGCAGGGAAACAATAGGGAATCCATTTAGTACATTGCCCAACACCATCACTCTCAATTGTCTTGACATTTCTGGGTTATTGAGAGTATTTAGTCAGAGTGAGTCCTCGGAGGAGAAGTGGAGCTGGTCAATAAAAAGACCTCCACTCTCTACACCGAAGCCTTTATTATTCAAATAAATGTCTCTAAAGACGCATTGATTTCAGCGTTGCTCGGCTGATCTCAAACAAGATCTCACATCATTAGTACGCTTTCGCCCACGGGAGCTCATTAACACCTTAAATCTGTCCGATTGCACCTCCAGAGACACTGTAAATAATACATATTCTACATCTTCAGGGTTTCTTCGGGTTCGGAGAACATCGTGTGACAAGACCCGGTTAAAGTCGCCCTTTTGGCAGCGCTGCCACTCCGGAGGCAAATAAAAAGTTTTATATCTTCTGTTGTGGTTACATGCAGACTCAACACAAGTAGCCCCGTAATTGCTAAAGTTGGACCAAATGAAATCAGAACTTTTTATTAGCTGTTGATGATGGGTATGCCTCCGCGGGAGACACTCGTGTTTAATTGTGTCACGGATGTCCGCGCTTTAAAATGCGGCGTTGCCACGTCGGGAGCTTTTAAGCCCCGAATGTTTTGAGTTTATCCCTGAATATCATTTTAGATGCTCTGAAGCTCAACAGATAACATGTGTTTGAAAGAGTGACAGTGGTTGAATGTCAACGTAAATGCAGGTCTAATAATCGTAAGTTTTCAATGATTTAAACATGCATTTTGAATGAAATTTCCCAGCGGGTTCCCACTGAGGATCAGGCTCAAAATCCTATAAATGTGTGTATTTTTTACACTTTTCTCACTCTTAATCATGTAATATGACTCAAACACCCTTTTGTCTTTCTGGATGAAGTCTCAGATGCGTTGCGAGTCCTGGCAGCGCCGGCTTTAGTAGCAAATCCCCATCCTACTTAGAAGGAAAAATCATTAGTCTATTAATTGCGACACAGATTCCCTGCCGAGCCGTGAGCGCGATGCTGCACGTGGACGCCCTTTCCCCCGCCTCACATGTCCCCGCCGGCCCACGCGTACACTCAAACGTCTGCTGCACTTTTGTTGATGTTAGCTGTGCGTTAGCTGTGCGGCGCTGCTTTTGTCGAACTCACAATAACTCTGACCCTGGCCGCCTCTGGTAGAGAGAGAGAGAGAGAAAACACACACAATGGAGCACTTAAATGTATTTCAGTTGCAGTTTCTTTGGCTGTCGTATCGTCAACGAAAACATGGCACTGAGCAAAGAGCCGGTCCAAGCCGGTGGCTAAGAAACACATCATTACGGCATTCCTCTGCTGCTGATTCCCTGCACACAACTGGAATGAAACTCACACAAACAAAAAGCTTGATTTCTCTTTCATTGGATCAATCTCTCCCCGATGCATTATAAATCAAACACATGAATGTGAATCTACACGGTCTGATCCCTGACTTCGTTTTTTATTTGATTTGCATCCGAGCTGTGAAGATGAAAAGGTTAAAGCTACGACACGATACTTTTATTTAGCAGAAGAGTCCCCTTTAAAAAAAACTCTTGTTTTACTGCAGCCGGATCTGACACCCTGACCCACGCAGTCCTGGTTCTGGTTCTCCCGAGCCTCCCTTGGTGGGTTGGAGTACTAGAGCCTCTGCTGGAGTCTGGAAAGTCATAAATAGTTTTGTCTCATTTCGTGGGAAATCAAATTCAATGTATCAGTAATAACCATATACATACTGTAGCTAATCTTCCTACTGATTTGCTTATGCAGGTCATATGAAGGCCTGTGTATCTAATGCAGACCTTTTAATAACCAGTTAAAAGTAACTTTATAGCCTGAATCTGAATAATCTTAGTTTGAAAAAAAGGTGATGCTTGCCAAGTTTTCTTAAAAAAACACAGACAACAAGCAGTAAAGTGTTTCTATATTCTCCTTATATCAAGGTCATGTGTGTGGCATAATGCAAAACATGCATGTATAACTTTAGGCCATGTTTTTAAATCCAAAATTACACTAAAATAACTCAAGTGTTTACAGGATATTAAGTTTAGAAATAATAATCATAAAGACGAGGCACCTTTCTCAATTTCTCCCCCACGAAGGAGATATTAATTAATTTACTAATATTGCATCAGGGAAAGAAAATGCATCTTCAGGTCACTGCGAAGGGCACAGATGGTGCTGAATCCATAAACATGAGTTCATGTGAGGTGGTGGAAGACGTCAGGAAGGCCACAGAGTGACTTTGGGCTTTTGTCAGCCTCGTTGCTGCAGGGAGCAGATGGGGATCGCGTGTTGCATAAGGAGAGGTTTCTAGAGGTGAACGTGTTTGGTGTTGAGGCTCTATAGGCAGCGCTTTCACACGTTTTGATTTGAAACTTTCTGAAGGTTAGACGAGCTGTCAATGACAGAGCCCAAATCCCAAAAGGAACTAAAGGCACAAAACTACAGTTTACTTTATGTTTATTTTATTTTAAACCTTGGGAATGTGTTTCATATTGTTACCATGATGACAAACATCCTCCGTCCTGTAGTCAATACGCTCACATATTGGAGAAAGTGAGAGTAACACGTTAAAAAACCACCAGTTTCCTGCAGAGAACTACCCATTCTTACCAGAATCCTGCTGACAGTAAAAAGCAAATTTCAATCTTACTTCTTTATCTTTGACTCGAAACAAAAGAAACATCAACGCTTCTTTAGAAGGCGTGTTTCCTACACTGTGTATGGACCCAGCATCTCCATCCGTTCTCCTAAATGACTCCAGCGTCGTTAAAGAACCACAACTTTCTTTAAACCCGAGTCCTGATGCGTCCCGTAGAGATATCTCACCCCAGCTGTGTGCCGGGAAAGGAGAGTTTCTGCAAGTCTGAGGTGAGAAGAGTTAATAAACTCACAAAGGAGACTTTATCCCTCATCGATGGAGGGGAGGACGCCGATAAATGACCTCTTTTCCCTCCAGATCCAGGTATCGGAGGTGTTGTGATGCCTCGTCTGCCAATTTAAAGTTAGACGCTCCGTGAAATGTGAGGACAGATTTGTTTCCTGGTACTCAGGCAGAGTACTTTTAATTTGGTAAAAGTTGCAATACTACACTGTGGAAATATAAAGTAAATCTCTTACTCCCCAGAAAGTCTAATACTAGGATCAAAATATACTAAAAGTAAAAGTAGACTTCCTTATATGCAGAATTTCCCATTTTTGGAATCATATTTGCTTCATTCCTGGGTTCTAATTATTGAACATATTTTTAATGTTGTAGCTGGTAAATGAGGAGCTCATTTTGATTAATTTCTGGATTAAAGTGGCAGTATTTTTTAGCTTTAATTTACCATAGAGTAAATATAATGACACCGTCAGCCAATCGTATGGCAGAGTTCAGTTTTCCTTTAATTTGACTTTATGTGTTTGCTAATCCTGTTGTTTAGTTAATCAGCGGCTATCTTATTCGTTCTCGTGACGTCTCCTCATGTGTCGGAGCACACGAGGTCACCATGGAGCAGCTAAAACCGCCGACTTTAGGAGCATTCTGGGATGTGAACCCTGAGAAAGGAACACGGAAGCTCGGAGCCACCTGGTGTGTCGGAGAGTTGGCACCAGCGCAAAAAAAAAAAAAAAAAAAAGATTAAAGAGATGAAACAGAGATTCAGTATAGAATTGGCCACTTTTCCTGCTCGAAGGAAACCTGAGGAGATTACACAGAGAACAATGTCATCACGCCGGGGGCGGCAGCGAGCACGCGTCCAAAAATAGCTGCTGGTCTTTGGTTTGAAACAACACTGTATTTGGTTCAATCTGGAGGGGAATATTGACACGGATAAACTCGCCATTTGGTGTATGTTTTCTCAAATCTTAAAGAGCATTAAC
The DNA here is from genome assembly GCF_963514095.1 of Eutrigla gurnardus. Classification (NCBI taxonomy): domain Eukaryota; kingdom Metazoa; phylum Chordata; class Actinopteri; order Perciformes; family Triglidae; genus Eutrigla; species Eutrigla gurnardus. Next base: position 26,433,415 of record NC_139921.1, read on the forward strand.
GGCACAGAAGGATAGAAATTAAACAGCTAGTGTGGAAAATCAGGAGCACAGTTTGAGTTCAAAGATTGGGGCTATTTAATGTAGATATTTTTGGCCCTTTTAGTGGGAAAAAAAAAAAGATATGCGCTTCCCACGCTCATCTCCTCTCAAAGACAATATATGCACTCATGTCGTTGTAGTGTTTTACAGTATCTGTAGCTATTTATGTGATGCTCGTCATTTTTTAAAAGCCATATTTTTGGCGCCTTCATTTTGGATCATCTCCATCAACCGGCCCTGTCATAGATGATCATTCTTCTATCTAATGATGGTGTAAATATGGATGCAGACACGAGGATTATATGTGTATCTTTTGATTTCCTTCATTTGCTTTTGAATAAACATCATTATGGACCTCAGATTATTCACATTTCCACCGATTTATTTATCAGCCGGTCTGCAATGTGACGCATCGGACGCATCCCTGAGTGAGTATCATGGTTAGACAAAGACGTCCATATCAACGCTCTTCCAATCCCCAAACTCCTTTACAAAAGTATGCAAATGTAATCACTGAGTGGTCTCACGTTAGCCTCTCTGCAGGCCTGAGAAAGCCGTCCGTAAAATGGGATTATTCCATTTAATTTCCCCATCAACAGCCCGGTTTGGGAGCTCCCGTTGCCATGGATGTCTCCGAGATGACTGAAGGTATTTTGGCTTTAGAAATGGAAGAGAGGCCGAAAGAGCTGCCGCTTTATCTTTATCTAAGATGACAGTTTTTTTGTCAGGACGGATCTCTGCTCCCTCAGCCGAGAGGAGAAGCTTTTCTAATAACAATCAACCCAATCCCTGGTTTTCTGATGCAGATCCTGGATAGAGGAATCTTGAGATCGTCTGTCCTGTTTCTGTCAGTCAGAAAACTCAGTTTGGAGTATCGGTGCCTTAACACCGTTTACGCCTCTTTAATTTTTTGACAGCTGCATAATCCTGAACTGCTTCGTCATTTAACAGAAGATTAATAACACTTTGGAAAATAGATAAATCATTTAGCGAACCCACATGTCCAACATCCACTGGCTCCAGTTTCTCACATTATGAGGGTTATGTTGCTGCTTTATCTAAACAAAAGTCAAACTAAAGGCTGATCCACTTCCTCACAGCGAAGCATTCACTTTATTAATTAAACACCGGTATGAGATCAATATCAGGACTTGATGCAGCCCTGCACTTTAATCATTTATTATTCAGGGGATGTTTATTTGGGGGGGAAGCAAGCAATTTAAAGATGTCCCCCTTGTGATGTTTTGCATTATTTTTTGACATTCTATAGACAAAACAAGCAATTAATTAACGAATGTAATGTCCATAGCTGCAGCCCTGCAGCGGTACACGTCACTCTGCTGATTAAAACATATGATGAGCCTGCATTATAAAGTATGAATCAGTTCAAATTCTTACACCCTAATTAATCAGTAACAAACCATCATCTATAACTTATGCTTCAGTACTTTTCTTTAGTGGTGGTTTGAATGCAGGACTTATATTTAATAGAATATATTTACATGTTTGTGCTAAGTGGACTAATCTGCTTAAGATCTTCTAAAACAATACACAGCATTGTGGTCTTTGGTTTGGTCGATCCACATAGATGATCCATTACATCTGCATGATCTCATCTTATTAAAGGGTAGTTATTCTCCTCATAATCCCCGAAACAAGAGCCACATCTCCAGTAAGGTCTGTAACTGTTGTTCCATCTCGTCTCCACACCGACACTCGAGTCACCCAATGGTGCTTCGGAATCCACTCATCGCCCAATGGCGACTCGGTCTGAGCTCGCGCTGCCTTCCTATTGGTGCAGAGGGTGTCGTCTGCCTCCCGATGCCTTCTTTCCTCCGGACCAAGACGAGGTTGCGCTTGCAGTGATAGTCGCAGTTCGGACGCGACCGGAGCTCCGTTTTTACGCACGAAGCAGCGCAGCGGACTGAACCTCTCTCTATCTCTATCTCTCTCTCCCTCTCTCTCTCTCTCTCTCGTCGCCCAGCAGCCATGGATGAAATGGAGGAAGAGTTAAAATGCCCCGTGTGTGGCTCTTTTTTCCGGGAGCCCATCATCCTGCCCTGCTCCCACAACATTTGCCTGGCGTGTGCTCGGAATATCCTCGTCCAGACCCCCGACGCCGAGTCCCCGCAGAGCAGCCGAGCCTCCGGGTCCGGAGTCTCCGACTACGACTACCTGGATTTGGATAAAATGAGTTTGTACAGCGAGGCGGACAGTGGATACGGCTCCTACGGGGGCTTCGTCAGCGCACCGACCACCCCTTGCCAAAAATCGCCCAACGGGGTGCGGGTTTTCCCCCCGTCGGTCCCGCAGCCTCCCCCGCCGCAGCAGCACCTGCAGCTCCTGCAGCCCGGCTCCCTGCCGCCGATCCCGCGCAACTCCTGCATCACTTGCCCGCAGTGTCACCGCAGCCTGATCCTGGACGAGCGGGGGCTGCGCGGCTTCGCCAAGAACCGGGTGCTGGAGGGGGTCGTGGACCGGTACCAGCAGAGCAAGGCGGCCGCGCTCAAGTGCCAGCTGTGCGAGAAGAGTCCGAAGGAGGCCACCGTGATGTGCGAGCAGTGCGACGTGTTCTACTGCGACCCGTGCCGCCTCCGGTGCCACCCTCCCCGCGGTCCCCTCGCCAAGCATCGCCTGGTGCCGCCAGCGCAGGGGCGGATAAGTCGACGCACGAGTCCCCGCAAGATCTCCACCTGCACGGAACACGAGCTGGAGAACCTGAGCATGTACTGCGTGCAGTGCAAGATGCCCGTGTGTTACCAGTGTCTGGAGGAGGGCAAGCACGGCACACACGAAGTCAAAGCGTTGGGCGCGATGTGGAAACTGCACAAGGTACGTGCGTAAAAAGATACCAAACGTCCGCTGTTTTCACCAGTGCGTCCTTTTTTTTTCTCTGTGTGTACGTGTTTGCAGCTGTTTATTCCCAATGATTCATCATCACTGAGCGCAGCAACAAGTCTGTGTCCAGCAGATATGCAGAGCTGTCGGGGTGTTGATTCTGTCGGGTTGGATTTTAAATGAATGCTGTATTCCAAGTAGATGGGTTTCCTCTCCCTGACAGTCAACGAAATGTCTCCAAACTGGAAACTCTGCTGTTATTTTGTTGTGTGCAAAGCTGTCAGGAGGAGTGTAGTTGAGATTCTGTTCACGAGTGGACCACCAGGAGCAGAAGAAACTCCATCTCCTCCAACACGATGAGCTTGATTCTGGCGTGATTTCAGCTCCTGACCATTTGTCTCCCTCAGCTTCCACGGAGCAGATTCCTTCACTCTATATATATGTCCCACTCCCCCTCTGTGCCCTGGCAGCTCAACAGGCGCCCCTGAGATCATTAGGCACGGCTAATATTGGAGCCCATACGCTTTGACAAGAGCCAGCAGTGGAGCACAGATGCGGGCCGGGGCCTGAGAGGGTTATTTTGGAAGCTGCGTTGTTGTGGGCAGCGAGGCGTTTGGGAGAGCTGCAGAGCTGCTGAGTTTCATCTACGCCTCTGCAGCTGCAACCCCATCACCTCCACGCTCGGCTTCCAGTGGCGGGGGAGGACGTGGAGCTAGATATAGATGTTCTTCGGCGGTACGTGTATCCATGGCGTCCATTCGGGAGACCAAAAACACGGCGAATGCATTGAGTCTTTGAGAAGAAGAGACTTGAACACGCCACACAGGCGTACATCGGCTGTCCTCCATATTTACAGTCAGAATTGGACGTGTGAGCCAGTTAACACGCCTCCAGTGCAATCATCTCTCCTAGATGGTGGTGAGGATAGTGTATCAGCTCAGATGTATGAGGCAAATGGAACATTGATGGAAAAATCAGAGGGGGGCTGATCGTTTCACTCGAGAAGTTGACGACCTTTTTCTGCTTCGTCTTTCTTGGATCCAAACTGTTTTTTTTAAAGGAGCGTTTCTAGAAACCGGTGGATGGTATCCGTGTTATTGGTGCCAACGTGCAACGTGTCGGACCTGTTTTTCTTGGGATTCTGGGACGGCACCTGCTCATTTCTGACCTGCTATCCGAGGCTGCTGCTGCCTGCAGGACTGTAACAGATGGCGGAGAGTTCGGCGCTGGCATCGTTGAGGATGGACATCTTTCAGAGCTTCGGGGTGCTCCTCTCATAATTCACCGGGGGGGATGAAACCGTTTTCCATATCCTGCAGATACACTGTAGATTCTAATGTGCCACTTTTACTTAGAATGTAGAAACGAAGTGACATTGGCTTCCTCTGAAATCTGATTAGTCACTCCCCAGATTGTCAGATTCAGTTTCCGGGAATTCAACTATTGAAATGACCATTTTTTTAAAACTTGCATCTACATTTAACATTGTTTAGATTATAAAATGGCCGAAAGAGTCCAAATAGTTTGTGTCTGTGCAAAACCCCAGTAGTATTATCAGGTGGTGTGACAATCTTTTTAACTGGTAGACGAATGGGAGTTACATGTTTGCATATTAAATATTCACTGCAACTATATAAAGAAGTATTTCACCGAATAAGCAGAACAATTTCAACTTGAGCCATACGAGTGGTTCCTTAAATCGTTCTTTTCTTGACCTGTATTTCTTCAAGGCAACATCAGTAGATCTGTTTTTAGTGCAAGATGTAAATGCAGCATTGGCATGTTAGCTGCTAACTGCTCCACTATGTTGGCTGGTCTGTAGTTTGGTGCTTGGCAGGTAGTGTTTCTGTGGCTTTATAGAGCTTTTCTGCTGCTGGAAGTTGTTGAACAAAACAGTAAAGTTGTGTGCGGGCCGTAAAAAAAACAAAAACAACAAGCTGAAAGTCGCTAAAATGCTCAGAGGAGCTCAGGGAAACTGAACAATCTGGTGACGATTATCTCTGGGGTTGTCTTTAAGAGGGACACCTTTTAAAAAAAAAAAAACATACATTTGAACATCATGGCCAGTGCAGCTTTAATATTTGGCTTTGGTCGTATTCACTCTGCTATTCAAATGCACATAAACACAAATCCTGTGATTGTTTCAGCCTCACTGTCCAATGTTGATGCAGCAACACGAGGAAACTTAAAATCTTACATCAGCACCTGAAGCATTTGCATTTTCAGAGCGGAACGCACGCTCGCTGATATCATTTAATAAGATCTTTTCTGTTTTTCTAACTGGGATTTCTCTTCAAGTTTTGCACCATCATCGTCGTCTTTGTACGCCGGGACAAACTGTGCTCGCCTCTATCTCCGTGAAACATTTCTCTCTTCGCGGAGACGGAGTTGAACCACCTGCCGCCATGGCAACCAAATCCCTCCTGACGTTGCGCAGAGCAGCGGAGGTCTCCAAGATACCGGACCCCGTGAGGGATCCGTCCCAGATGCTTTACAGTCTCTCCCCCACTCCCTCTACAGTACATGTGTGTCTGAATTACTGGGGCTGCTGATCATTACTCTGCTGGTCTCACACCGCGTTTTATCTCTACCCTCCCTCTTTGGACTGCGTGACCGCGTCCAAACCGCGATGCTAATCAATTTCATGTCCCAAAGTCAATTTCAGCCACGAAAGACAAGCAGAAATTTAAGAGCTACACAGTATGAATCACCCGATACCTCGTCTGCCTCCTCAGATTTGTGTCAGAGGGCTTTTATGTGGTGACAGGATGTCTGTGTTAATCTCTGAAAATCACATTAAAAAGTGTAAAAGGGCCAGCGCGTTAAATCTCCCCATGGTCTGAGGCTCTTTGCGGATGTCACAAGGGGTCACGCGGGACCCCCCCCCCGAATGTAATCTGGGTCAAGCCCCGTTGCATCAGCGTTCAGTGGCAATTAAAGGTGATTACTGGCGTCGACGCTTAAGGACAAGAAGATGTGTGGGCAGAAAATAACAGACTGGAGTAGAAAATTAGCGATTTGCCCTCATGCCACGGACGGAGAGATAAATCAGAGGAGGTGATGCTCCCTTTGAGGTCTGCACGCAAGCACGAAAAGGTTGTAGAAGTGAGTCATTTCAGGAATTCTCTCTCTCAAGTGATTTAAGGAATCCTGCACATGTGGTCCCCTTTAATGTCAAAACGCGTTTGATCGGAAGCTGATTTGACGAGGCGGCCTGCACACCACGACACCGAGACAATGCAGACGGATCCCCCCCCCCCCCATGACAAAAAAAAGCAGGCTAACGAGGACAGACGGAGCAGGTAGCGGGACGAATATTAAAAAGACTCGTCCTCGGGTCTCGAGGCCGATGTCGTCGATGCTGCCTGATCTCAGCGGGAGCAGCGGAGGAAAAGAAGCCTTGAAGAGTCAGACACTGACGGCGGGATCCCCCTGCCTCAACTCCTGTCGGCTAATAGTAATGAGCTGTGTGTCAGTCTGGATCGACCCCCCCGCTGTGCTGCTGCTCCACAGTCAGGACAACCAGCAGGCCGCTGTCCCGTACAGGGATGTGGCCAATAGATAAAAGAACGAGTACGATCTATCTTCTATCAATTCCAATATGAATCATAGGATTCTGGACTGTGGTTGAAATTCTAGTTTAATGTTGTTTGTCTTTATTGCTATTTTCAGTTCCATTATATGAGATTTACACCATTTATTATCATATTCATAATGTGTGTAAATTGATACATTATGATTCAGATTTCTGGCCTTATCACCCCAACTCATCGTGTTTGATGCTCTCCTGTGGTGAGAGGAGTCTCGTGGACCAAATCTTGAAGTTTGTCGTCTTTCGCTCGAAAGGATGCTGCAGATAAAAGAGGCGATCGCTGGATTGTTGGAGCGTGATTCACTGATACGGGGATGAGACGGAGGACAAAAGGCGGGACCGTGGTCTGTGGAGAATTCAATTTCACAGTGGGGGTCTCCGAGCCCATTTAAGGCTGATGCCGCTCCATTACAGGCGGTGATATTTACCCCTCGAGCTGCCACGTAAAGAGATTAGCTGTGTAAATGTTAATGAAAGGGTGGCGATAAAGAAGAGGGGAAATCAGAGCGCTGGAATGACCCAGAATGCACCGAGAGAGGAAGTGAAACCGGCGTGGAGAAGAGATGCTGAATGTGTCATGGCAGAATGTTTCGTGTCCAGTCTGGGTCATCTTGGGCCCACACAGAGAAAACATTGGCTCATGCGCTGGAGGTATTTTCGTTTTGACGTATTCTTATGTAACGTTTTCCAGGTGGGAACACAGACCGGATTTCAACTTGCTCCCGGCGTCGAACTGGAGAGAATGAAATGCCTCAAAACTCCGATGTGCCAGTTTCCCTTTGTGGCTGTGGAAAAAACAGTCCAAAACCAAAAGAGGATTTTTAAAACAGAATAATTGATTATGCGCCGTCACATCTGGATGCCCCAACGCAAGTCAGCTCGCATTTAAATGAGGACACAAGTTGCGTAAAAATGAAAAGTGAGCTTAACGTGAAATCTGTGCCGGTTTAGCTCAGTGAGCCTGTTCTCATCACTGCATCACCGTGATTATCATCAGCGTAATCATCTCATCAGCGACATTGTTGTGATTTGGATGATAAGGTTACAATCTGATGTCATTCTCATCAGCCTGCTCTCCGTGTCGTGACTTAGGGACAACCATGACTTTACAGAGCGGAAATCTGATTTGAGCTAATATGAATAGAACTCCGTCTCTTTGGTTTGTTGAGGTCATAAATGTCTCGAAGCAAATTCATAGATTTGAAAAAGAGCTTCTTTTTTTTTTGCGATCCGTGATCTCAGGTCTGGAGGTTCAGGTGGATTGTTAAAGAACGCAGCACCATGGCAACAGAGAACTCCGGTTTCTGATTGGCTGGCGTGTCCTTTTAAAAGTGTACACCGGGACACCTCAATGATCCGTCCTCACCCTTTTCTATTCGACTACAGGTTACCGTAGCAACAGCACTGACACAGTAAATGATGGTTAAACCTAATATTTAGTTGTCATACATGCAAAAAGGGAAAACAGGGTGTAATTCTGAGCAAAATGACCATTTATTGGCCGTTTCATTTTCTCCGATTGATGCACAGATGCATCCGAGTGCTTGGTGGTAAATAAAACAGCTTGGGAGTCGTGCAGCATTGCCTGATTATAATATAGCCCAAAAAAACGAGTAGGTGAGCTAGCGTCAGATATCCACATTAATTTAATCCACCTGCTTAACCCCCTCGTTTTTTTTTTGTAATTGGTTCAGCCTCAGAGCTTCAAAGCCCACACACCTTCTCTCCATCCATCTCCATCCACACAGGTGTTTCCACTTATGTTGCCTGATTGGACCTCGTCTGAACAAACCCCACTTTACTCCCGTCCTCTCTCTCTCTCTCTCTCTCTCTCTCTCTCTCTCTCTCTCTGTCTTGTGTTGCACCTGTTTTAGGGCAAGACAACGTACACCTTTGACATCACTCGCACATGTACAGTTCGGCAACAACCCTTTTTTTCCTTGTTCGTCTTCCATTTTGTGCCTTTGTACAAATTAAAAATAAAGTAGCATAGAACAGCTTCTATCTGACTCGAAGTCAAACCAATCATGTTAATTCAAAACAGCTGGTGTGGATGACGGGGCCTTTAAAACACGAAGCTTTTTGCCTCCAAAGAGGATTTCACCATCTTTTTATGGAGGAAAATCCACAAATCAACCTAGGACAAAGGAATTTTATGCCTTTAAAATTGCAGTAAAGGGATGGTGCGACTGAAAGAGACATCAGTAAAACCCATAACAAAATCTAATAAATATTAACTATATATATATATATATATATATATGTATATGTATAGGTGACTTGATTAATCGACGGGAGGCTCCGCCCTTCGCCAGATAAATCCGGCGCCATGACAAGAATAGATCTCCTCTGCCCCATTTCCTGCTGTGCTGTCCCAGGTGTCCGTCAAATAAGGACTCTCCTACTCACATGATGAAACTGTGGCAACTTTTTCTTGATCTGACTTCCATTGCTTATTATTAATTTTTTTTTTAAATATGTGTGGATAGTTAACTTCTTCTTGCATTATTGATGACGGCAGATATAAGCGATGAATAATGCACCAGCCACTTAGATTCCCCCGCTTGTGGAAGATGGGTTTCATATGGGCTCTTGTTAAACACGGAGGAGGTATCACAATCTGGCCAAATCTTAACACTTCCACTTGGAAGATGTCGGAGCTGAATTGTTTTTAACAGAACGGATCCCCGAGATGGAAAATATCATCAAGTTGCCTGCTTAATATTTCAAACTGTATCCTCCGAGGGCGGCAGCGGCGGCGGCGCGTGTAAACACGCAACTTTTCGTGTCGGGAGTCTCTGGTAACTGATAACCGTAGGGGGCAACACAATCGGCAATTAAGCTATGCAAAAAAATTGCAAATTCATTCATCATGTTCTTTAGTTTACAGAAGACCAGAGAAAGAAGGCTGCTTAACCCTGAAGCTCTAAGACAGAGCTGGACACTTTTCTCTGAGAGGTAACACAGCTTTTTAGGAAGTAGGTTATGGGAACACGTTTTATGTATATATAGATATGTGTGTGTTTTTTAATTAGCTTGAGGAGTCAGACTTTTTCCTCTGCTGCATCTTTAAGAGCTTAGCAGTGACATTACACCTGCCTCCCTCTTTCCTTGCACTTCCCACTTCCTCATTGGGGCTTTAATCCTAATTGGCTCAGTGCCTCTCTGACATCCGTGCTTTTCGACAGATCGGGTAACGCGTTGGGCCGCAGAGTGCGGGAGAATGAAACACTCCGAATGGCCCCCGGAGCCGCTGGTGAATTATTCATGCCGTGCACGTGTTCCCACTCGGCTTAATTACTGAGATGATTAGCGCTACCAAATAGCAGGGACATCCTTAACCCCTCCCCCACCACCCAACACCACCTCAACAAATCCTCCGTGCAAACATTCCTGCATCCTCGACACTAATGTTTCATGATACTTTTATTTCCGACTGTGTCTGAACAAGTTTCAATTTGCGTTGCATTAATGTCGGCACAAACTCTTATTAGTGCACTGATATTTCTCATCAGTCAGTGGGCTCTTTTTTTAGCCTTCCCAATACATAAGTAAGCTAAGTTAGCTGCAAATGTTAGCGTTCCTGGCTAACGAGCTAACCAACTACAGCACCAAGCACAGTTAGGAGTGCTAGTAGGCTACGTGGGGCCTAAAGAGCTTGGAGGATATTCTCTTGTTTTTTATCTTACCAATTCCAAAAAAATATGAGAATTGGAGTTAGTGTGTTTTGCTAGCGTAAGCTGAAATCGTTAGCTAGCAATGTCCAGCTAGCTAGCTAGCTAGCTTACTACCTAGTAACCTAGCAAAGCCAATGGCACATCCTTCGATAACTACATTATTTAGTGCGGTTTCAGGTAATGTTACAAACATTTTAATTTATAATACTGTTCTTTAACACCACAGCTAACTAGCTCTACTAACGCAGATCCTTATTTCTGTATTTCGGTTTTTCAGGCAATTGAATTGTTGGATAATTAGCTGCTAGCTACAGCTGACAACAATAGCTAGCTAGCTTACTACCTAGTAACCTAGCAAAGCCAAAGGGCACAGCATTAGCTACCTGCATTATTTTGTTCGGTTACATTATGCTACAAACATTTTAATGTATAATACTGTGAAAACACTACAGCTAACCAGCTCTACTAGCCTTGAGTCTTATTTCTGTCATCTGTCCATCATCAGGTAAAAATGCTAATGTTTGTCTGTTATGTGCCTTTAATTTGGATAATTTGCTGCTAGCTACAGCTGACAACAATAGCTTGTAGCTTCAATATTGTCTTCAGCCTAGAAATGAGAAGGTTTGTCTTTTTGACCTGTCATTGTTTTCAAAAATGACTAGCATTTTGAGTCTGTGTCATCGTTATGACTGTAAACTGTGCAAAACGAAACCACGTCTGTCAAATCTCAAGCTCTTTTCAACACATTTCTGGCTGAAGCCTGGCTTTCCATAAGCCGACCTGCCGGCCGAGGCACTGTCGTCGTCACCGAGCAGAAAGTAGCCGTAAGCGGTGCAGAAATAAAACCAGCCTCTGTTTCAATGGCACGTTTTGACCCGGTTCCCGAGGACTGAGCTCTGCAGGCTCTCAGACTGACACTGCGGAAAAACGCCTCCAGAAAATCAAGTGCTTTTCATTTCATCTGCTCTGTCACCGAACGCACGCCGCCTGTTAACTGGAAGGCAGGGGCTCCCTAAGCGTCCATCACTGTATCACAGAGAGGGAAAATGAGAACACTGCAAGAGAAGATGAACTCCAATTTAGACGAACCGAAAAGGAGGGGCAGGTGTGGGTGACCCGGCTGGTGTGTAATGAAACCGCCGGAGTCCGGGGGAACGTTATGGATGACTTGATATTGGATGACTTGAGTGTGATTGGCAGGATCTTTAAACGTTGAAAAGAAATAGATTTCAGAAACCTGAGAAGTAGTTTGATCTCAGAAAATGAGGCTAAGAGTTGTGTGTTTGTCTTCCACTCACATTTTATAATCTCAGGTCAAATAGAAATACCGTAAAAGAACGGTGTGACATTTTGGGAAATACACTGCAGATAGTTCGAGGAGAATATTGATGCTACTCGAAAATCTAATATGAAGCCAGCACGCAGTAAGCGTAGCTTAGCATAAAGACTGGAAACGGGGGCAAACTGCTAGCCTGGCTTAGTTTGCATCAACAAATGATTTGTCCCTCGCCACTGACTACTTTGCATATTATTTCCTGAATAAGGTCTCTCTATATCTCTATTTATATGTGTTATGTTTCGTTTTCTTGCCCAAACTGCTACAAATAAGATATAACATGATAATTGGTGAGCTTTAGAGTGCTAGGTGGATTTATTTTTATGCTAAGCATCATATTTAACACAGAAGTGAGAGTGGAGTCTCGACAAAATCAATGAGGATATTTTTCCAAAATGTAAAACCGTTCCGAGAGGGGGAGAGTACGCAAGTCAAAGCTGACTCATGCAACAAAATCTTAAACATCTTTATATTGATTAGTTCTAAATAAACTTTGTTTTGGAATTAGCTCCTTTAGTGCTGACATTAATTTATATTATATTCTGGGAACTTGTGACCGGAATTTTTGTCCTGAAGAGTGTGTCCATGGGGTTTTGAAATTCCTTGTGACCAATAAACAAACATGGGAAAAAAAACGTACAGTTGACATCTTTTCATCCAGGCGGCTCTCTGGAGAAACAAGAGTCCCAAGTTAACAAAGAGGAAGTTTCTTACAGTGAAGTTTACATTTCAGTCTTTGCTCAGCTGTTGCCGGCTCAGGCTTGTCGCTGGGCGCAGCGGACTCATGTTAGCGGCAGCTGTCATGGTTTCCCCAACGCTGAGGTCAAAGGTCATCTGTTGGCCCCCGCAGACAGATTCCCGTTTGGCCTGCTAACGTCAGACGCCCGGAGCTGCGTTGACACAGAGTTGTTTTCACAGTGCTTTTCACTGTATCAGCTAGTTCCATGTTTTATTACTCCCTTCCGGAGTTCAAGTGATTTTTTTTTCTTCTTTTTTTGCCCGTTCACGCCCGATACCCTGTTTTTCCTCCCAGAAGACAATACGCTCCCCAAGTTGACGCTTGTTCGTTCAACCATAACGAAGTTCCCACAGGGTCAGGCCTCCCGCTCTGTCACCTCCTCGTTCACACAACCTCGCCTCACATACATGAACGCCCCCGTCTGTCCTCGCTATCCAAACAGGAGCATCCTGGCGTCATCGCACGCATCCAAAGCCATGGCATTTCCCGTCACATGCTGCTCCACATAAGGGAACGTAATCCAATAATAAAACCGTGCAAAAGTCAAGTGCTTAATTGCACATAAATCATCTTAGCGTAAATTGTCAAATGTCATTTTGTATGTGAGATTAAGCTGAAGTTCATTTTTGTCTCGAGAGTAGAAACATTTGACTCTTGAAAATGTCATTTCCTCAGCAGTGATGAAAAGCAGCTTTGTTTGGTGAATTCACTGTATTGAGTTCATCCAAAATGAACAAATTCAGTTTTGGGAGATGTTCACAGCAGGGCGGCTGTATAACGGTTGTTTACGTGCTTAATACTTTGAACTGATGGGGCGGCGCTGGCCTGGGAATCTGCATCTAAAATAACTTTGGCTGCTTGGAATGTCACGCTGCGCTGCCTCCATGTGTCTTTCCTGTCAATCTCAAAGGTCCCAAGAAATAGCGTGTTTTGCACACATGCATGAAACAAGATGTGGGGTTTATTTCAGGGCACTTAAGTTCAGAGTAAAAACTAGCAACCTACAACATCCTCCATCACCACTTACAAAGGATGTGGACAAGGAAGGGACAACCTGATTCAACGCTATGTGTCATGCTAGATACGTTTGAGTCTTTGGCGTGAGCTGTCGTAAAGTATTTAAATATATAAATGAATAAAACAGCGAATAATCACAATTCAGAAGCTGGAACGAGAGAATGTTAACGTGAAAAAGGACTTTAATAATAAATCTATTATCTAAATACTAGAGTTGAGCCGGATACTCGGCTGAAACGAGTATCCGGTACGGATAAAGAACTTTTGCCGAGTACGAGTATTATACGAGTAATACGAGTCAATATCTGTGCTCGGATTAAATAAAAATCCTCATTGGGTAGCTGACTGTGTCTGCGTCCTGTGATATGCTACAGCCCCTCCCCTACACACTCGCAGACGTGTTGTTGTGTCCGCTCTGATCACTCACACACAGAACAGCTCTCTGTCTCTCCCTCAGTCACTCAGGTTCGCGGGTCGTTTTCCGTTAATGTTTAGGGTTTCTTTCTTCAGCTTCAGGTTTGTTATTACTTAGGTTGGTACTTACTTATGAACTAGTAGAGTTCTGGTACTTCGTTCAGATGTGGTGCCGACTCGCGTTGCGTCTCTGCCTGTCGGAGATTTTTCTTTTTCTTTTTTTAACCGTCATCTGGCTGCCTGGCTCTAACACTTTCTTGCTGTATTTCGTGAAAAAATAAAGCTGGTAGTGGTATAAATATTGGAAATCAAGCTACACACACACACACTCTCTCTCTCTCTCTCTCCCTCCACCTCTCTCTGCCGTCGGGAGTTTTTTTTTTTTTTTTTAACCGTCAACTGGCTCTAACGGTTTTTTTTTTTTTTTTTTTTTTTACTTCTTGCACTGAGTGTCTGACACTTTCTTGCTGTATTGGATAAAAAATAAAATAAAGCTAGTAGTGGTATAAATAATATTAAGCTACACACACGCCCCCCCCCCCCCCCCCCCTCCCTCTCTCTCTCATGATCAGTGATACAGAATAATGAGTGACACAGAGAATACCAGTCAGAGTTTTCTTAACTTAAATCCCGCCCACTTTCGGGTTAGGCCCCGCCCACTCCGAGTACAGATACAGATACAGATAATTCATATGGTTAACAGATACAGATACAGATACAGATAATGCTGTACTCGCTCATCCCTACTAAATACTAATTCCAGCTCTGCATGTTAACTTATAGAGGTTGGCTGAATTGGCCCCAAACAAGATTACATTGTATTAGATTAAATATTTGTATATTCCATTAAGAAATGAAAGAAGAAGAATAAACATGAAAAGGGGGGATTTCTTTTTTTATATATATATAATTTAACTCATAGATATGTGCTCATAACAAGGGAAAGACATCATTCTAATTATTTTGTTAATTGTTGTTGTTTCTGAGTGTGCCAGCATGTCACAGCTTGCACCCTTCTAAAGGCCGTCGGCCCCACACATTCATGCATGAGTGAATCCGTAAATTGGATTCGTGTCCTCCTGGGGATTTTTCTTTTTTTACATGTTTGGTCCCGAGGACCTATTTTTACATCTCGGAGGCCTACATCTCTGTGTGATGGAGTGCTGATTTATTGTGCTTTGAATGCGGTCAGACCCATATAACTGCAGTGCTGCTGCATCACTAATGTCCGCTCTCTCCACAGGGTCAGCTGTCTCAGGCTCTCAACGGCCTGTCGGATCGAGCCACCGAGGCCAAAGACTTCCTGGTTCAGCTGAGAAACATGGTGCAGCACATCCAGGTACTTAAATGCACACAAACAACACAAAACACACTTCTGCCATCCACCCCCATGGAGTCTCGTCATCGT
Source organism: Eutrigla gurnardus (assembly GCF_963514095.1). Taxonomy (NCBI): domain Eukaryota; kingdom Metazoa; phylum Chordata; class Actinopteri; order Perciformes; family Triglidae; genus Eutrigla; species Eutrigla gurnardus. Next base: position 26,448,475 of record NC_139921.1, read on the forward strand.
CCAGCCGTAGTGCTGAATGTGACGGGTGGAAATTAAGTCGATGGATATTTTTCATATCAATAAAGGCATTCAAATGTCAAATAATTGATGAATAATTATACAAAGTTGCCCATAAAGTTTAAATATTTTGTTTTCATACACAATCCTCCTGTTTATTCATATTTAAATGCAGCAGTAATCACTATTACATTATGTGTCAGGTGAAAATAATTCATGCATCACATTTGTTTGGTTCCATAAAAGACGAGACATTTTCAAATTATTATTATTAACTTCATGTTATAATGGTGAAAATGATTTTGTATATTGTGGACACAGAATCAGGATGTGAATGACACTGGGATCGATAAAGCTCCATTCAATTGGAACTGATCGTTCTATTAACAGATGAGGGTGGGTATTGATTCGGAGATGTGGTATCGCATGTACAGTACTTAGTGTTAAATACAATATATTGACCGGGGAATAGATTTACATGCTCGACAGCCCTTCTGATGTGTGTGGAGACGAAGCAGCTCAGCGGCAGGAAGGTGGGATTAAGTGCCCTCGTAGATTATCGTCACGCAGGCGGATTCCTTGGGGGGGGGGGGGGGGGGGCTTTAAGGTGGGAGATGCAGGACAGGAGGAGGAGGATGTCTGCCATGTGTGAAAATAAACTCTCCGAGGCATAATTGTACGTACTGTCACTGGTGATGAGTTTCTCCACCCACCCCGTAGCAACTGGAGCAGCCTGAATGAAGACTTCTCAAAGGAAACGTTACGAGTGCTATTAATCGTGTTATCTCCATACATGTTAATCCTGCTATTAAATTAGATCGGGATTCACTTATTCATACCTCCTCAGCGTTTGGTTTTACTGTATATGTTTGAATGGAAGAGCCCCCGATGTGTTTTCGGTCCTTTGAAGATGCGTTATTCTTTTCAGCCGTTGTCCGTTGTCTTGCAGGAGAACGGCGTGGAGTTCGAGGCCTGCTTGGTGGCGCAGTGCGACGCCCTCATCGACGCCTTGAACCGACGCAAGGCCCAGCTGCTGGCTCGGGTAAACAAGGAGCACGAGCACAAGCTGAAGGTGAGCGAGCGAGACCAGACAAAGAAACATCTCATTATGTCGGATATCGATGCTTTTCAAAACTTTGTGTCACAACAAGGTGAAAGAAATCAGAAATGTAGTGTGACTATGGCTGTTCTTGGGACCAGGATGTGAATATTCAAAAAAACATCAACATAGACTTGACAAAAATAAATGCAACAGTGTTTGTGATGCATTAGGTATTGCAGGCTTCTTGAGGTTAGAAAATAACTTCCATTCTACCTCTACTGAAATAAAAATGAAAGCGACTGCTGTCTGGAAGGACGGGAAATTAATCTAAATATTAATAGCGTGCTTTAAAAATGGAGTTCCTGCAAACTCTTGCCTTTCTGAAAGATTTTCTCACTGCAGGTTGAAGATTAAACACAGAATTAAACATCCTGCAATTGATTAGAATGAATAGATTTAGTTTAGGAGACATAAAGTGCCTTTGTCTTTACACCGTCTTCAACACATTGGACGGGGGGACATAACGCAGCGACGGAGTCAACAGGAGGAGGAGGAGGAGGGATACATTTGTGCTGTACAGCATCCAATTTCACACTTGGACGCTCTGTAAAATCAAGGTTTCACACGTGTAGGTGGTTTGAGAAACACAGCCTGCGCTCACACACACTGACACACATTCTTTCTTCCTCATCTCCATGTGAGAAATATTTATTTATGTGAAACGTTTCATCCAAGTGCCTCATAAATCACTCCAGAACTCCTTTTCATTTCATTCAGGTTTGATTCTTTGTGTGTTTTTGAGGTTTACATGAAGACTTTGACAGGTTTTTGCAACTGCGTTTACTTTTTATCTATAAGCTCAACATTAAAGCAGTCATTCAATATTTGGGGGAATACAGTTAATCGCTTCCTTGCCAAGAGTTAGAGTTAATTTTACTGTGAATGTTTTTTTCTGAACTGTTTTTAATTTATCGTTTTTACCCCTATATTCTTCTTGTTGTACAGCACTTTGATGGAAAGTGCTTTATAAATACATTAATTATTATTATTATTATTATTATCATCATCATCATCATCATCATCATCATCATCATCATCATCATCATCATTATTATTATTATTATTATTATAAGGTCGATGCCACAATGAGGTCACCATTCAGCTCCAGGAAGTCACTTAGCGTTGGCCATAGCCAGGCTAGCGATGTCCAGTCTTAATGCTAAGCTAAGCTAACTAGCCTGCTGACTGTAGCTTAGCAGGCGTACAGACATGACAGCGGCGTCATTCGTCTCATCTTTCTTGGCAAGAAAGCGAATATGCAATGTTTCCCAAAATGTCCAATGATTTAAAAACACTGTCGCCCATAAAGTTTGAATATTTTGTTTTCCTCTGTTTATTCCTATTTAAATGCATCAGTAATCACGTTTGATGGTGCAATCATTTCATTATGTGTCCCAATCCCCCAGGTGAAATTAATTCATGCATAACATTTGTCTGGCGCTATAAAAGACGGATTATTCCAACTTTATGGGCGATCCCTGTATTTAGTCCTGGAGGCGGAGCTGAACCAGACCGCCCTCCCTCTGAGAAGCAACCAGGACACACAACCCACAAATATGCCTCCGAGCAACAAGACACGTACGTGTGCACGCTCCGTTAATGATCGGTTGGCCGCTAAGTGACGGATGGACGTTTAATGCGTTACATCAGTCACGTTCACGTCTCCGAGCCGGAGGTACGTTAATGTATCTCGGCTCAGATCTCATCCGTCCCGTCTGCCAACAGATCAGCGCCTCCGAGCGACGTTCCCTGAATCCTAATGCCAGAAAAAGACACATTTCTTCTGCGACAGATCGGATATTCTTTTTTTGTTTTACTGTGCTGCTCAGCCACTCGGGGACAACTGCTTCCATTAAGAGGAGCTTCCCACAGAGCCAGTGATGCAGGAAACCGTCGGTGTCACGTGTTTCTGTGTTTCTCATCTGCTCCTGGAGGGCAGTGCAGATCATTTGAGGTAAATATCAGAGTTAAAAGGGGGGAGGGGAGGGAGCATCACTGGAGGCATCGCTTGTTTTCTGGAGTGCACCTCCAGTAATTGGAGCTCATCTGACACGGCCAGTCAGTGGGAAGCCTTCTGCTTCATTAGCATGTTGGCTCAGTGGCGAAAGTCGTCCTGCAGATGGAATCGAGACGCATTTCTCTCCCGGCGCAACTACTGATTTTTAGTATTTTTCCAGATGTAACATCTCGGTCGGATTTACTCATGAAAAGCAGATTAGGTGCAGAACAAAAAACGCCAGCTATGCAATTAAGAAGCTAATGATGTGATTAATCCTGCTGATTCATTCAGTTTCACAAAAGCTATTTTTTTTTATGAGGAGAAAAAAAAACATAAAAATCAGTTAATAACAATAAATCGCCGCATGCTGACTTGGCATCTCCCACAGAGTTTTCCCCTGTTGCACGCTGGCGCCAAAGCCCGGTCGCCATGGTGACCGGGACGTGTTGAGCCCGCCGTTTGAAGCGGTGGAGGCGAGAGAAGTAGTCCTTAATAACATGAGTCAGGTTCCTTTTTGTCCGGCCCCTCGGTGTTCCTTCACTATGTCCCTCCAGCGGTGCGTTGCAACTTAGAGGTAAACCACCAGAACATCTTTTATGATACTAAATCTCATTCATATTATATATTTATATGATTTTCATCCTTTCTGGCAACCATTTTTCTCACTGAAAATTAGAAATTTGTGAACAGAACAGCTTTACAATTACGTCCCTAAAATCAAGCATGTAATAATGACAATTAATGAGTAAATATGTGCCGGATCCAGTTGGATGTTGGTTGATTATTGTAATGGTTTTAATGTGGAGGATTGATTCAATGTGATCAAACTGAGGCCTCTGCTGTCCGGGCCTTTCACTGCATTTCACCGGGGAGATCTGAGTCAGCAGCTGATGAATTCTTCCGATTAGAGAAACACAACGTGAATCAGAAACGGAGTGTCTTCTTGCGTTTGCCACCGGATGCTTCGTCCTCTGGACGTCCGGCCCGGGTCGCTTCATGAGTCCAGCGTTCACCGAGGCTATTTTTATTCCCGCTGCCATGATTCGCTGACCTCCCTGTTGACTCCTCGTCATCTGACTAAGTGTGTTGCTCCAGGGGATCCCCGCTCCCTGGGGTGCTCCGCTTCCAAGCACTCAAACATGGGGAACAGTTGGAGGTGAACGCAGGAAATATAATTAAAAAAAAAAAACACTGGAGACAAATATCGAGTGATTCATTCTCTCACTGTGAACAACATTTTCGCTGCAGTGGGATCTTCGGACATGAAATATTAAGATTACTGCTGAATTCAGTAGCCTATCTGGGCTTTTCTGTACTTTCTGTCAATCCACAGAAACACTTTTTTTAAGGCTGCAACTACATCATGGATTAATAATGAATCATTTAGCTTAAAGAAATGTCATAAATTAATGCACGTTTCCTTCAAACATCTTATTTTGTCTGGCCAAATGGTCCAAAAACTCTACAATATTATACTTACAACCATATAAAACAGATAAAAGCAGAACATATTGGGGATTGCTTTGGCATATCCTTTGCAAACGACCGAAAATTGTTGCTGATTCATTTCCAGTCTATTGACTAATTGATTTCCGATTGTCTTTCTGTTGCATCTTCTGTCTCACTAACAGCCACGTTGATGCTGAGGGGGAAGCGTGTTGATCCTCGCTGACAGCTGAGTGTCGGAGGAAGTGGCACCTGTCACTTCCTCTGACCGTCACTGCAGCGCGTCACATGCAGGAAGTGATTTTAATCCCTTTATCCGTCTTCCTTTCATCGAGTCACAGTTTGATTCGATGTGACGATCCCGGTCCCTCTCGGATCTCTTCTCGTCTTCCTCCTCTCTTACTCTCTCCTCTTCCCCCAACCTGCTTTCTCCATCTGTGTCCAATCTCCCTTCACTCTCCTCTCTTTCACATCCATGTGTCATTACAGTAAATCTTCCTCGAGCACATGATGTCAAACTGTCCCAGATTGCGTGTGATTGTGGACTGCTCGGTGACGAGACCGCAGCCAACGGTATCTCAGAAGGTCAAAAGTGCCGCAGTGGCCTAATAATCACAACAGAACCGGACGGAAGGAGGTGATTTGTTTCATCGGGGCCTGCAGACTCGCTCAGAGCACAATCTGTGCTGCTGACGAGATGCTGGATTGTTTTGGCCCCTTTTTTAAAAATATCCTGCCTCCTGTTTGATTCATTATTTTAGTTTTTAACAGTGAAAGGCTCTAAAAGCCTTCTGTACATCACCTGCTCAGCATGAAATACTAGACAGACGGGTGAGCCTTAGCAGCTAAAGAGACAAATATTTTCACCAATATTAGTTGGTGGAGACAAAAATGGAGCAAAAAGAGAGTGAATGAACTTCCAGAAACCTCAAAATGAGAGCTAATGTTGCTCTTTATGCAGAAATATCAACGGTGCATTTTAATTGAAAACTTCCGATAATTTCTGATACAAATATGTGTGTCAAGTTATACTAAGTTTTACTAAAAATATTTGCCTGTCAAGCTAGCTAGCTTACCAAGCTAGCTAGCTCAACCCCCTTAGGCGCACATGGACTTACCTTTATCTCCTTCCTCGTCTGTTGATGGTGGAAATTCGGAAATTCGAAGTTGAAATTGACGCGAAATCGCAACGAACGACGCAAGTGAACGCAAGGTTTGAAATGTTTAGTTGTTGTTTTTGTTTTGAGCTCACTCACACACACACACCACACACTCCCGTGTGTCATACCTCAGGCGGGGTTCGAACCCACGTGCCTCCATCGGCAGGCAGCGTCCTTAACCACTGGGCCACCGAGGACGCAAAGAAGCAGAACGAGAAATAAGATGAGACCGAAGCTGCAGGAAGTTCACCCTAATCAAGCTGCAGAGAAACAAAGTTTATAGACTAAATCCTGATCTGGTGTTCTTTATTTGGGAGTTTAACTCTTGTTTGTACTTTGGATGAAGAAATGCAATGAAAACCTGCCGTTCCAAACATGATTAATAACTGCAAAGTGTGTTTTCAGCACCAGTTTGTAATTAATTAATTTTGCCCTCTCGTTGTGTTAGCGGCGCCGTCGAGCTGCTGCTGTGACGATGTGTTTAATCACCGTGGCGACCACATATGTGATGAGAGGACAGGAGTTAGTTTCCCCCTGAGCTCAGATACCGTGGCCCACTTACGACGGCCCGCTCTGCCCCCTACCACCGTACTCATCACTCCCTCGTCTCTCCTCTCTCCCAGGATGCTTAATTTCCTCCCACCGCCGTCCCTTCCCTTTTCTGTTAATTGCAGGTGAATGAATCTTCGTTACATTATCGTCCATCACCGGTGGCAGCTTTTTTTTTTTCATATTTATCTTATTCCAGAAGCTGATTCACAGCAGATTTCAGGGGAAAAGATGACAAGAATGCTGAGAGAGGCTGTTCAGTAGGCAGCGAGCGTCGAGTCTGAGAGGGAGGAGAAAACATTTAGAAAAAGGAAGGACCGGGGAGGAAAATGACAAGATGCGATAAAAGTTGTCTGCAGAATCCCTCCACGTGTCTCGTCCTTGTGATTGTGATTCCAGCCGCGTATACGGAGGAGTGTGATTGTTAAACAGGCGGCGACGGCAGTGAGAAACTCCTCCTGGAGGCCTGCCAGCCCACTGCAGGGGTGTGGATGCTCCAGCCTTGACACAGCAGGACGGGTTTGGCCCTCAGCCAGAGAAATATAGACCGAGTCATCAGCTGGATGAGATTTCCTCTCCTCATTGTAAGGGAAGAGAGGATCAACATAGTCTGTAAATATTCATTTTCTTGAATATATTGCAGTTAATTTTGACCTGCAATTTGTTTTCTTTGGCCTGAACCTCGGAGGAGAAGTTCGGTTCGTTTCAGTTCACGCTGTCACGCTGAAATGGACTGAAGCGTCGCCGTTATTACAGCCTTTCACTGCGGAGGTTTTGGCAGAGTGAAGGATGGGAAGAATTTCTAGACTCTGTAACTTCAGCTAAACACGATTGACTTACATGCAGAGACATGTGGCTTCCCCTGGTGTTTGCAGTAAATAAGAGGACAGGAGGAAACGGGCAAAGAGGTCGTGCTTCAGAAGTTTAAAGAATCTGTATCTTCTGGATTGTCTCTCCACAGTTTGAAGGCGTCTGTGGTCAGTTCAAATCGTTCTCAGCTGCACAAACAAACTTTTCGGCTCTCTGAGGTTAAAATAAAGCACGCCAAACTTAGTGTGGTGCCTCTGACGAGCAAACCGCCCGAAAAGCAAAGTGATTATGACACCTCATTACAATGAAATGAAAGGAGAGTGGATGTCAGGCGGTTGGAGCGTTGATCGCTCTGTGTTAATGACGCGTACAGCCCGAAGACGATGCTTTTATTTTAAAACGACTAATGGAATATTTACGTTACATTTTAAGGAAGTGGTGATGCAACAATATACAGCAGGAGATCGTACAGATTTGTCACAGGAATTTAGATGCTGGGACACTTATACCTTGAAGGACTGCTTTCTAGAAAGTTAAAGTCTGGACAACGTCGTGGTAACAACCTGTCAATCACACGGTAGCCACGCCCTAAAGCATACCCTGCTTTTTGACTCTAAATGTAGCATCATTTACTGAATGAACATCATGCTGGATTGGAGAAGACTTGAAACTAGCGATTGAGCCATTTTCTCATTGACTTCTATACCATCAGACTTCTTTTTTGCAAGCAGAGGAGCCGCCCCCTACTGGCCACTGAATCGTCTCTAACTGTATGGCGGTCTCTACTGTTTGTTATGTATCGGTGGTACAGTACTTTCATATTGATGACTGCAGTCATCAGTAAATCCTCTTCATATATGCTGTCGGCCTGCAGAAAGGATTTTCCTCCACATTTCTGCCTTGAAACCCCTCAGATAGCAACAGTGAAGTTTCTGTTACCTAGCAACCCTTGGTCCAGCACCTCCGTTTATTTCACACTGTTGCGAGGAGGCTGTGTGGACATCAGTGGTGGAAAAGGGGGATCTCCCAAGTCTAGCAAACATCCAATCAAATCAGTGGAATATCTTGTTTTACGTGCAATATAGAGGGTTTAAAACTTATCTTCAGATGATGTTAATTTTTATTTTTTTTTATTAAGTACAGCCGAGAAAGACGGACGAGTATTGTGACGACCGATCACACACATGCGTGAAAACCAAAAACGTCACTTTCCCTCCGTCAACGTCAATAACAGGATCAAGTCGCCGATGTTCCGTCAGCCTCCTCTTCCTCCCTCGATCTGTGAGCAAGAAAAAAAAAAAGACTTGATGAATCACTTTGACAATCCGGCTGCTAATCTCATTATCGGTATTCCTGCTGGTCGTCTCATTCAGCTTCACTCATTCACGGCCTCCTTTAATCTCAATTCTCCAGCCTCCTCCTTCCATCCACCTTCCTCTCTTTCTCCACCTTTCTTCCTTTCACTGTCGCCATATTTTTTTTTTGTCTCACGCTGTCTTCTTCTCCTCTCTGTCTGCATATTTACTCTCGACTATTTACTCTGCATCTCTTCTTTTCTGCCCTATTTACACTCCAGCACATTACAGGAAGAAGGGTGATAATTAACACATGGTTTACTTCTATATGCTTGTTGTTGATGTATTGATTCCCCCCCCAGGTGGTCCGGGATCAGATCTCCCACTGTACGGTGAAGCTGCGTCAGACCACGGGGCTGATGGAGTACTGTCTGGAGGTCATTAAGGAGAACGACCCCAGTGGTTTCCTGCAGGTAAGATGGACTACAAGTCTCTTTTTCCTGCTGGACTCTGGGACTTCCTGGTTCTCAGTACAGTCGTTGTAATTGCTGAGAGTAACAGGAAGTCCATTTGTCATCGTCAGATCTCCGATGCTTTGATCCGGAGGGTCCACATGACGGAGGGCCAGTGGGGGAAAGGAACCCTCACCCCCAGGATGACCAGCGACTTTGACCTCACTCTGGACAGCGGACCCCTCCTGCAGGGGATCCACCAGCTGGACTTTGTCCAGATGAAAGGTAATAAAAAGAGAGGAGGTCACGGGTCCAGACCCCTTAAGGATTTATGAGTGGCTGCTAGAGCCGAGCTGTCTAAGCTACATTTTAAACTCAAAGAGGCTGGTTTACAGTAAACGTTGGTATTTTTCTTAAATATATATTGAACGGCAGTGTTTTGTGTCTGTGTGTATCTTATGTTGAGTGTCAGCTTGTTTGTGCATTATGATCCCTTTATCTATTCAAAAATCACAAATATTTTTTACAAGCAGTTTGGGGAGTTGGGGATCTTGCTGGATGTGTGCTTGTATTAAAAATTATATAAAATAATAATAAACTAACGCTGACACACTTTTTTTTTATTAAATATTCTGTAAAATACTCGGAAATTCAAAGAAGTTTGGTGTGTTTTTTTATATCTGTGATTCGTGATCTTTTGAATGTGGATTCACATATTCATAATTTAATTTATGAAATGATAAATATTGCTGGGCTGGGCTGTATTCTGGCCTGTGTTGCGTCCCCTCCTCAGTCCCAGCTGCTCCCATGCTCCAGCTGGAGGAATGCTGCACCCAGAACAACAGCGCCACGTTGTCATGGAAACAGCCACCACTCTCCACCATCGCCGTGGAAGGATACATCCTGGAGCTGGACGATGGAAACATGGGGCTGTTCAGGGTAGGTGTCCCCCTCCCCTGCAGGTCCTCTTTTGTCCCCTCCGGTCAGGATTTATCTGTTGGCTTTAATAGAAGCCCAACAGGGGGGGATCTTTGTTGGATTTACATTTAGATTACAAGACAACAACAAAAAGTGAAAGTGAAATAATTCACCTTTACAGACCACCGCCCGTCCCTCTCTCCACAAAGACTCCTTCATGCGGTGCTGGTTGGTGGGAGGACACCAGCTCGGCCAGAGGAATGTGAAAGCAGCGCTTTGTGACGTCCCTCGATGGCTCTCTCTCTCGTAGTCGTAGCGATATGAGAGCAGGTCATGTGACACAGTGTAGTGACCCATCGAACGACACGGCGTCAGGAGCGAGCGTCTGTCTCGCAGCTGCCGGCCGGGACGATCCCACAGGAAGTGTGATCTGGGATCAAAGCCTGTATTCATACCCTCTCTGTGGTCCACCATGTAACCCTCCACCTAAGAGCCTCCCTGGTTCTCTATACATCGAGGCCCCTTGCTTTGTGATAATGGCAACTTTAAACCCCGTGAACAATACCTTCAGTACAATGGTGGAGGATATCCGTGTCCTACCTGTAGACCTGCAGAGAACGAGTCCTCCACACGGGATAATAGGCCGTCCTTAAGTGGTGTTTAACTTCCTGCCAAGTAGTTTAGATCATCTTAGATGCCATCATATCATGAATTCAACTAGAAATCGAGCCCTCGGTTTTCCATCTCAGCCTCCTCTCCGACCGTTCCCTAACACGTCGGTCGGATTCCTTGAAGCAACTGGTGCAGCATAATTATAATGGGTTCGGTTTGGAAAGCTCAGTTTGTACACACACCCAACAGCAGTGACCAGATCCTGCACACAGAGATGCCACAACATGAGATCACAACATAATACTCACAGTTTTGCTGCTTATTCTGATTCTTATTGGACTTTTACAATCTTTTAGAACTGCAAATCGATGTCAACGTCAGCGCTTCGTGAGGAAGCGGACATGCATCAAGAGCATCATCTAAATACTGTGTGATGTGAACAGTCGGGCAGCTGTTTGTAGAGGCACCCCGTGGTCTAATTTGGGGGAAAAAAGCAGAATGACCTTCAGCTGTCTGTCTGTATGAACCTTCAGCCTTCCATCTCAATCACAAATCCACCAAATGCATCCACTTTCTACTGCATGCAGTCCGCCAAATGTGTAGTCATGCCAACAGGTACCAGGATGGCCGAGTGGTTAAGGCGTTGGACTTAAGATCCAATGGACGTGAGTCCACGTGGGTTCGAGCCCCACTCCTGGTAGGGGAAGGAGCTTTTAATGACTAAGTGAGGGATTCTGGGAGCTACCGTCTCCACAAATATCTCACTACTGTCAGAGTGAGGCTTCATGGAGGTGACTGTGGCTCAGGAGGGAGAGCAGCTTCTTCAGAGGTTCTGATCTGAAGTTCCAAGTGGGTCACAAATTGGTGTTGGAATCAGCTTTCAGCTTCTCCCATATTCATGATTTGGCACTTTATAAAAAAAAAGCATCTCACAGCACATTTTTGCACTTTATATGATTATGGACCTGCAGACGGGGGATCAAACCCGTGATCTTAATGTTTATGGACACTTGGACCTGCGGACAGGGCATCAAACCTCTGATCTTAATAGTGAAGAAGCTGCTCTACCTCCTGAGCCACAGTCACCTGCATGAAACCTCACTCTGACAGTCGTGAGATATTCATATGGATAATTATAATCCCTCACTTTAGTTAAAGCTTGCTTTTCCTACCAGGAGTGGGGTTCGAACCCACGTGGACTCACGTCCATTGGATCTTAAGTCCAACGCCTTAACCTCTCGGCCATCCTGGTCCCCGTTGCCCTGACTACACGTTTGGCAGACTGCATGCCAGGTGAATAGGAAGCGGATGCATTTATTTGTGTTTCCGCCGTCCAGCCTGTGCATCACTTTAACTCGAGGTGTTTATATCATACCTGTATCCTGTGCTACGTTTTTGCCAAACAACTGTTTACTTTTCCAAATTTGCGAGGGCGTTTTTCTCTTCCTCCTCTGACTCATTGAGTTTCACCAACGCAGCGCCGAGTTGTGCGTCCACGTGTCTATTAATACTCCGGCGTGGGCTGCGTCGCCCACGCTCGGTTGTGCAAACTCACACTCTTCGCTTATTACGCTCACCGCTACGAACCCAAATGGGACGCCCCCCCTTCGGAGGCAGCGGCGTGCAGGTGATGACGTATCTACCAGCCTAACAGGAAGCACTGTGTGTCTTTTACAGGAAGTGTACGTGGGGACGGAGACCATCTGCACGGTGGACGGGCTTCACTTTAACAGCACGTACAAGTCCAGAGTGAAGGCCTTTAACGCCAGTGGAGTGGGCCAGTACAGCAAGACACTGATCATGCAGACCTCTGAGAGTACGTGAAGCATCTCCTCCTCCTCCATGTCTTTGAGGGAAAATACACTGTCAAAACAGAATTCATTCATTTTATTCTCCCTCTTAGATCCTTCAGTATTTGGAATAAAGTTTCCACAACGTTTGAAGTCTCACGACTCATTAGAGCTTCTTCACTGGCGTAATTGAGGAAACTTTATTGAAACTTTTCGAAGCGGCAGGTCGGAAGTAGAGCAAGCTGATATATATCTGCTGACAAGCAGCAGGAAACCCTCGGTTTGAGGTGATATATGAACAGTGCCAGCGTTACATCGTTTGGCCACCAGAGGGGGCTGACAAGTTTGTGTTGGCTGTAAAAATGTGTGTAGGTCACAGGGTCAAAGGGCACTGCGTCAAGATTTTGGTTGTTTGTGTTAAAAAATGTACTTCCGGGTCTTGAACAGCCGCCTCCCACATGAAAGTCATGTGTTGAACCATCCATCCACCTCAACCTCCTCAGCTTGTGGACATTTGATGAGAAACGTCTTGCTATGTTAACGAGATAATACATCCCTTGAAACATAATCCAAGGTGCAGTTTAGTTGTATGGAAACATATTTTTTAATAATAAAAAACCAAACCAAACCCCTCCCCTCAGTGTTCCACGATTCGACGAGGCGGGAGACGAGGGGATTGGATGGAGGGTACGAGCCAATGGGAGCCTTCCATAGCAATGACTCCCATTGGTCAATTTCTATGCAGACCTACGGCTGATAGACTGAATGTTTTTTATTTTTTTATTCCAAATCGTAGACCATAGCTTTAAGGAAACCATGCTGAAATATCAATATCAGTTCAACATAAAGAATAATGCAGGTGAAATCGAGCCGTGACATAGAGAGGAAGCAAAAGAATACAAACAAACCACAAATGATAAAGTTATAAGATCAAGAAAAGGCCAACAATTTGAGATTTTAATTATGGGTTTCAAAGGAATTTCAATCATCCAACCTCCTCGTCCTCTTTTATCTTTCCTGTAATACAAAAATAATTACAGTAAAAGCCTCTAATAGATACGTTGGAAGGTTTTAGCACCAAAAGCAGCAGCAGGATGTGAATTCTGAAGGTTTATTTGAGCTTTTTTTAAAAGCAGGTGCATCCAGTTGGTTCGTGTGTAATCTGCCCGTGAGCTTCCCTGTTAGTTAAATGCTAATCTGGGAAGCTTGTCCTCCATCGCTGGACCTGAAAGGACCAGACAGCCTCGCTACCTGACGGGACGAGCACTCAGCAGCTGTTTGCACATAGAGATCTAACCACTCGTTGTTTTTTGCAGAGACCTGACACCCTTCACCCGGACCTGGACTGTGATTTTGATTTTCTCCCGTTTTATTTCCTGCATGGAAAGAAGGAAGTTTCTCCATCAGACCTGTCTTTGCTGCTTTGTTGAACCAGCCTCCCTGACCAAACCTGCTTTTTGCCCTCTCTTCCCTCCCTCCCTCCCTCGCTTCACTGCTTCGCTCCTCTTCCTCCCCTCTTTTCTTTCTGCCCTTTCCCCCCTCTCTTCCTCCACTCCCCTCCCCTCTTCATGTCACATTTCAGCTGGACTCCCTCCATGTGATATTCAGTCTATAGGCACAGGTATGGACGGCTCTCATTGCCGACTGTTTCCACTCTAATCCCTTTGTTGCCATCGCCTGTGTCATCAGTGCAGTGTTTCACTCTTGAACCAGCGGGCGGGCAGTTTGGCTGCTTCGTGGTCTCCACTTATTAAAACGTTCAGTACAGACTCTAGTGAATGTCTCTGTGTTCGTTTCCTGTGGGAAATAAAGTCATAAAAACCAGTGACACCAGTGACCGCTGGTGGATGAGTCCAGTGGAGCCCACGGGAAGCACAAACATCCCACCTGCTGAACTCCCGTTTCTCTGCATAGAGTATAGAGCTTTCCATCTCTGGGTCAAACTGTTTGCAAAGGAATTAGCATTTGATTTAGCCCGCTAGCAGTGGAATGTGTTGCAAGAGAAGTTAAAGGGCCAGCACACCCAAATTACAAAAACATTTCAAATGTGGTGTGTACATTTTTACATCAAGTTTTTTACACCGTTTTTTGGGGTGAATGAACCCTTTATGATAAGAGAGAAACTTAAGAATTTCTTAATAGATTAGGTTTTATTTATTTGTTATCTAGATGTCATAAGCCCCGAGCCGGGGAAAACAAGCGCCAGTTACCATTTGCAGACTGTCTGACACAGGTGTGATTTTATTAATGAATATGTTTTAAGAATATTAGGATAAAGTGATAAGTTAAGAATAATAGTATGGTAGTAAGAATGATTAATCATAGTAGTGATAGTGAATCTTCTCCCTCTCATCTTCTTCTTTGACTATTATTCCTGTCATCGAGTCCTTACAGTGTAACTTCACCTCATCTGACCTCCAGCCTCTAAAGTCACGTCTCCTTTGTAAAGTCACGATCATCACATCACAGACATCCTTGCTGCTGAACAACAGTGTGTGTGTAACTCTCCCACGCGTGTGTGTTTGTGTGTGAACAGTCTCTTGGTTCACCTTTGACCCGGCCACGGCTCACCAGGACATCGTCCTCTCCAACGACAACCTGACCGTGTCGTGCAACAGCTACGACGACAGGGTGGTGATGGGTAACTCCTCTTTCTCCCGCGGCGTCCACTACTGGGAGATGACCATCGATCGCTACGACAACCACCCGGACCCGGCCTTCGGCATCGCTCGGGGCGACGTGCTGAAGGACGTGATGCTGGGGAAGGACGACAAGGCCTGGGCCATGTACGTGGACAACAACCGCTCCTGGTTCATGCACAACAACTCACACACCAACAGGTAACTGAGATGCATGCAGGCCGTTTTGGAAAAGTCACAGTGGTGGAATAATTATTCACCTCTTATAAAAAATACTCCATCACAAATGCCTGATTTCTGACACACATTGTTTCTTATATTTTTTAAATTATCAATAAAAACACAAATAGTACCATGAAAAATACAATTCCCTGCATTCAAAATCATACTAAAGTAAGTACAGAAATATTACCAGAAAAATATCTTCATCTGAAAAGTAACTTGTACCTCAAGATGTCAAATAAATAAAGTGTAATACACCGTACATTTGCCTCTGAAAGTAGAAGTATAAAGAAGATTTTTAGTTCTGCTAACACTGTAGAGCAGGGGGGTCCGATGGTATCCAAGAAGGCCGGTGTGGGTGCAGGTTTTTGTCTTAGCCCAGCAGTCAGACACCTGATTCAACTAATTATCTCACCATGGTCTTCAATCAAGACCTTGATGAGTTGGATCAGGCGAGGTAGTGCAGGGTTAAACAGAAACCTGGACCCACATCAGCCCTTCTTGGATAAGACTGGACACCCGTGCACTTACAGGATGGGAGGACAAACATTCTGCAGGATGTTACTGACAGAAGCTCCAGAAGATCGGACATATTCTCACTTAGAGTGTGTGTGTGTGTGTGTGTGTATGTGTGTGTGTGTGTCGTCGTGCAGGACGGATGGCGGCATCGGTAAAGGAACTACAATAGGAATTCTACTGGACTTCACACGCAGGATTCTCATCTTCCTCATCAATGACGAGCAGCAGGGTCCGGTGGCATTCGAAGCCTTGGAGGGCGTCTATTACCCGGCCATCAGCCTCAACCGAAACGTCCAGGTACAGAAGGATATTGTGCATATATGTGTGTGTGTGTGTATATATCACACCTGTGGCTACGCATTTTAATTTTAACTACTTCCATTTCTCAATTGGAAGATTGGAAAATGCATCCCTTGACATACCGATTTTGCCTTTTTATTTCCCCTCGAGTAGCTGTAAAGCTTGTAAAGGTTGATACCATCCTCATGCCAATATGAAGCTTTAGCCTGTTAGCTTAGCTTAACATAAAGACTGGAACCAGAGGGGGAAAAGCCAGCCTGGCTCTGTCCAAAGGTGCAGAAACTGTATTTAAAAAGCAGAGACTAGTCACTGGTCCCAGCCAGGAGTCCTGCACATAAAACACACAAATTGTCTTTTTTTTAAACATTAGTTTTCGTTCACATCAAACACGTTTAGCTGCGCTCCAGGAGGTCCGGTTTTCTAGGCAGCCGAGCAGTGCTGCAGGCCAAAACAGAGGTTGTAGATCAACAAAGTATTATATGAATACAGTCTTTATTCATTAAAAACTGCTCTTCCGAGTTTTACTAATATGGGCTCAGAAGATTAAACCTTGAAAGGGGAAGCTTCAAAGACACAATAACAGTTAGCAGCTTTGAAATTCTCTATTGCTCTCAGCCAGTTTTTCCCTCATTTTCAATGCTGTGTCATTTCACTCACCCTGGCTCAACAGCTCCACCTGCAGGTGGAAAGACAAATCAAACTTTTTTTTTTCTTCAGGTCACACTTCACACTGGTCTACCCATCCCTGATTTCTACACCACCGGGGAGGCAGATCCCACCGGCTCTGTGTGCTAAAGACTCCCACACCGGCCTGGGAGGGGGGGGGGGGTTCATCCAGCCAGTCAATAACTAAGATTCAACCCTCACCCTCCACTCTCGCCCCCCTGACTCTCTGTCAGAGGGCCCCATCCAGCGCTGAGCCATGCCTGTATCATGCCTAAACCTTGGACACTTGAACCGTCTGCAGGAGAAAAAAGTGGGCCGTGCTTCGCAATCTGTACCTTGCATTTTGACACAATAGTTGAAGAAGGTGATGGAAAATAATCTCACACACTCATGGATTTGGGATTATTATGTGCAGTGATCATCTAAGGGAATAGGTTGCCATTTTTGGAAAATACGCTTTGCTTTTCTTGCCGAGAGTGAGATGAGAAGATCGATGCCACTCCTCGTGTCTGTACGCTAAGTGTGAAGCTACTGTTAGCGGCCAGTTAGCGTAGCTTAGCATAAAAACTGGAAAGGGGGAAACAGTTAGCCTGGCTTTGTCTAAAGTTTAAACAAAAATGTCTAACCTAACGTTCAAAAGCTCACTTATTAATATCTAATTTGTTTAATCGTTACAAAAGTGTCAAAACGACACAAATAAACACCATACAGCTCATAAAACCGCTTTCTCTTCTTTTTACATTTCATTTTGAAACAAACAACGAGATAATGTGCTGATTGTGAGCTTTAGAGATACTGGTAGGTGGGTGTTTCCTACCGGTTGTTTCCAGTCATTTAGCTACGCTAAGCTAACCGCCTGCTAGCGGTAGCTTTATCGTTAGCATTCGGCCATGATAGTGGTTTCAGCCTTCTTATTCAGGCCTAACTGTCGGGAGGAAAGCAAATGATTATTTCCTAAAATATTCAACTATTACTTTAATCCTTTAAAGAAGTTAGTTTTGTAAATGACTTAGAAGTAGAATCCCCCATCGTACCCATCGACATGCAGTTCAGTACGTACAGTATGTACAAGAGGCGCTTTTATCAGTGGCTTCGCTTGTGTGATCCTTCGTTTCGTCTGTAGAAGAAAAAAAATGCAGCAAAATGTGACTGAAGGCGAGGCTTCTTTCTAAACACAGGCGGGATGGGATTCAGTGTAATGGCGGCTCTGTGCATTGAAGTGTGTTGTAAATGCGTTAAAGATAACGACGACTGTGAAGCTCTTTGAATGAAGGTGCTAAAGCAGCTTTCGCTTCATTCTGGCTTTTTTTTTTTTTTTTTTTTTTTACTGTAGGTGACTGAACCCTGGTAGTTTTGTAATATTGTTATTGAAATGATCTATTGCAAAGAGATGTATAGCTAAATAAGTTATTGATGTTTAGTTCATCATTGTTCCTTTATTTGATGTATAGTTATTACAGAAGGAAAGAAATTTAGCCTTTTTTTTATTTTTGTCGCTTTAAAAATGTAGTTTGGCGTTTGTTCTCAAACCAGTTTATGTCCCACTGAAGCAACAGGAAAGGTGATGATGCACTGGGATGTTGTCGTGGCGACGCATTTGGGCAACAGCCTCCTCAAATAAGCCATGCAAGCAGCTCTGTGATGCTGAACTTGAGCTAATCGTTGCTAATGCTAGCGTGGTGATATTTAGCAGGAATGTTCAGCATGTTAGCTTAGCACGTCAGAAAGCTTATATCTGTGCTGTACACAAACCTGGGGCTGATGGGAGTGGAAAAAATAAGTTATCCCCAAAGTTATTACAATCAAAACAACGTGTGAACCAAACTCAAAACCATTCAGTCATTAGGGTTCATCCTCTGGCAAACATGAATGTCATTTTGTGCAGTAGTTATTCAGATGTTTCACATGATCCATCAAATCTGACCTGCTGATGGCGCTAGAGGAAAATACAGAGGATTAAAAAGAAAGGTTTGTAGGATTCATCCTCTGGGGAACATGAATATCGGTCCAAAATATCTTAGGAATCACATTGAGTCACGTCAGATTTGCCGTGTCTGGATGGTAACCCGAGAAACAACCTGACAGACTTGCTGCTCGACGACCTCACCTCAACCATTAAAGGTCAGTGCCTAACCTCAACCATCTCGCCACGGTTACCATCCAGACACCGCCTTGAACAGTTCAAGTTGAGCAGTCAGTTTGAGGGAACCGTTGCCCAGAAACCTCCCCAGTGCATGGTCTCCCTGAGACGTACCGTCCACGTCGAGCACACGCATCCTGTGTCCGATCTTCATGGGAGTGCCTTTTCCCCCTCGTCAACACGTTTTACCAAACTTTGCCATAAAACCAGGTCCATCGCTTCAGCAGAGTCGACTGTAACATCTGTGATGCCTGACTCCGCCTGCTGCTACCTTTTTTCTTTTTTTCTATCTATCGGCAAAAGGGCAAACAACAATAACCACGTTTGTTGTGGATATATAACAACCACAGTATTGAAGAGAATATTGCAGTCAGGTGTCTTTCTTAACCTTCTAAGTCCTCGATGACTTCTGGTTTCCCGTCTGGATTAACGTTGATTGTAAAGCATCTGATATATGACTATGATTTTTCAGTATGATACGTGCATGTGTGTTGACAATGACAAACCAGACAGATTCAGCGAGTTGCACAACCGTTGCTGGATTACCAAACTTTGATTTATTCAACATTGTTTTGTTTTTGTTTTTTTCTCAAAATAAACCTTTTGTCCAATTATGATATAAAGCAGAAGAGTTCAGCAGAGGTCATTATCACGGCGTTACACAACCTCAGATTCCAGGACAAATAAACAAAGCTTTAAATGAAGTTACATCTTTTGGCAGATTACATAAATGTGTGATTCTGACTTGAACATATGAGGGTGCTGATGATTCAAAACAAAGGGTGTGATTGTAACATTTATTATTTCCAAACCAGCCTTTTAATCCTATTAAACTAAGACCCGGCGGATGATTTAAAGTCCATCTTACAGCCTCATCTAACTTTTATGAATTAATTCAAACTTACACACAAGTCGCTGGGCGACGCTGGGTGTTATATATCCAAATGTACATACATGTGTGTGTGTGTGTGAGTGTGTTACCTGCATTATAACCATTTTAACTCCAAAGTGATTCTTTTAGACCTGTTTGATATGAGGTGGAATGTCGTCACTCAATATTATTATACAATGATTGCGGAAATATGTTTATGGAAGAATTTTAATGGATATAAAAATGAACATTGTTATTACTATTATTTTTAACACAGTATGATGATTATGATTACGTGTCTATCATTGCCATATTACTGCTATTATTATTATTATCATGATCTGAAGTGTAATATGAGCCTCTGTGTTTTTTTTTTGTTGTTTTTTTTTGTATGTGTGAATATTCAATAAATAGGTGTCAAGGAGGTCTTATGTTTCCTGTAATATCTGCCACACTGGGGAATGTTAATATAAAACCATTTGATTTAAACTGTGCCGATGAAGTCTGTCCTATTAAAGTCTGTGAATACTGTCTGTCTGTCTGTCTGTCTGTCCTATGTGTAGTCTCTCTGTGCAGCTCAGTGGGGGCCGGCGCTGGCAAACACCCTCCCCTCTTCACCCTCCAATGAAACGCAGCAACAGGAGGAGTCTGCTGCATGAAAAGCTGCCACCCTCTTTCCTGTCAACTTCACTTCCCAGTCCAGGACAAACTCTCTCTCTGTCTCCCTCTCTGTCTGTCTGTCTGTCTCTCACGGGGACAGACCTGCCCAGCCAGCATGGCGACACCTCTCACCGACCAGGAGAAGCGCAAGCAGATCAGCATCAGGGGGATCGTGGGAGTGGAGAACGTTGCAGAGCTGAAGAAGGGCTTCAACCGCCACCTGCACTTCACCCTGGTGAAAGACAGGAACATTGCAACACCCAGGGATTATTACTTCGCCCTGGCTCACACCGTGAGGGATCACCTGGTGGGGAGATGGATCCGAACACAGCAGTTCTACTACGAAGCAGACCCAAAGGTTTGAGCTCCAACTGCAAATATGTGATCTCAAAATACAGACAGTAGTGTTGTGTTACTTTATTGTTGTAGTGGAACA
Organism: Eutrigla gurnardus; assembly: GCF_963514095.1. Taxonomy (NCBI): domain Eukaryota; kingdom Metazoa; phylum Chordata; class Actinopteri; order Perciformes; family Triglidae; genus Eutrigla; species Eutrigla gurnardus. The sequence continues at coordinate 26,469,058 of NC_139921.1, forward strand.
CAAATGCACAGAAGAACTGATTAAACAGCTCATAAGTGATCAGGAGTTATTTTCAGTAGTTTTATTACTTTCCCTGGAAGGAAGGGAGTTATTAAAAGAAAACACTAACAGGAAGTCAAGTGAGGAACGCCTTAAATCCTCGTCAGTCCACATCAGTCCTCATCAGTCCACATTCAAAACAGATAAACAACAGAAAACAGCAGAAAAGACACACTTTGAACTTACTTACTGCAAAATGTATCAATACAAAGTATACAAAAACAATATATATATACATACATGTTCCATCTTAAAGTACAGATAAAATATCTTCAGCACACGTACACTGCATGTTTAATGATGTGTGTTTATGTACATATATTTTATGTTTTTTTATTATTCACAGGAAATAGTGGTGTTCAAGGTTTTCCTGTTACATCACATTTTTTTACCAGAAAGAGTTGCAGTGATTTTAGGTCATCGCATCGCGTTTCATTCATTTGCTGCTCAGCTCTCCACACTGCGCTTTCTGCATCTTCAATCCACAATCACACAAAAATATAGCACAAAAATCCCTCTGTAGTTCATCTGTGATCTCTAAAGTCTCTGATGAGATGGAGTCTGTGCAAAGAAACGTCATTTATTTCCTTCCCTACTCGTCCAGAGGGTTTATTATCTGTCTCTGGAGTTCTACATGGGCAGGACGCTCCAAAACACCATGATCAACCTCGGGCTGCAGAACGCCTGCGATGAAGCCATCTACCAGGTCAGACAAGTTCACAGGAATATGAAATATATATTTTATTAAAAAAGCATAACTTAACAGGAGGCCTTTATTTTGCCCTCTGCTGCAGCTGGGCCTGGACATGGAGGAGCTGGAGGAGATGGAGGAGGATGCCGGTCTGGGGAACGGAGGCCTCGGCAGACTGGCAGGTAAAAGGAGGCAGATGTTTGACTTCGTCCTTAGTACAAATGCTTCTTTTGTCTGACTGCCTTAATTAATTATGAAGGGATTTTTTTCTGCACACAGCATGTTTCTTGGATTCGATGGCCACGCTCGGTCTTGCAGCGTACGGTTACGGCATCCGTTATGAATATGGAATCTTTAACCAGAAGATAAGAGACGGCTGGCAGGTAACTGGAGCGTAAAAAAGGCATTTTAAACAGTTTTATAAGCTTCATTTGACCCTAAAAGTCTGTGTGGAGCGGGGTCAAAGTAGACCGGAATTAGGTCAGAAAACATCACAAGCTAATCATTAACAGTAATATACAGACTGTGCAGTGCTGCGAGCTGTTGGTTGGATTTCAGACGACAAAGCAAAATAAATATTGCATATCTTGTGATAAGGCATCCACCAAACCAAAGGATTTTGCCCTTTTGAATTCTCCTTGTTATTTGCTCTCCAAACCCTCTGTGTAAACATGTCCTCCTGAACACTGAACTGAGTTGCTCAATGACTCTCCTTTCTGTCTGCTCCAACATGTTCATATATCATATTAAAGCTTTTTCTTATCCTTCCTCTTTCCTCTGTCTGACCTGTTGTAGGTGGAGGAGGCAGACGATTGGCTGAGGCATGGGAACCCGTGGGAGAAAGCTCGACCGGAGTACATGCTGCCGGTTCACTTCTACGGACGAGTGGAGGAGACGAAAGATGGCTCCAAGTGGGTCGACACTCAGGTACTGCAGCTGGTAACCCTGGACCGGAGACTCTCTATGACGTGACTAACAATAACTGTTGGACTAGAAAGAGACAGAAAACAACCACGAAAAGACACAAAACAGCCAAAAAGAGACAGAAAACGACCACAAAGAGACACACAATAACAAAGAGACGTAAAAAACCACAAAGAGACAGAAAACAACCACAAAGAGACACAAAACAGCCAAAAAGAGACATAAAACGACCACAAAGAGACACACAATAACAAAGAGACATAAAAAACCACAAAGAGACAGAAAACAACCACAAAGAGACACAAAACAGCTAAAAAGAGACAGAAAACAACCACAAAGAGACATAAAATAACCACAAAGAGACATAAAATAACCACTAAAAGACTCAAAATGACTATTCTTGTGTCTTTTTCTGGATCCAAACCTAGATTACAGTAGATTGCGGGCCTTTATTCTATTATACCACTCTTTTATTCCTGCAAGGTGATCCTGGCGATGCCCTACGACACGCCGATCCCCGGCTACATGAACAACACCGTGAACACCATGAGGCTGTGGTCCGCCCGCGCCCCCAACGACTTCAACCTGAGAGACTGTGAGTGCCGAAGGCGGTTTTTTGACCATTTCTAATGTCAAACCCACGTTTGCAAAACAGGTTTGTGTTCTCACTTTGCAAGAAAGGAGGAACCTGCTGCAACACCCGCTTTGCAAAACCATGTCTGCGTTTCCAAATAGCTCACATGTTGTGGTTTCTTCTCCTGCAGAGTTTAATCTTTGACTTAAATCTATGATATATGACGTGTATATATGTCATTTATAGTTAATGTTGGGGATTACATCGAGGCTGTTCTGGACAGAAATCTGGCAGAGAACATCTCCCGTGTCCTTTACCCCAATGACAATGTAAGTTGAATATTTTCTGTGTATATGCAGCAATATGGGAACACATTTTGCATCTCAAGCGCATCTTCTTCATGCATCATTTCCTCTCTAGTCAAGGCCTTGATCATCTCCCTGGTCTTTATTTGTTGTAGTTCTTCGAAGGAAAAGAACTCCGGCTGAAGCAGGAGTACTTTGTGGTGGCGGCCACACTCCAAGACATCATCCGCCGCTTCAAGACCACCAAGAAGGGCTCGCCGCGCCGAACCTCCTTCGAGGGCTTCCCGGAAAAAGTAAGCTTCAAAATCAGTCGTTTATTAATGCAAAAAAAAACAAAATGCAAAGAAGCTCTGCAGCATGTCTGCAATGGAAATACGTTATTTCACTTCTTCTCTTAACCTCACTTAACACACCAGCGATCAGGTGGCGATTGCAACAAGTTCAGCTTTCTTCTTCTTCTTCTTCTTCCTCAAATGTGTGGCACAAGATAACCTTCCTGATTCAGGAACCTGTAACTTACGCAAACAATGAAACCGTGTTGGCACATTAGAAGACAGTAGAAACATCTGCTGAAGAAATAATGCATGACTGTGAAAAAGTGGTGTCACAGAGTTTTGTCTGCTGGCGTGAAAAGAAAATGTGCCTCGTTAACAGTAGACATTTCGTAATAGCGCCTTCAGGGAGAAAAGGCTGTCTGGCAGGTAAGAAACCCTGCAGGTATGACGGTGGTACCAAGGTGTGGCAGAGCTTATGCAATGTAAGGTATTTCAGATATGAATCACCTGCAACCCAGTGTTTTCCCCCTTCTTTAATCTCCTGCTTAGAGTTACAGGGGATCAAATCAATAAGATGTGTGTTTCCAGGTCGCCATCCAGCTGAATGACACCCATCCAGCCTTGGCCATCCCCGAGCTGATGAGGATCTTCCTGGACATTGAGAAACTCGACTGGGACACGGTAAGAGTCCGATTTGGTGGATTTGGATTTGGAGTGCAACAAGTTGTACAAGGAAGTACAACGGAGGTTAAAGCCACAGAGTGTGACGAAGGAAACCGCTACTCCTGTGTTGCATAACGTTAGTTGATGCATCCATGCCCCCTCCTCCTCCTCCTCCTCCTCCTCTGCAGGCCTGGGACCTCACCAAGCGCACCTTCGCCTACACCAACCACACGGTCCTCCCCGAGGCTCTGGAGCGCTGGCCGGTGGAGCTGCTGGAGACTCTGCTGCCCCGACACCTGCAGATCATCTACCACATCAACCAGGTCCACCTGGATGTACGTACTGAAACAAGAAATGTGTTTTATTGAGCGAACACATGAATCCAACAGCCTAAAGGTGTGTTTTGTCACGGCAGAGGATCGCGGCTCTCTTTCCGGACGACATGGACAAACTGAGGAAAATGTCTCTGATTGAGGAAGACGGCTGCAAGAGGGTGAACATGGCGCATCTGTGCATCGTGGGGTCGCACGCCGTCAACGGGGTCGCTGAGATACACTCCAACATCATCAAGACCGATGTGTAAGCCACGTCACACACACACACACACACACACACACAGATTCAACACATAAATGGAATAGTTGCTAAACATGAGTGGCCTCACAGCACTGAATCATCTCCTCTGTTACACAGAATTACAACAAACAGCAAAAAGAAACAACAGAAAACATGAGAAATAACTATAACCTGATGAGTAAAGGATGTTTTGGTGTATTTATGAGCCATCACATCTACAAATCATATTCATATGTGTGTATAAGGGGATAAAACAAACATTAACTACCTGATATATAAATCAACTATTTAGATCTGCCCGTTACTTTGTCCATGAGATCCAAATTAAAGGTCCCATATTGTAAAAAGTAAGATTTTCAAATATTGTTTAGATTATAAAGCAAGTCTTTCTGGTGAAAGTATAGAAAAGCACGGAGAAACACAGAGAAGATATTCAGAAACCTTTAAATGAGCCGTCAGGATTTACACTGTGCAGTGTGAATGAATTTGAGTGACATCATCCGACAGGAAGTAAACGTGAACCCGAGCTGTTGACTAGCAAGAAAAATACATACATATATTTTTCTTATCAACATTAAAGCATGTAAACTTATTCTGGTCGAAACCTTTAATCCAAGTGTAAAACCTGGAAATGAGCACGATATGATAAGACATTTACCCTCGTTTTTCTCTCGGACAGATTCCGTAATTTCAGCGAACTGGAGCCGGAGAAGTTTCAGAACAAAACCAACGGCATCACTCCCCGACGCTGGCTGCTGCTCTGCAACCCCGGCCTGGCCGAGCTCATCGCCGAGGTGGGTTTGAGCTTTGATGCAGCCCGGGTTCCAGTCAACTTCCCAGATATATACCAGGTGTCGTGGAGTGAACATAGTCAGGGTGTTTGGCCCACATTGAACCCTTTAACGTCTCTTCCAGGTGATCGGGGAGGATTACGTGAAGGACCTCAGCCAGCTGCGGAAGCTGAATGACTTTGTGGACGACGCTGCACTCATCCGGGATATCTACAAAGTCAAACAGGTAACTACAGGAAGTTGGAATAATTAGCAAATTGTCTTTTATAGCGCCAAACAAATATGGTGCATAAATGAACTTCACCTGACTCATAATGCAATCATAATCCACCTGGAGGATTGTGTCTGAAAACAAAATATCACAGCTTGTGTATTTAGTACTGAAGTAGTTGAGGTTTTTCCATCTTATACTTCTGTATTCCGCTGCATCTCAATGGATTTAGAAGCTTTGTGTGAAATAAAAGTCGTTTAACTGTATTGATCATTGCTAAAGTAAGCGTAGCGGTTCCTGTTTTTCTGTTGCGTCAATGATTGCATGATGTTGCCTAGTGGAGGTTTTGTTCTCAGGGTCCGGTTGCACCATGAATTCAGTTCAGTTCTGCATCGCAGCTTTGTGTTTTATTGCTTTGTACATGTCGGGACCTGCATCAATGAACAACTCATTTGTTTGCCAAGTCACATATTTTTCTGATGTTTTTCCCTCGCAGGACAACAAGGTGAAATTCTCTCAGTACCTGGAGACGGAGTACCGGGTGAAAATCAACCCGTCGTCCATGTTCGACGTCCACGTGAAGCGAATCCACGAGTACAAGCGGCAGCTCCTCAACTGCCTCCACATCGTCGTCTTGTACAACCGTGAGTGATGCCACAAAAGTTCACAAGCACCAGCAAGTGGAAAACCAACACGAAGAATGAGATGCAATATAGTTCCATGCGATCATCATCAGACGACGAAAACCAGTTCTGTTTAGTGCAATTTACTGTAATGGTGACTTTCCTGACATCTTCACCCTTTACTTGGAAATTACAATGTAGTGTCTTTAAACTGCATAAAAGATGAACAGAATAAGACATATAGATAACAGGAGACTGCAGCCTCTGATGCTAACCGTAGCATGCTAACATGCTCATGATGACAATGCTGATTCAAAGCAGGATATATGTGCAACCTTTACCACCTTAGCTTAGCATGTTAGCACGACATATTTGGTCATGAAAATGATGACGGTGGCGATATGGCGTAATATAATAACACGCCATTGCAACAACATTCTGTGTCAGTAGGATCCATCCTCTGAAGACCATGAATGTTTGTTCACAATTTTAAAGGCAATCCATCCAATAGACTTTTAGGTAAAAACAACAACATGAGTGAAATTAGTTTTTTGAAGCATGAAAGCAAAACGCAACTCCCTGTTTTTTTGTTCTAAATCATTGAATGGTTTTTGCAGAAAAGTCACAGGATGTTAAAATCAATCCCCCTGACTTATTTGTGAGATATGACACTGTAACGTGTTCATGCATGTCTGTATCCCCCCCCCCCAGGCATCAGAATGAATCCCACCGCACCGTTTGTGCCACGGACAGTGATCATCGGGGGAAAGGTACAGCAGCCATGACACACAGACAGCAAAGAGGAAGTAACCAGGCCAAGAGTGATGCTGTAGTTTTACAGTAAGTCTGTCCCCCCCCCTGTCGCCCTCTGCAGGCTGCACCCGGGTATCACATGGCCAAGATGATCATCAGGCTGATCACTTCCGTGGCTGATGTGGTGAACAACGACCCCGTGGTGGGAGACAAGCTGAAGGTCATCTTCCTGGAGAACTACAGAGTCTCTCTAGCAGAGAAAGGTAGAGCTGCTTTACTGCTACATGTCGGTGTTGGAAACACAGTTGCTCTCACTGTATAAGCACATGTAAGAAAAATATCAAATAAAATAAAATGTAGATAAAATGACAAGAGGATGAGAAATACAAGAAACAGAGGGATCTCTTAATTATAAATGCAAGAAAAGAAGTTACTGTACAGTTTATTAATGATTGTTTTTAATATTACTCATTATGGGCTGAAATAAGTCCCAGGATCATGTTTTGCATCCATACCACCAAAAATGTTAAAATGCCCCCCCCCCCTCTCAGTGATCCCGGCCACGGATCTGTCGGAGCAGATCTCCACCGCCGGCACCGAAGCTTCGGGAACAGGAAACATGAAGTTCATGCTGAACGGAGCGCTGACCATCGGCACCATGGACGGAGCCAACGTGGAGATGGCCGAGGAGGCTGGCGAGGAGAACCTCTTCATCTTCGGCATGCGGGTGGAGGACGTGGCTGCCATGGACGAAAAGGGGTAAAAAGTGTTTTGTTTATTGCTCTTTTTTTTTTAATGTTGTTGCTTAATTAACGAGTCTTTGTTTTGTTTTTTTTTTAGATATGATGCCATGTCGTACTACAAGAAGATCCCAGAGCTGAAACATGTGATGGACCAGATCACGAGTGGATATTTCAGCCCACAAAATCCACAGCTTTTCAAAGAACTCACTGACATGCTCTTCAAATACGACCGGTATGTTCTTCTCTTTCCATTCCAGCCTCAATTTCCTCTCTGGAAACTGTTTTTATAGAAGCACAAGGTCACAGAAGGGCTGACGCTGTCATGACAACAACGATTACTTCTGAGGTTTTTCTTCACACTTCTGCTTTTCTTTTGTTGGGTTGACGTTGTCAGACTTGATGGTTTTATTCTTATTTTCAGGTTCAAAGTGTTTGCAGACTTTGAGGACTACGTTCAATGTCAAGAGAAAGTCAGCCAGCTCTATCAGGTAATGCTTTTAGCCTTTTCTTTTTCTTACTTTTACTGATTCTTTTGTTTAGGTTTTTTTCATTTTATTTGATTGTTTTGCTTTGTTTTATTTCCTTTTCTTTTTTGTTTTCTCTCACTTACTTTAACTGATTTTTGTACTGATTTTTCCTTTCCTTTTTTTCTTTCTTTCTTTCTGTCTTGTTTTCTTTTACTTCCCTTTCATTTATATTTTGCTTTCTTTTACTCAGTTTTGTTTTTCCTATTCTTTTCTTTTTCTTTTACTTTCTTTTTCCTTTTCTTTCACTTTCTTTTTGTTTTTCTTTTACATTCTGTTTTTCTTTTTCTTTCGCTTTCTTTTAATTTGTTTCGTTTTTCCTCTCCTTTTTTTGTTCTGTCTTTCTATAGTATTTAAAAAATGGTTATTGCAAAGAACTTTAAAACAAATGCTTCATAACACAAGAAATTGTCCAAATATAGAACTGGTATAGAATAGAAGAAGAAGAATGCTCAGAGGAATTATCACTAATTCAAGAAAACAAATAAGAAAAATGTTTTATTTTCCTCTAAAAGAATCCAAAGGAGTGGACGAAAATGGTGATCAGGAACATCGCTGCCACGGGGAAGTTCTCCAGCGACAGAACCATCACGGAGTACGCCACCGAGGTCTGGGGCGTCGAGCCCACCGACCTGAAGATCCCACCTCCGAATGAGCCGAGGGAGGCCATCGAAGAAACGGCCAGGGCTCTGAAGAAGGTGTGAGGCCTTCACGTGTTCAAGTCATTTACTTTTAACGCTCAAGTCAACTTTTTTCAGAAATCACAGTTTTATACTCTGAACACTTTTTTTTTATTGTCAACACATGTTTTAAAAACAACAACAAGTCTGTTACATTCGTAACCAGGAGTCAGTGTGCAGCGCGAGGTCCAATCAATTTTTTCATAGTCCAGGATTGGTGCGTTTCTGCATCTGAAGTCAGTATGAAATCACAGCAACAGAGCAGCTGACTCATCTGAATTTGAATTTAAGAATTTGTCTCCGACTAACCGACTTCATTTGTCAGCTACAGTATTTCGTCGCAGTGTTTGAATAAAAACCAATTGTGCAATATAATATGTAAACCAGTGGTTTTTCTTTGAGAACATGAAATAAACCTGTTCGTATCCGTTGGGCCTTATTTCCTCTCTGGAGGTGGGAGAGCACATCTACTGTCTCAGGGTTTGTAGAAATGTCCTGCAACCAAAGCAGAGGAAATATCATATTTATTTGAATCTACAGGAAAGAAGACGTGCAAGTTTTGGCCAAACTTACCTGAGCACATTTGTCAAGTTGGGGTCTAAGTAGATGTTGTTGTGGCTGAATCCAAGATTTGCTCTGTAGGATATCATTTCAACCTGAACATCTGTGTTGTGTTCTTTCTTAGCCTGAAGTGATATCTCGTACAGCTGGAGACAACAGAACAGAAATGCTGTAATTCAGAAAAGAGGCACCAACATCCACGAGAAAACGGTGCAAATGGGATAAATAAAGAGCTTCTGTACCTTCACACCCATGTGATACGGTACAATATGGTCATCCTCTGAATGCAGGATCAGAAGTGGGCCGGTCAAGGTCTTCAAACTGCATGTTTTGGGGTAAAATATATATTCTGTATCAGAGATGGATTTGCATGTATTAAAACATTTGCAATGGTTGGAAATCCTGCAAAATTGATAAACCAAGAAGTAAAATAAGCTAAAAGTGTACTCACTTTTTATCACTAGCAAACACAATGTTGTTCATTTTCAATATCTTCCAAAGCAAGCTCTCATATCCTGGGAGGAACTTGTACATCTGGAAAGTCAGGCAAATATTTAGCAATTTCCTGAGTGCTGTAGCAACTTATTTGGTCAGTGAAATCAGTGATATAAGAGTATGGAGTGACACCAGTGTCATTTTTCATCATTAAGTGATTCCACATGGTAACCCGTCTTGATATTTGTAGCTAAATAGATTTAGTTATAATTTAATTGCACATCATCTCTGTTTCTTACAGTCTGTCTAAAAAGTCCATGTCATTTCTTACATTTTCCTCAAACATTTGCTGTAGCAGTATAATAAAAAAAAAGGAGAAAGAACCTGTCTTAGTATTTGCACATTCTTTTGAAGTGTGCTGAAGTTGAAACAACTGTGTTTTCATGATGAGAACAGCCTGAGGCGCTGCAGACAGACACACCTGTAACAACTCACCTTGCTGAGCGGATGGTTGAGTGCGACTTCTCCGATAGTCGTGAACGCAGCTTCGAGGATTAAAGCCTCCACAGCAGACCCTGATGTGTTCCAGACAGTAGACAAAAAGAACAGAAGAAATACTACAGGATGGGGTATTACATTTAAATGATTTCAGGATTATTCTGGCTGATAATTGTCACAGAGTGAGGGAGATGTCAGTCAAACAGTCTACATGCCCACACAGACCAGAGAGTCCTTATGTAATTAAATGAAATATTAAAATGATTAAAATCCCCTGGCTGTGTGGGTTCCCATGTTCATGCAGGACCTTTAAAGCCTTTAACCCACCTTGCTCTTGTAATTTTACTGCGGTGTTGGTCGCCACCCTACGAGAAAGCAAAAGAGTTTCCAGTTACATCTGTGAGTGTCACAGACGAGGGACGTTACCAGAAAAAAAAGAGCGACTGACCCAGATCCCAGTGAGTGTCCCCACACATAGACGGGACCTCCTCGGCTTCGCTTCTTCACCCAGTGGTACAGGTAGACAGCGTCGCTGGTCAATCCGGCTTCACTCGGCTCCCCGGTGGAGTCCCCAAAACCTCATCAGGACACATACAAGCCGTCATGATCACACACATCTGTATCCGGATCAATAACGTGGCATGGACTCCTGTTTTAGATCGGAGCAAACTTGTTTCCATTTGGGGCTTTTTCTTTTCTTCTGACCCAATATGTAGAAACGTGGTAACACAGAATGGGCTTTGGATGCTATTACATCAAATTTCGTCCCAGTATGTTTGGTGTCGGTTGGTCTCTTGTCGACCCCTGAAGGAACAAACCGTTCCAAAACTCTCATAATAGGAATCCAAAACATTCACTTTGGATGGAGGGATAGTGCTGCATAGAAAACACCGTCAGCACCAAATCACAGGGAATATGAAAAGGAACCGTTTTTACAGCTGAGATCTCTGAGACCTGAAACTAAAGTAGTGAGTATAGCTCATAAAAAAATAAGATGAATCCAGGATCCCAAAAAACAACACAGTTGTATTTATCATCTTACCTCTGTAGTCTAGAGATAAGACATGGTACCCTGCTGCACTTAAAACCTGCAACACACAAACAAATCTGAATTTCATCTCAAGTTGAAAAATGATCAAAACCTAAAAATGCTTTAAAACAGAAACGGTACCTTCACCAGTTCCACTCTGTGATTAATGGCCCTGCAGAAATACAAACAAACAAGTGGCTTTCAGACTCTTTTGCTTTGAAAGACTTGTGTGTGTAGTGTTCATTGTGCCCGTGGATAAACCCAGGAGCCTGAGCAGTCATGTGACACCCAGTAGACCCCATTAGAATCAATTCAAGGGTCCCTATCCTGCTGCTCTCATCCCACCTGGTTCCTAAGTTGCCATGGAGATAGATAATAACAGGGCGCCCGTCTCCCAGAGTTTCCCGGTACCACTCAGGGTCTCTCCCCACGGCCTCCTCCCATTGGCTGGCAGGCAGCGTGTGCCTATGAGACACAAAGACAGAGGGAGGAGAAAGACAAGCACAAGAAAACAACACTGTATTTGACTGGTCTGGTGCAGATAAATGAATAGTTGTGGTTCTATTCACTCGGGAGCCACCTGTATTTTCAAGTACTGAGGCACTTCAGGGGCCAATGAATGACCTACCAGACTCCCACCGAGACCCCCTGCTCTGTGTCGAGGTAGAAGTTGCATGTGTGGTTCAGTACGTCTTCAGGTCGGTCAAGGGCCACGAAGAATGGAAGCCTCACTGCAGCGTGCAAAAGCACACAAGGTCAGTAGGAATATTTGTATGCAAGGATCATATCCCATCAGATTGTGTCATGTCATTTCTATATTGCATTGCATTATCATTTTGTATCAGATATTGAATCCTATCATGATACATTGCATCATATCAGATTGTATCGAATCATAGCATCATACTGTATCGTATCGTTTCAGATTGTATCGAATCGTATCGTATCATATTTCAGATTATCAGATTGTATCAATATTCAGTTTTACAGTGTAACATATCAAATCAAACAGTGCATTTAGTTTTAGATATGGAAATAATGATTAACAGTGATCTCATGTATAGTGACATTACATTACTTACATAAGTTAGAAAATATGACATGGCCCAGTATCCAGGGGAAGAGGTAGAGAACAACAGGCGCCGAGGCGTAGACAGTGACCAGAAAGAACACAGCACGCTTCATTGCTGTCTCAGTGGAAATGTACTTGCTGCAACAACCGTGTGCTTCTCTTTCCTGGTTTCACCTTTGAACTGAGGGAGAATCCAGCAGAGCTCTGCTCCTGATTACATTAACAGCGTTGTGAAATACAGAAAGGAAAAAAAAGGAGGTCAATGTTCAACTGAAACTAATCGGATCCTCTGACACTATTGGTTCATATTTGATACAGTTGTGTAAACACTCCAAACTGGGACACACCCAGCTGGCCAGCAAGGCATTGTGGGTAGTGAAGTTCTTTGACAGGATGATATCACACAAAAGAAATCTGTTGTAAAAGTTGACTTGAATAGCCCTGCGGTATTATCAAACAGTGTTCAAATGAAAGGACACACAAGCAAGAGTGCCCCTTAATGTTATATTATTATATATTATGTTGTTGGATGGCATATAAACAAGATTTCAATGTTACAGTTGGTGGTGGAGATCGTTTTAAGTAATATTTCTGGGTAATCTGATCTATCGTAATTTGTTATTTGTTGATCATATGTTTTGTGTGTAAAGTTTGTATCTGCAGCTGTCAATAGAATATATGATCATTTCTTTCTGAAATGTAGTGTAGATGGAGCAGAAAATGGAAATACTCAAGCAGATAACCTTAGAGTTCATTTGTAAACATGGTCCACGTTCATAAAACCCGACCAAGAGGCGTGATGATGTTGACTGTCCTGCCATAGAAGATGAAACTCTGTACTGTTGTGAGTAAATAGCCTACAGGGTTTTTTCGGCAGAATACATTGTTTAGAGTGTACACACACTGCTCTGCCATGTATTTTCCTTCCTTGTGCAAAACATAGGGGTAGCAAGTGGTGGAGTTTAACCATTTACTCAACTACAAATGTAAGGAAGTTGATTATTTTCTTTTCATGACACTTTTTTAATGCAAAATTTGGAAAAAAAAAGATTTCATGATTCCAGTTTCACAAAAAAAACTACAGATTAATGCATAATACATAACAACAGTAAGTACTGCTTTTATATTAATGCATGAGAAAAAAAAAGAGAAACGTTCTCGAAATAATGACTCAGTGTGTCATTATTCAGAGATATTTTGTCATTATTTTTGAGAAAGTTTCTATTTTTTTCAATATTTTGAGATACTAAATCATTATTTTTGAGATAGAACGTCAATATCTAGAGATACTAGGTCAATATTTTGGGATAAGTCATTATTTTTGAGGTACTAAGTCATTATTTTTGAGATACTAAGTCACAAGTCAAAATATATTTTTTACAGTGTGCTTCCCTTCCTGTTAGCAGCGTCCTGTTGCGGTTTTAGGGAAACACACTGTAAAAAATATTTATTTTTTTTAACTGTAAAAATATATATTTTTTACAGTGTTTCCCTTCCTGTTAGCAGCTTCCTGCTGCGGTGGAAGGGAAACACACTGTAAAGAATATATATTTTTTTTACAGTGTTTCCCTTCCTGTTAGCAGCGTCCTGCTGCGGTGGAAGGGAAACACACTGTAAAAGAAATATATTTTTTACAGTGTGCTTCCCTTCCTGTTAGCAGCGTCCTGCCGCGGTGGAAGGGAAACACACTGTAAAATAAATATATTTTTTACAGTGTGCTTCCCTTCCTGTTAGCAGCAGTCCTGCCGCGGTGGAAGGGAAACACACTGTAAAAGAAATATATTTTTTACAGTGTGCTTCCCTTCCTGTTAGCAGCGTCCTGCTGCGGTGGAAGGGAAACACACTGTAAAAGAAATATATTTTTTTACAGTGTGCTTCCCTTCCTGTTAGCAGCGTCCTGCTGCGGTGGAAGGATGCTAGTGTGAACTTCAACCAACCGGCTACTCGCCCCCAGCTAGGAGCCAAGAAAAAGGTCACCAACTATGCCTGAATGAATACACACACGTACCGATAATAACGGGAGACATTTTGAAAACGTGGAGATATTACGGTTAAATGAACTGAGCGGCGTTGTTTGGTCCACAGGGGGCCAGCCGACGTCCAGTCAGGCGGCGGCGGGTCCCCCGGTCACCGCCCCTTCCTCTAACTACCGCTTTTCAAAATCCGCTGCAAGCCGGGGAGGATGACACTCGGCCGAGGAGGACACGAAGCGACCACAACACACTCCCCGGTGCTCTTCTTCTTCCTTCTTTCTTAACAAACGCTCCTAACAAACCGACTCAGCTAACGGCTCGTTTTTTATCTTTTTTTTCGGGGAGGATAATTTTCCGGCGACGCGACTTCGGGAGAGATGTTGTAAAAAAGTTTGATTTTTTATCCCCGCGGTTCACATAAATCGGCGTTTATCACCAACATTCAGTTGCTGGAGGAGATAAAAGCTGTCGTCCGGAGACTTTGGTGAGTGACTTAATTATTTAAACTGTTGCTTCCTCTGTGTTTTAGCGTCACGGTTTTTTTTAGGAGGAATTTGGAGCCAACCGTTTCCTCCCAACATGCCTTGCTGATGAGTTAGCTCGGTTAGCATAGCATCTTACTAGTCTGCTGAACTAGTAGTTAGTTAGCGGGGTTGGGCTAGTAAAGCTACATCCAGGCTACTAAAGAAACAAGCCTTTACAATTATATAATAAATATAATAATTTAAGTAATATGAGACTATCTGTGTGATAAGTGGCCTCGAAAATCGTTTATTTTATTATTAGACGTTGTTTTCACATCTCCAAATAAAATGCATTGGTGGGTATTTGACAGTCTTTGTTTATTTTTTAAAAATAATTAATTAATTACCCATTTTATTTGTGTCACAGCATCCCTGTAAAAACATGTTGCATCAGCTTGGACTCCGTTAAGTGAGTGGATGTGATCTGCAGTTTTGAACTTTGTTGGTCGTGTGAGCAAACAATAACATCCTTAATTGAGGAGCGCATAATTGATCTCATTAATTTGCACAATGCACTCTGGGGGGGGGAGTTAATTCAGTTGTTTGTTGTGGCTGTGCAAAGTAAAGCAGAATATGCTGCATGATGATGGGTAATATGGGGTCAAACAGGAGGATGATTTTGCACAAAATAAATTGTAAATTGGGCTCAGATTATGATGTGTCAATTTGTATAATTTCTGTAGCTTATTAGAGATATTTCTTATAGTATGACACCTGCTTTTGATCCATAGTCCCCGTTATCTCAGGTCCCAATAAGGTGGACGTCGAAGGGGAAAGTTTTTACTTTTGCAGATGGACATCTGTTAGTGATAATTACCCGTGTTAGTGAATGCTGGTGTGGAGGATTAACCTCCTCCTTGTGACCTGGACTGGAGTGATTCTTTGGCTGCAGCAGCTGTCAAACCGGCCTCTGCGGTCCCGAGCAGGAGGGCTACCGGGATAATTGGCTCAGAGGCAAACAACACGGGCAAAGTGTGCAGAGTGCAACTTTGACGTAAGGTCAGGCCACTACCGGTCTGAATAAAAACATCAGGATTCTTTTCCTACATTTGTTTTGATACGTTTTTCCCCCTCGCTTTTACTAGACACCATCATTTTTTAGATGATTTCTTTGCATTTCATAAGCTGCTCAAATGTGCAGATGCAGAATACTGATGTGTTTTTTGTCTCTATTGTCTGTGGTGAATGGGTAACCCCGAGTCTGGGGTGTGGGGGACACCTGGCCGAGCGCTTGATGATCTCACTGAGAGCAGCTGGAAAAGCCGGGGTCAGGAGGGTCCTCTTTGCATAGACGTTTAGGCACAAACGGGGACGTTTCAACTCATTAGAGCATGCTCTTAATGTTAAATACACGCGCTCTTATACACAGCATTTGCTTATTAATGTTTATGATGGAACAAAATTCACTTCAGATCTTTATTCTCCCACAAGAGGATTATTTTTGCAAGCAAGAAAAATGCAAAAATATGCAACAAACGCACCGAGACGTGGAATAAAACAAAGAGTGTGTGACTTAAAAAGCAACATAACAAAGGATAAAGACAAATAAAGTGCTATACCGTGCAGGGAACCAAGAGCAAGTCAAGTAAGGTGATTTAAAAAAAAAAGTTGTTCTGCAAGAGAATTGAATTGTTCTTACAGCACAAAATGCAGGAAAGCAACCAAAAGTATTGATTTAAAAGTGCAGTGATATTTATATGAGCTCAAGAATAGCAAAAAAAAGGGGCATATTTTCTGCACACTACGCAAGTGGATCGTTGGCACCAGTCATGTCTTGCGACAGCCAGACATAGACTCTGCGTAGTAAAAATAGAAGTAGATGAATGTTTCACTCTGCTCGGCTCTCAACTGCTATTTCCAGTCACATTATCTGACATTTCCCTTTCCCTAAGCTTCAGGTGGCTGACCTGGACTGTTGCGTCTGTGAGTTATGTCATTGCTAAAGTTAGTCAGGCTTCCTTTTTTTTTTAAACTCATGTCTATGTCTGGCATTAATCTGACTTTAAAATAAAAGAATATCCCAGATTTATTGTTTGCATTTCTATTATTGCTTGAGGCCAAACGCGGCTGACGTCGGGACTTTGAAATCGTATTGACTCTGGACATTTTGAGCGTATTCTAGTCCTGCTCGACATGACTTCTGTTGTGATATGACACTATGAATAAAATTGAATTGGAAGCTGAACTGGACTCCAGACTTAAAGACAAAAGGGTCTCGCTCTTGCACAGTCCAATAGTTCTTATTGTTTTTTTTAATTACAGCAATGATGCACTCCAAAAGGACAGCTTCGTCCGTGTCTCTGAAACTGATGCTGCCAGCCAGTACATGTTGGCTCGAGGCTTTTGATGTAATTTCCTGGCTGCTTGATCCACTCGGCGCGGAGCTGCTTTGCTATCTTTGTCCTTCGGCTTTTAGCGACAGTCTAAAAATATTTGAAGTTCGCGTTGGAAAACTTCAAAACATGCCGCTTAATTACGCGGCTCGTGGAGCTGAAGGCGTTGAAAGGGAGTCATGGTCAGTGTCAGGCTTGGCCGTGTCTAGCAATTTACCTGATTGTCTAATCATTCTAATTGGATTAGCCAAAGCTTCCACCACGGATGACGCTGGAGCGGCGTGTTTGGTAGCTCACTCGCTCAGATGAAGGAGCTGTTAGGACCGTGTTCTGTTGAGATAGATGTTTCCACACTGTTTGTGAGTATCTTCTAACAGTGATTGGATGTGCTATGAGCTTTTGACCTTGATTTTTCTTTTTATCAGTAATTTAATTCTGTCGTCGTGACACAGCGGCTAAAACGTGAAAGCTTGATAGCTCAAGTATATTTTTCCTCTCTTGTCTTTCAGTGCAGGGTGCTGTCCTGTGGGATGGATGACACCCAAGAGCAGGACCAGTACGAGGAGCGCCTAAAAGAAGTTTTTAACAGTTTTGATGCCAGCGGCTCCGGCTCGCTGTGCCCGGAGGAACTCTCTGACCTCTGCCTGTCCCTCCACCTGGGCGATGCCACGCCAGATCTTCTCCACGCACTGCTGCAGAGCCAGGACCGCCTCACTGCCCGGGTACGTTTATTCCTCCGCCACTGCAAAAACAAATGTTTTTTTTTTTCTTCTTCCAGGTGTGCAGTAATTTTATATGCAGAATATATAATATCGTTGATGTTCTCGTGCACATGCGAGTTGTCGTTTTCCAGACTTTCCTGTGCTGAGGGTTCCCTGCATCCTTTGTATGTGGAAGACCCGTGTTGAGCCACTCCAGCTCTCAGGTCTTTGTGTCTGCAGGCTTTTAGGTGCTTTGTTAGCTGTCTTGTCGAGGAGAAATTGTGGCCCCATCAGCCCTCATCCCAGGTGTCTGTCGTCAGGACAACCAAGCCGGCTAATCACCATTCACAGATGCATTTTGTTGAGGCTGCTCCATGTGGAAATGTATGAAATAGAAAGGACAGTGATGTACTTCAGTTTGTATAAACCCGATTGTAGGAGGATGAGACGCTTCCAAATTTCTTACCTCCACACTTTTGCACAAAGTGGAGTTTGCATCTAAGCGTGTGCACAGACGGACGGCTATTGTCTTGCATGTGTGGGTGTGTTGGGTTGGGGGAAATGTTAGCAGAGGGCAAGTGAACTGATTGCCTACCCATGGCATTCAACAATAAAGGGAAGAAGAAGAAAAAACCCACGTAAAGCCGGCAGCCGCCGGCCTCGAGGCACAAAAGAAAATCACCATATTCAGGGTTAGCAGCTGTTGATTCTTGAAGTGTGACCTTGCTGCTCCTGCTCAGCGATCCCTCCTCCCATCAGACACCCGGCCTCCACCCGGCACACTGGGAATTACATCCAGTCTGAGGAATTTCATGAACTTTTGCTTTGTTTTTAACTTTGCTTCACATACTTAGCATTTTTTATCACATTTATGTAAGATTACTTTTTGTCTATTCTCGTTTCAGGTTGACTTTGACCAATTCAAGAATGCACTGATTGTGGTGTTGTCATCGACTATCGAGCCACAACAAGCAGAAGAGGAGTCTTTGTCAAAACCAGGTAAAGTCTAGATTCTGGTGTTAATCTCACGCAGACAAACGTCTCTAAAATGCAATGAAAACAAGAGCAAAGGGCGACTGTGGCTCAGGAGAAAGAGCAGGTCGTCCCTTTTAATCAGCGTTGGCGCTTTGATAACCGTCTCCAAGCGTCTGCATGTCGAAGTGTCCTTGAGCAAAAGACTGAACCCTGAATTGCTGCTGATGGGCAGCCTGCCGCCTTGCATAGTTTTCTTCAGTAAGTGTTGCAGTCCATTAACAAAACTTGAGGCCATATCTTTAACCGACACTGTAATTTATGTCCGTATCAGCTTAATATTTCACTTTAAGGAGAGCTTTTGTAGTGAACAAGTCAACCGAGCGTAGACGGTGACTGCTAAGGCTGAGTGAGCGGACCAGCCTACATGCTGACTCAGCTGTAAATCTACATACAGGGGCACGGAGCCAAACGTTCAGGCCGTAAGCCGGTTGAACTATTTGCACCATCATGGTTGTATCACCGGCACGGTTTCTGGATGGAGTTAACGCAGTTGTTTTATACTAAGCTGTCAGGTTTAATATTCCAGACTCCTGGTCAATACCGACATCTTCTCAGCTCAGTTCTGCTTTTCCTTAAAGGTCAGGAAACTTGCAGCTTTAAAGGATTCTGTATTACTTTTTAGAGAACTTTGCACTTTTGGAGAAGTAGCTGCTGAAGTCTGCAGCACCTATGAGTCACTGGACATTTCTGCATTTAGTAACATCACGTGCTAGCCTTCATATGACGTATGCAAGTCATCATTATACTATTTTGGTTCTAATTCGTCATTGTATCTCCTCAGAATCTCCTGAGATCCAACCAAAGTTCGTGAAGGGCAGCAAACGTTATGGCCGCCGCTCCACGCCGGAGTTCATTGAGCCGATTTCAGACTTCTCCGAAGTTACGAGTGCAAACCTGGCAGAGGAGGAGGAGGACGGTCTGCGGGACAACGATGACTCTGCTGTTCCCCGGAAGCGCGAGGTAACGATGTTCTGAGTGTTTTCCAGCACCGCTCTGATCCCTCGCTCAGACGGCGTCCTTATCGCCTCCTGTCCTCCTGTGCCGTGTGCCTGGGCAGCAACAAGCCGTCAGCGAGGCGTTATTCTTAGCTAATCAGCTTAGCGGCATGCAGGGCAGATCCTGAAATATAATATAGACACTCAAACGTCCACATCGTCCCGCCGTTGCATAACAATACAGCACTTGGTGTGAATAACACTGAGCATCACTGCTGTTCGATACGCCTCGGGCAGTCGGTGTGTGACATCAATGAGAGTTTAACGTCATCAGATGTTTCGTGTGTCATGATGAGTTGAACTTTACCCTGGGTGAATACGCTGGCTGGGATATGGTTGTCAAGGCAACAACACACTGATAGATTTACATCATGTCCACACAGGTTTTTCAGCGGGTTTGTTTTGTTCAGTATCAGTATTTTTCCCTACAGCTGCTCTCGGGTCCTTTTTTCTTAATTTGAGATCGACAGCAGGACAGTAGTGGCATGACTGAGGGGTATAATAACTGTGGTTCAGTCATCGCCACGCACACAGTAACACTCTGCATGATTCCCCCGGTTGATCTTCCAGATCCTTTTCTTGGATTATCCGGCTCTCACTGCCTGTATAAAGCTTTGTTTGACATATGTATGGAGGCCTAAACTCATTTACGTTCATCCCAGCAAGATGTCCCATTTTGTCCTGTTGGGTAGTTGATTCGTCTCTCTTTTATGGCCTTTTATATTATACATGTTTTATTTGTTTTTGCCAAAAGAAATTCAACCACTTACTTTTGGAAAGTCCCAGAATGACTGTCTTGCTGTGGCCTTTTGGACAACAGGTTGATTATTCATGCTGATGCATGGACGTGCAGCGGAATAAATCACGACAAAGAAAGGCCTCCAACTGGTCACCAGGACGGCATAATGATGGCCAGTTCAGCTTGTGCACGGATGGATGTGTTAATATTGTGTGTATTGTCCGCGCTGCTGACTCCACCCCAGATGCCTGCCAGCGTCGAGACAAACGCTGGTGGAGACGTTGAACCGAAGCGTGTCTTGGTGTCGACTAATCTGGTTTGCAACAATGCAGCGATGTCCGGCCTGGGACCAGCAGATGGGGATGGGTCTGGGGGCCATAGAGACTGCAGGCCCGGTGCTTTGGGGGGAGGAGGAGGATGGTGTTGGACTGTGACAGAGGAACAATGAGCCCCACTACCCCCACCCTTGTGGATGCCTATGCACCATGTATCAAAACGCCACTTGCAGGATCCCATCTGTTCTTCATTCCCTCACTTTGCCCCCCCCCCCCCCCCCCCAAACAATAGAAGCTCATGCTGGGACTCGGTTGGAGCACAGTGGGTCACGCCCACACCCACAAAAACTCCTCCCCTGCGTGTTGATGTTAAATATCGTCACTTTACGTGAAAATTAGATTAGATTTTAAAAGTGAGTTTAATTTGTGTAAACTTTTTAAATGTAAGAAGATAATAGAAAATAAAGTGTGTCGGTCCGTGACACATTTTCTCTATTTTTCCCACCAATCCTGATTTGCACACAGACCAAGCCTGATGCCCTCGTGCCATCACAAAAGCTCTTTTGTGCTTTTTGACAAATGCTCCTCCCTTCTGCAGGGTTTTTTTTTTAACGTGGTAATTTTTCTTACAAATGAGTTTCTATCTTTCTTTAAAAAGAAACCCTGATAGTTATTATGATGTTAATGCTAATTTCTGTGTTTTTGTCCCTTTTTAACAGCGCTGGAATGCTCACGAAACAAGCACGGAGGAGTACGAAGCAGAAGGTACGTCAGAGTTGCCAGTGTTTCCAGAAAGTCCAAATGATCACCAAATGACCGTAAGTCTCCTGAATCTTCACGTCTTTGTAGGCCAGATGCATCTCTGGAACCCGGATGAGCCGAGCACACCTCGGGGAGCCGTCTTCCCTCTGTCCGCCTGTTTAGACGAGAGGCTGCATGAAGCCTGCCATGAGCTGGAGATCTCGTGGGACGGATGTGCCGGTCACACCGAACTGCTCGCTCTCTGCGAACACCTGAACCTGGAGGTGAGATTAAAAGTCAATGAGCCCCTTTTTTTAAATCACAGAGGTTACATTGTGAAACGGGTTGCAGGAAATTACGTAGTCTCTCTCTTGCAGACACAAGAGATCATGGATATTTTTTTTTTCAGATAAATGTGGACGCGCTCCAGAGTCTAACCGGCGACGGAGTGATGAATGTTCAGGAGTTCGTCACCAGGGTTGTAAACCACAACAAACCTCCCACGCCGTCCGCCTCCACGCCCTACAGACAGCTCAAACGACATCACTCCACGCAGGTATTTGTTGAAAGACGTATCATATCATGAATCAGATTGTTGGTTCACACAAAGATATGTTCCTTTTGTAGTTCCTCAGTAAAAAGACACAGTAAATCCCAAGTTGCATTGGTCCCTGAAAATGGTGGAATTTTGGAGATGAACTGATTTTCTCCAGTAAATATATGCTATTTTCCCCGTGCAGCCCTTTGATGAGGGAGGCCGTAGGATCGCCACTCTTTCATCTCTGACCAGCACCATCGGCATGCGTCTCTTCTCCACCCTTGACGACGGAACCGGTTTCACTCCAGTGGAATACGTCCTGGATGCCTGGATGGAAGAGGGAATAGAAAACAGCACCGAGATCCTGCAGGTACTTATTGGCCATTTGATTATTATCAGCACTTCTTAAATGAAAGTAATTAATACATTTTGAAACATGATAGCCGAGGACGTAAAGGAAGTCAGATGTGTGCAGTTTGTATTTACTCCATGATTCAAATGTGTAAATCTTTTTCTAAAACATTCCCAAAAAGGGCAAATGTTTAGATAATATTTATTTTATTTTTTGCAGGCTTTGAATTTCAGCCTCGATGGAAAGCTGAGTCTCGGTGATCTCACCATGGCACTTGAGAACGAGCTGCTCGTTACTAAAAATGGGATTCACCAGGCGGCGCTGGCGAGCTTCAAGGCTGAGATCAGATATCTGCTGTGAGTACGAGTCGTCGCTATAATGCAGCCCATTCAAATACATGTTGTTGCTCTGTTTCGGTTGTCCATTATTGTCCCGGTTGTGTTTCTGTCTACAGAGAGAGTGTTGACAGAGAACTCAGGGAAAAAGAGAAAATCCGATCCGACCTGGAAAAGGCAGAGAAACTAAAAACTCAGCTCGCATCGGAGGTCGATGAGCGTCACTCAGCGATTGAGCACACGAATAACCTCAATCTCAGGTAGTTTAAAAGATTCCCTTTTTCTGTTTGTGCAGAATAATTTATGTTTAATTGTACCTTCTGTTGGTCCCAGTCTGTCTCCTTCCATTGCTTTACATCTATCGATTCTATTCCTGAACACCCTGTGTTGTTTTTTTTTAATATAGGAAGCTTGAACAGGACCACAAAGAGAGGCTAGCAACCGTACGATCAGAGCTGATGGAGGAGATGGACCAGATCCAGCAGCAGGCCGGCCTGCAGCGCGAGGAACTGGAGGCCGCGGTGGAGAAGATCAGGGAGGATGAATCTTTTCTCCGAGACCACCTCTCCATCTCCGTGAAGGTACCAGCAAAACACTCCGTTTGCTTTAATGTCTTTTCATTTTGTTGATTGATGCACAAAGAGCTCATGAACCTTGATGTGGCATAACTTATTATTTATTTTGTTTTTTTAGGAAAACAGACGCCTTGAAATGGAGTTGCTGGACAGCGCCGAAAAACTAGTGGAGGCACAAACCCAAAATACTAAACTCCAGACAATTTTAGACAACGTTGTGAAAGAAAAGGTACAGACGTATGGCTCTCCACAATATCAATACTGACTCTTTTTTGTTGGAACATGCTTAACGCTCACATTTGTCTAGAAACAATCTGTAAATGATTGTATTTGCTTTAGTTTGGAGACCTGGACCCTGGCAGTGCAGACTTCCTCCTCCAAGAGGAACGTATTAAAGAAATACGCAGCAGCTACGAAGCTCAGTACAGGGTAACGGCATCTACATCACACACAAAAACGTCCACGCACATGCAGAGACATGTAAGAAGTGGTGACAGTGATATTGTCCTCACACACACATGTTTAAGTCGTATTGCTCTGATTTGCTAGGAGCTGCAGGATCGTATTGATGAACTGCAGTCAGAGTTGCAGGAGTTCCACAGTCTTGGACGAGTGAATCAGTCCTGCCACAAGCCTCTCTCTGAAGAGCTGGAGAGTAAAAGCCCCGGCATGGAGTCGGACCCAGGTAACACGACAGTACATAAACCTTTTGCATGGCAACGAGGAAGTCAAATATCCCCAGCGTCACCGACTTGTAACCTGACTTTTTGCAGGCATCGGTTCAGAGGAGGTTCAGCCCTTCAGCATGAGCCTCGAGGCTGAGATGATGTTGGAGCAGCTGAAGGACCAACACCTTCAGGAAATGGAGGATTTGCGAAACCAGCTGGAAAGCAAGGTTAGTCTCACAGATATGTTTTTATATTTTATCGTGTTGAGATGTTTTGTTTTTTTATCATAATGAAAAATAGAGCTGCCTGGGAGACATAGAGATGTAATGTCAAGTCTTGTGAATTGAAAAAAAAAAGATGATCTATGGCATTTGGTCATTGTCGTTTTATCGGGCGATGCCTAGTCTGATACAGTTCTGAACATGCTTCCTATCACCACAGATCAATGAATTTGACAAGATTGTAGGAAAGCAGAGGGCAACCCATGTGGAGCAGAAGGCTGCCATAGCGCTCCAGTACCAGCAGGAGGTCCAGGCTTTGAGGGTGGAGATGGCCAGCATGCAGAGCCACAGGCAGGAGCTCCAGAGCCAGCTCGACCAGGCGGAGCTGGAGCGGACTTGTCTGGAGCAGAAGCAGACGCTGGAGAGGGAAGAGCTCGAGAATCTGCAAGAGGAGGAAGTGGGAACTCTCAGACAACAACTGCTGGAGGCCCACACCTACGCTGCAGACCTGGAGGAGCAGATGAAGACCCTCGAAGCCCAGCAGACGGAGACGGATGGAAGTCTTGCAAATGAGATGGACGAACTGAGGGAGGAACACGCCTCTGAGATTAAGAAACTGGGGGAAGAGCATGTAGAGCTATGTGAAGCCAGACTGGAAGAGGAGAGAGAGAGAGCGCAGGAAGAACAGGCTGAGTTGGAGAAGCGATTGTTAGATGACGGGGAAAGGGAGACAGAGCTATTGCAGCAAAGCCATGAGGAGGAGCTGAAGGCCAGACTAGAGGAGGAAAAGGTGAGGTTTGAGGAAGAGCGTGACGAGATTGTGCAGAGGCTGACGGAGCAGTGGCAGAAAGAGAAGGCTCAGCTGGATGAGAGGAATAATGAGTCTATGCAGGCGGTGCTGGAGGAAGAGATGTTGAGACTTGTCAGGGAACACGAAGAGATGGAGGGCAAGCTCAGG
Source organism: Eutrigla gurnardus (assembly GCF_963514095.1). Classification (NCBI taxonomy): domain Eukaryota; kingdom Metazoa; phylum Chordata; class Actinopteri; order Perciformes; family Triglidae; genus Eutrigla; species Eutrigla gurnardus. Next base: position 26,493,989 of record NC_139921.1, read on the forward strand.
GAGCAGTGGGAGAGGGAACGAGCCCAGCTTCAGGAGCACCAGGAGGAGGCGCTGCTCGATAGGATACTTCAAGAAAGGTTGCAGGTACAAGAGGGGTATGAGCAGAGGGAGAACATGCTGAAGGAGGAGTGGGAGAAGGAGAGGCTGCAACTGGAGGAGGATTATGAAGGGATGCTCCAGGAGAGGCTGAATGAAGAGAGGGAGAAGCTTGAGACGGAGAAGGAGGAGGAGGAGAAGAGACTAGAGGGCTTAATGGCAGAGGAGAGGGCTCGTCTGGAGGCGAACCACCGTGAGGCCATGAAGGAGCTGACTGTCAAGCACACTGGAGAGATGGACGCTCTCAGCAGCATGTTGGACAAGCTGCGAGATGACATCGCTGAGGAGAGGTGAGAGGTTTTGAATTGGGTTAATTTCGTGCACCCTTTAAAATGATCCAATATACTAAAATGTACTTGTTTCAACGTGTACTAGTAGGAGTTGTGGCTGTAACGATGATTAAATAACCGTGTACAGGAGGGAGATCCAGACCAGCTTCACCCAGAGACTCAAGGAGGTGGAAAGTCGTTTTTCAGGTGATCAAGAATCTGTTGCGGAGCGTTTTCAGGCCGACGTTCTGAAACTTGAGCAGCACTACCAGAGTGAGCTGAAGGCTCTGTGTGAAAGGCATGACGAGCAGAAGCACCGGTGGGAGGCACAGATCCAGGAAGCCCTGGACAACGCTGAGGGTCACGGAAGAATAATGGAGGAGGCCCTGGAGCAAGAAAAAGAGAGACGGGATGAAGAGTGGACCGAAGCTAAAGCTGAGCTACGGAGGCTTCATGAAGAGGAAATGGAAGAACTCGTGATGAGAAACCAGCGACTGCAAAACGAGTTGGATGACTTCATCAGTACGGCTCAGACTAAAGAGATAGCACTGAGTAGGCAGCTGAACGACCTCCATAACCGGCTGCAAGGAAGCCTGGAAACCAAAGACGAGCTTCTCGCTCAGTCTGAGGAGAAAGCCCTCGAAACTGAGCTCCTGCTAAATCAAACGGTGGAAGATTTTCAACAGGAGAGGGAAGAACTTCTTAGCAGCCAGTCTGAACTCGAGGCAAAGTACAACGAGATGCTTTCCATCTCCGAGAAGCAGATTGTCGAGAGGATCGAACTGCTGAGTGAGCGCGACGATTTGAAGATGAAGATCGAGGAGCTTGAGATGCTCCTGAAACAGGCAGCGGAGGACTTTGAGCTTGAGAGGAACGAGCTACGTGAACACACATCCGAGCTCGAGGAGAAGTTGGAAGATAACCGAGAGGATGACAGAGAAGAGCTGCTCGCTGAAAGAGAGATGCTTAAAATCAGAATTAAAGAGATAGAGATGATATTCAGACAGGTTTTGTCGTCTGCAGAACAGGCTAAGGAAGAAGGAATCAAAGATTCAAATGAAGACATGGAGGAAGAATGTATTTCTTTTACTAAAGAACAGGAAACACGTTTGGTACCTGAGATATGTCTAAATGATATCGTTCTTACTGAGTCCTCTAATCAGAAACTATTTTGTTTGACACCTTTTCTCACGGAGCAAGACGTTGATGTAGAGACTTTAATTGATGCAGTGGATGGAGGTCCTGAAAATATCAAGAACGATAATGAACGTGATGAAAAGGCCACCAGTGATTATCAAATGGACAACGTGCCAGAAGTGAATCACGTTGGAGATTCAAGCCCCAAAGTAGAAACCGGACACGAAGACCCCGAATCAACGTGGTGCGACGGCCACAGCCCAGATTCCCCGGCTCACAATGGAAATCATTCAACTTGTGAATCCAAAAACCAAGCCGTCTCCACAGATTTGCCATGTGATGCAGTTTCATCCCCTGAGGAATCTGAAGGTGTAGATGAAGACGCAACAGATGGTGAGAATGAAGTAGCTCTCGAGTCATGTGAGGAGGAGAACAACTCTCAACATGTACGAACTCTGGTGGATGAAAGCCCTTCCCATGAAAAGGAGCCATGTCATGAGACTGTGGTGGATGCGTCGCTGCTGGAGGAGACAAGTGACCCAGATGAACGGTGTCTAGTGGATGCTGAGGTTCGGTGGTTACCACATCTTTCTCACGGTCAAGTTGAACTCGACTGTGAGCATTTAACCGCTGAAGTGAAGGATGGATATGCACATGAAGAGGCTGATTGTGAGGACAAGGGAAGATCTCTCTCCAAACTGCATGCATCATACAACACCGCCATAGAGGAGAAAATCCTCCTGCATGAGAAGATTTATCTGCTCCAACAGAAAACCGAAATCCTGGAGAATCTTCTGGCTCACAACACTGAAAAGCTCAAAACCAGCCACCAGATATTGGAGGAGAACTACAGCCTCAAAGTGAAAGTGCTACTCTTACTGGAGCGCGTCAAAGAGCTGGAGGTCCAGGCCTTAACCACGACACATCTTCAGATTCAATATGAAGATTGCACGTGTGAAAACGCCAAACTGAAGGACCAAAACGCCGAACTCGAAAAAAGAGTTTGGGGCCTTGAAAGCCGGATGAATAATTTCCACGATTTCCAAGACCAGCAGGTCGAGCTGGTGGACGAGATCAGCAGGATGAGAGCGGAGAACTGTAAGCTCTCGGAGTTGTTCAGCGAACTGGAGGGGCAGGGTGACACTCTGCCGGACGCTGGGAAACGTGAACGGTCCCGCCTGGATGAGGTTCTGGCGGTGGGGGATCTGGAGGACAGCTGTGAGGAGTTTGAGAAGCAGAACACCAAACTTCGCCGAGCCATCACAGAGCTGCAGGACGAGTCGCAGTCGTTAAATGAGACGACGCGGGCTCATAGGTAAACGTGGAGGCCAACTAGGATCCCGTCCCTCCGTGTGTCCCGTGGCTCCTCGATGTCTCATCCCCGTGGTGCTGTGGTTTATTTTTAAGAGCTCTCTTCCTTTCGTTCCCGAGCACAATGTCGTGCTGTGTAAACCCTTTTGTGCAACAGATCTTTCATCCCTGTAGAATTGCTTCCAAATGTTTGATGTGTACATTGCAGAATACGTTGCTCTTTTAACATCATCCCACTGAATTATAAACGTGCGTTGTGGAGTCTAGTTTTTAATGTCGTCTTGTCTGTCTGTAGCTCTGAGGCCGGTCGCCTTGCTGAAGAAAATGCCATCCTCAAGCAAAAGATTGCCACGTTGAAGGAAGGGGACCTGAAAGAGGTCCAGCTAGAGTTGACGTAAGAAACCGCACATTTAATTTTAAACACACGTTTCATAATGTTCGTTGTCGTTTTTGTCATGTAACCTGAGATTTTCTTCTAATGTTTGATTTTAGACAAACACTGGAGCACTTAAACAAAGGGAAGGTCGCCGCCCAAAAGGCAGCAGAGAATTTCAACAAGCAGGTAACTTATTAAATGAAGCGTTGACGGCCTTATGAGGCTTATGCACGGTGGTGCTTTGAGCTGAACATGCTTTTCTTCATTCAGAAGCAGTTGGTAAAGCCTCAATTCATCTCCTCTGCAGATTTCTGAGCTGCGCTCGCAGAGCCAGCACCTCGAGGGTGAGAACGGTACGCTCTCGGAGAAAAACGCCCAGAACATCTCCGACATGGAGACTCTCCGGCAGCAGCTGGCAGAGCAGATACAAGAGAACGAGAGGAGGGAGGCGTTCACCGCCGAAGAGAAAAACAAGGTGAACGGAGCTTTATGACGACGCGATAGTCGCCGTGGTGACGTGGTGGTGTTGTTGGTAGTGGGTAGTTAATCGGTGGATGTTTTGTGTTAGCTGGCAGCTTGTGTGTCCGCTTTGGAGGCAGAGCTGACCAAAGCTCTGGAGGACACTGAACAGCTGCAGCAGAGGAATACCCAGCTGTCACAGCAGCTCTCTGGCCTCAGAGACGAGGTGAGCATCAGTGGACACTTTGATGGGAGACAAAGTGATAAAGCATCTACTCTACTACAAATATCTGAATAATTTCACCTTCAATATGTCCTCAAGGCAACAGTCATCTTTGAGATGCTGTGGTGTGGTTTAGCTTTGGGAGCGAAGGTGCACATCAGAGATGGTTTGATCACAACTGTGTTCTGGTTCTCAGTTGGTCAAAGTGGACTCGATGGAGAGTCAGCTCAGCCACCTGGTGGAGGAGCGGATGAGCGCCGATAGGGAGACTCAGGGCCTCTGCAGCCAGCTGGCCAAAGCTCAAGAGCGGGTAAGAGTCTGCCGTCATCAGCTGCATCAATGGGTTTATCCTTATTTTCAAGCATTTTACAGTAGGATTCATAGCAACAATGTTACCGGACTAAATACTTCCCTTTCTCCACTCCAGGTCAAGACGGTGGATGAAACTCTTCAGGTTGTGAACCATCAAAGTTCCCGTCTGAAGTCGGACCTCCGTGTTTTGCAGCAAGAGAGGGATTCTCTCAAACATGAAGTTTCAGTGCTACACAAGCAGCTGCAAAATGTCAACGATAAAGTAATTTATTTTTCTAAAAAAGCTGACTTTTTTTAAAAATTATTTTTCATATTGTTAGGCTTATTTTGCAAGTTTATGTTTTGAAGATGCACAATAATGTATATTTTCTGTTCATCCCAGAACCACGTGTTGGAGATGGCCTTGCACTCGACTGGCCTCCAGAGTCAGAGCAAGAAGCTGTACAGGGTTGAGATGTCTCGGCTGGCGGACCAGGAGCAGCAGCTGCTGAGGCAGGACAACGAGAGGCTGCAGGTGGAGGTGCGCAGCGTCAGAGGAGACCTGGTGAAGTCCAGAGAAAAGGTGAGCTGAGGAGCACACACGCCTGTGATGATGTTAAGAACCTCCCAGTGATATATAATCCATGTTTTCTGTGTGCAGGTCCGTCAGCTGGACGCCACCATCCTGTCCCTGAAGCAGCACAAACAACACACTCAGTCCTCCCTGGTGAAGGCCTTGGAACAGGAGAACATCTCTCTGAAGCAGGAGCTCGAGGCACAAAAGGAGCTCACCAAGGTAAACGACATAACATGCATTTAAAAAAAAAAATCTAAAAATGTTTGTTGTGTGACTTTAATTCTTATTACTTTGTGTTTCAGGGATGTAAAGCAGGACAAGCACAGACTGAGCTGGAGGGCCTTCAACAAGAAAATGAGGCGCTCAGGGCCCAAATGGCTCGTCTGTCCACACAGCTGCTCGAGGTAACCAGAAAGTAACATCCACCGTCCTGAAGTCGGAGTAAACTGTCAGAAATTCTAAATGTTAGACTTTGTTTTTCTTCTTGGTCCAGGCGTTTCAGGTTCAGTTGGTCGGACTTCTGCCTCCATCGCCTCACCGGATGCCCAGGGGGCAGCATCGCGGTGAAGACCCGGGCAACATGCAGGTACAGTACAACCCACACCTGCCCAGACACCAGACTCGGGCAAACACATGATATGATTATGTATGGAAAATGCATGATCTCTTACAGGATGAACACATGAAACATTGACATTTTAATTGGAGCACAAAAAGAATAAACGAGCAGTTTAGTACCTGAAGAATTAGTGCCATTGCATCATCACACGGTTTGGTTTTACAATTAATTTCCTGACCTTTTTCTCTCACATCGTTTCCCTTTTTGTCACATTACAGCCATCTGTAGTCGTGATTATCACAAATTCATCATTAAAGGCTAGAAGATGGGATCGGCACTGTTTTATATACACACCCATTATATTCCTTTCACTCTCAATTTGGTGTAGAGACTGTGTCCCTAAAATAAATCACTCACTTCAGGTGTTGAAAAATGTATTTACTTTAAGAAAAATAAAATGATTTGGCTGGAAATTCAAAGAAAATCAAGAAATCACCAGAATGTTCAGCATCAGTGAATATTAATAGTACATTGCTTTAAGAGTGTCTCCAACACCTGATATGAGTATCATTTATTTGTTATTTGAACGCTGAGTTGCTGCTTGCTTTGGTGCTCGTCACAGATCCATCCCAGCCCCCGTCTGTCTTCACCTCCTCACGTCTGTAGCGTTTACTTTCTGGGTTTGGTGTGTCGTCTGTGGCGCCTGTGTGTTTCTGAACTGTCTTTTATTTAATTTCCTGTCTCGGGGCTTACGTAGCTGCAGTGGTGTGTGTGTGTGATCTTTTGGTTGTGGTCCCGGCGTTTTTCCATTTGTCATATCCGTCCCGCCCCGACTAGAACGATGTAGTTTGTTAGATTTATCTGTGAACGGTGTCATCCCACCTGCTATGTGACTTTTCTTGTTGTCATTTTAATCTGCAATATGGCAGATTAGTCATCATTAGTTATTAGCAGGTTACTTTGAATGTAATGGAAGGAGGATCCCATCTATTATAACTGTGTATTGATTCTATATTAAGATAAACTATAAATCTTAAATGTTTTATGTAATATCTACATCATATTTTTATATTAATGTCTTATTTGTGACCTCATAGGATTATTCATATTATTGATCACACTATATTGACCTACATACAAATTTGAACATAAATACAAAGATAAACAACCAATAATCTTGCCATGAATGTATATTTCTAGAACTGATTTATGTTTATGTTCATGGTGGTTTTATAACGATCACCGACTGGCGGTCACAGTCACTTTAACTGTAAAGCAGTCAGTATTAAATGAATAAATGCAGAGTAAATATGCACTATAACCATGAACTTAAGGCAGTTCATTATGTGATAATAACAAAAATACCTTCTTATTATTTCCTATATCATATCGGTTGCCCGTTTCCACGTGTCCCTTTCATAAAGCCGGTGTAAAGGCCCGTGCAGGTCTCTAGGTTTAGAGGTGGAGCCGTGGTGAAGTGTACCTGCCTTTTTCTTCTCCAGGGGCCGATGCCAGAGCAGCGGGCGGCTCACGCAGACAGCTACCGGCGGATCGGTGGATTGTAACACCGACGTCTTTCCCCCGCTCTTCAGCTTGGCCTATGCTCTTCTTTCCTCCGTCCTGCTCTTCCTCTATGTTTGGAGCCTAAATCCGACTGCGGCGCTCAACGCCATCCTTTCTGCATCCTCATAGGAGATTGGGAACAAATGTGGTGCCTGGTTTTAAAAAAAGGCATGAATGTGCAGTTGTATTTCCCTGCCACCAGGTGGCAGGAAAACACAGAAACGGCTCCTGAGATATTTCTCCCAATGGGATTTTGATTAAATAACATTTGAAGATTTTAAAGTTTGTCAGACATGACACGTCAAATCTACAAACACAGTTGTTTCTGACCGTATTTGACTTTTATAAGGGTTTAATCCTTTTGGGCAGTAAAAACATTTTGTAGTTTGAATACAAGGGAATCTTTTTAATACAGGGTGTATTTTCTGGGAATGTTCTGTTATGCACTTGTATTGTTTATTATTGGCTGAGACAGGGTATATACATCCTCAGAGGCTGAATCTTGTGTGACCGCTTGCATTATGATCATCCAGGAGTGTGACTTTAAGGCCCAAGTTGGTGCCTAACAGCCTTCTGAGTCTTCTCCAACAATCAAGCAACCTGTATCTGTCGGTGACGTTACTGCCCGTGTCCAGGATGAGATTTCTTAATGAAGGTTTTCACTGTTTGTCTCTTGTTGTTTATGCCTGTATTTCATATTCGACACTCTTCAAGCTACATGTTTGTGTTGTTTGTGTTGCTGTTTCTGTTTCTGCTGCTGCACACCCAAAGTGAATCACGGCTTTCTGCTTTTTTTCCCCCCCCCTTCCCTAAACGAGGAGTGTTCAAACACATCGCACAACTTTGAAAGCGTATCTGGTATTTATTATTAGAAACCAAATCGTTGTTTGTCCCCAGTAGTGATCCATTAATGTCATATCTGTGTTGTCATTAAGTGAGCCTTTCTTCTTGTTGCATCATGTATAGACTCAATTGTATTTAATCTGCTTTATTATTTTGTAATTTATTTTAATTTATTCATGTTAGGGTTTATTTTATTTATGCATTAAATTATTTTTGTAGAGGTATCTGGAATACATGGCATCATTTTATACCTATTTATGTTATATTTCTTTTTTTTTTTTGCGTTTTCCTTTCCTTTTTGGAGATGTACCAGAAACATTTAATGCTGAAATGAAGGCAAAATAAAGCTTCCAGGTCATTAGAATGTGGTCTGCATGTCGTTCTTCATTTTTTATTTTTTCTCAGTTTGAAAGGGAAGAAAATTAAAATATCATCACCACATTTGCAGCAATTTGTTGACATCCCTCACTGTCTCCTCACCAGGATGAAAGGGAGAGGAAGATGCAGAATATGGAGGAGCGTATGAGGGAAATTGAACTGTCGCTGCGTAACGTCAAACTTCTGCTCAAAGAGAAGGTCGCTCAGCTGAAAGATCAGGTCAGTTCAAAAAAGCTCAAAATCATCACAAGTGATTCGCTGTTGTCTCTGAAAGGAGAACAGCCCATGAATTAATAACTCCTATGTGATATTTCAATCGGCTCGGAGTTCAATCAATATTTCTGAACATGAGCTTCTCTCTCCCAAAGCCAGAAAACTAAGAAAGTTGAGTTTTATTCTATTGTTCTCAGGTGTGAAAGAGAAATGTATCCATATACTCAGCATTATCTATAAAATCTGTCCCGATTCATTTTCGATTTTATAGTTCATCACATCATAAATTTGAATTTTAGCACTCATTTCTTTTTGGCATTGAGAGAGAGAGTTTTTCAAGTTTACTTATATTTTTTCATCTGTCTGAGATCTGAGGAATATCCTGAGTATGAATTTTGAAAAAGGGTTTAGTTTCCCTTTTTTAAGGAAAAGACGAAACATCTGTAAGGTCTGCATTTTAATTCAAATTTTAAAATGCAAAAATAGTAGGAGGTTGTTTTCACAAAGACATTGTGATTCACAGGTTTTTTTTATTTTAATTTTATTATTAGATAATGTAGCCCAGAGAGTTCCACTGATGAAAGATTATTTTAGGCTGATATTGATAATTGTAAAAAAATCCAATAACCATATTGAACTCCTGCACGCTGTCGTCAGTTTATAAAAGACAACATATTTATATTAAAGTAACTAATTTTGTGTAAAAAAAAAAAAAAAAAAAAAAAACACTCAAAATACCTGAGCCAATTATGTGAAGACGCCTGAGACAGATGCCACATAATAATGATAAACCGTCCTTCTCAAACAAGATGTTAAAGAATGAATTATCAGAGTAAAGTTGAGATCTGTCTGAAGAGACTCACACATTCAAACATGGAATTAGCAAAGCCTTCATCGTCTACTCCCCCTTGACTTTTCCAGCTGCATAAGAACGGCAAAGCCGACGTGTTGATCAAAGACCTGTACGAGGAGAACTCCCATCTGCTGAAAGCTCTGGAGATGACGGAGCAGCAGCACAAAATCACAGAGAAGAAGAACTACCTGTTGGAGGAGAAGATCTCCAGCCTGAACAAGATCGTGCGTGACCTTAACCCCTCGCCGCTGCCGTACCACTATAAATGCACGTAGTGGATCCCCGGACAGGTACTTGGGACGTGTGCAGCATCTGCCAAGCCACATGCAGGTGTCCCATGTTTATTTAGTTTAATACCTTTTAAAACATACGTTTCATTCCGTGAACCCTTTTTGAAATAAATGCGGCCAAATGCACAAGAAAAGGCCTTTCTGTTTAATCTCGTCCAACCCTTTACTGTGTTTAAATATGCAGTATTTTTATTTGTTCATGCTTTTTTAATCTTGTTTTGTGTTGGACCAAAACCTGAAGTTGGACTGTAAAGAAAACAAGCTATTTTACAGTAATTTATCATTTTTAAATATATATTTTTAAATAAGCAGCCGTTATAAGTAAATGAGTAAATATTTTACCAGGACACTATACTGTATTTCTCGTTTGAGAAAGAGAAAAGCAATACCGAAGTGCACTTTCTTTTGTCTGTGTCGTCAAACAGATGAACGTTAATCTGTCTCTCCTTTTCATGTAAACAGTCATATAATCCTGACCTTTTTTTAAGGTGTTTGCTTTCGTGTTAACACTACCTGAAGTCACACACGTGAATGTCAAGTGGGAACACTTGACATTTAAATACGGTTGATTTTAAAAACCTTTAAATTGTTGCAATATGTGAAGTTTCCCATGTAAAGCTGTGCCATCATGAGTGATCGAGATTCAAATGAAGTGTCTATAAGAAAGCTGAAACAGGGTCATGTTTTATGTAACAGGTATAAATAAAATACATAAATTATGTCTGGTTTGGTTGTTTTTTATCTTCTCTGTTCACTGCATGTTAACCTGTCTATAGAGAGTAATGGGTTTATTATAAGTATATTTTACTAAGTTACTAATTATTTAAATAAGTTGGCAATGACTGGTTCACAATATTTTACACACATGTATAAAAATATGATATCCAACTCAATCACCACACCCAGCTGTGTTTATTTCTTTTTCAAAATGTGTGAAAATGATTGTGAAAAATAAATAATCAACAAAAAATACTTCAATCAGAAGTACCAGCCTGCATTAAAAAAAACGTCACATCAAGTAAAAGTACATAAATATTAGGAACAAAATGCAATCAAGCATCAAAAGCAAAAACTACTTGCATAATTGTCCAATGCCAGTGATTTATATGAATATTTATGATTATTAATCATTTACTTATGCTTGTATCTATGTCAAATATATATATATTTTTACTACACTTTGTCCTTCAGTGTGGTATTATTGCCACTTTGGATACTTTTATATTTGTATGTATATTTCTATTTAATGTTACTTTTGAATACCCAATTAGAAATTGTACTTTTACTCCCACTATGTTTATTTTCCCAACAATATTTTCCATAGATAAGCACATGTACATGATTAATAATGATAATATTCCTATATATCACTGATCATTTTTGTTTTTGATGCTTTGTTGTATTTTGTTCCCAATATGAATGTACTTTTTGCTTAATGTGATACTTTTTAATGTGGGCTGGTACTTATTATAATAATAATATTTATTTACCACTTGTGCTCACAGGGACTTTTTTTTATCCTACTGCACCTGAACTGTTCCCAGATCAGAGTGAAGAGTCTGACATCGGTGCGTCGTCTCGATGAACGAGCCTCAGTTGTCAACATCATCGGTGTATCCGCCCCGCTTGGTGGGCCGGCCCGCGCAGGAACTCCAGCCCCAGCGAGGAGGACCCGCGGTGGGGGAGCGGAGCGCCGCTCAGAGCGGGACTGGACCACCGGAGGGAAGGACTCGTCCGGTAGCTCGAGTTAGCTGGCTAGCTCGCCGCTAGCTAATCCAAAACCTTTAAAAAAAAAAACACCCAGAAACATGTTTCCTCTCCGCGCTCTGCGGGTTGAACGGGATGGTTGCAGAGTCGAGGAGGGGCTGTTGTGCCGCGACGTTTGTTGTTGATGTGTCCCCAGCCTTTGAGTTATGCTCTCACGAAAGAAAAGTAAAAACGAAGCGTCGAAACCAGCCGAGGTACACGGGAAATATGTGAAGAAGGAAACGTCGCCGCTCCTGAGAAGTAAGCGCAACAAGTTAGCCTGTTAGCTCACAGTTAGCATTCGTTAGCCTGCTAGGTACAATCCGCTCCACTGTCAAGGAGCAGCTAGCTAATAACAATAAACGTGTTTTAAACATGTTAGCACACTTGTTGTGGCTCATAAGATGTTATTCGATTATTTAATCGGGTTGTTGTAGCTCGTAAACAAATTGCTAACCTAGTAGCCGTAATGCTAGCTAGCTAACTCGTCATCTAACAGCTACGTTGACGTCAGAGTTGAGGGATAACGGTCACTCCTCGACTGCAGGAGTATAAAATATATAATATATAAGTATATTTTTTAATTTACTTTAATTTGTAGCACTTGAACAGATTTGTTGATGGTTTGTATTTGTCCGTCGATAGTAAATGAATGAATGTTGTCATCGTTTGTTGACCTGTTGAATTATAAACATTATTAACTGATATGTAATTTGTGTTATATCGTTACTGCTTTACCTGTTGCTTGTCATACTACAAGTAGTTCTCTGTGCTGTAAAAAAAATACATGAAAGTATAATCAGCTTAGTTACAAAGTAAAAGTACTTGTTAAGCAGTCAGAATTGCCCAGGACAGTGTGATCGTGTGTTTTATTATTGTTATTGTCATTATTATTGAAGCGTTAAAGTGTCCGTAGAGTTTTAATAATTTAAACTACTTTGCTGTTATCTACTCTTGGGTAGCTAGCCTGACACTATTACAATACATTGCGTTTTACTACACTATTGTTTATTTTGTATGTTAAAATACAGTGTTTTGCTCTGATATGTAGTGGTGTAAGTAAATGCTCCAGTCCAAATGTACTGTGGTGTTCTGTTGACTGACAATGACTTTTGCGCTTGCAGATCTTATGCCCTCGTTCATCCGTCATGGACCCACTATTCCCAGACGCACAGAGGTCCCTCTGCCAGATATGGGGCCCTCTGCCTACCCTGTGGCACCGGCCCGGGAGCCCGTGGTGTCCCGCAACAAGAGTTTTCTCCGTGCCCCTGTGCAGAGGCCTCCTCACGAGGTGGCCCGCAGAGAGAGCCACCGCATGTCAGCACCTCCATACCTGCCCCGCAGTCTGGGAGACCTGGCCCACGAGTACGGAGGCTCCTCGCAGTCTTTCCTCACGGACGTGAGCCCCATGTCTGAGAATGGAGACGCTGCACGGTATTACTACCCCCCTGAACCTTACTATGACAACCAGCAGCAGCAGCAGCAGCACCAACAGCAGCAGCAGCAGCAGCAGCGCCAGCCCAGGAGGATCCCGGACCGCTTTCCTGAGGACTATAGATACTATGAGCACAACGAACACAACTTCCAAAGAGTTCCCCGACAGCACACTCCCCCAGCTCCGAGCAGACCCCCTTCAGGTAAACGTGACATGTCCTTTGCCACTCACTCTTTACACTACTGGTTTATATATTTATAGGAAAGCAAAAAAATATGAAGCAGACAAAGAGTTCAAAATGTGACAAAGATCAGGAATTGCATTCTTAAACTGCACACATGGTTTTGGAAAGTACATGGCAGGCATCCAGTCCCCTTCAGGGACAGGAAGGACATGGCTTTTTTCTACAAATTCTCAGATATGAAAGTGGAGCATTCATGTTTGAGGATGAGTGAAATCACACCAGCAAGTCTTCACATTTTCAGAAGTATTTGGGAGAAAAAATATGGAGCTGTAGCTGTACTAATGTATGTTTGTGATGGATTGGTTTTGGATCACACAAAGGCCACTGGGAAAGGAATGCAGCCGTTGGTTGTCACCGAAGAGCTCAAAAGAGCAATTTTTCCCCCCATATTTTTCAATTGCTGCTCTGCATCGTAAACATTACTGTGACGTAAGTGTGTAATTTCCATGAGATTAAATGTTTAGGGGGGTCGCAGGAATTTTCCACCCCCCCTCCGAACGATAGAGGACCTTTTATTATGTGGCTGACTCGTCAACGTCGTGTATACGGTTTCCCATTATGTCAGACCCGCATATCACGGAGCCTTGTTTGGACTGAAGTTAAACAAGCATTAGGAGCGCTGCATTTTTCACCTCTCTGTTTGCTGATTCCTTCTGCCAGCAAACTAGCAATTTGCAGACCGCCCCTAGACAAATGTCTCGGCTTCAGTCTGCTCACCCCTATGAATCATCTGTGCATGAAGGTACTGTGTTCTGTGTCGTTGCATTGCACACGCACTGTTAATGCACACAGCCTTGTTTTAGAAGGAGTCATCTACATACAAACAGCTGATGCTTCCTTTTTTTTAAATAGGAATGACGTTATTCAAAATGAAAATGTTTCTACAAAAAAACAGATGCAGTTTTTGTGTAGAAATGGCTGAACAATCACTACAAAAATATTGGCAAAAACTGTATTCTTAACACCATTTGACACCTCCACAGTTTTACCATTTGTTCTGCCTTTGCACACAAAATCATCACGAGCGTTTATGACACTAGCATCTCATTGTCTCCCCATTCTCCCTTTCCTTTCTGTTACTGGAAACATTTTTTTTTTAAATGTGCTGGTTGCAAAATTAACCTGGTTTTGTGGAAACTTCAGGGGGGAAAGTTTTGAGTTTTCTTTTCAGCAAATACTTCAACACTTGGATGCAGGGTAACACTGACTGCATTATAATAGATTTTCCATTGATTTTGTCCTTTTTGTTAAAACTGTAGAATCAGTGAACCGTGAATATTGTCAAAATCTGGATGATTCATGCTTTTTTTTACTTTTTCTTTGAGGTTGAAGTCGTGTCTCCAGTGAAACGACTTCATCACCAGTTGTAAATGTAATAGTCTACTCTCGACTGTCCAGTGAAATTTGTCTAAAGCCTTAAGTCTGCAGTGAGTGAGGCTCTTTCTGAGGAAAAGGGCAGAGATGATGATGATGATGATGATGATGATGAGGTGGAGGAGGAGTGCATTTCTGCGGAGCGCTCGCACATTCCATCCCTTCACTCGGCAGCTGGCAAAGAGCTCCGGCTCTGTTGCTGTCACTCTCGTGCAGAATTTATCAGATTGTAGCCGCCATTTTGCTGAGATACTTCATTCCCCGCACACATTCTGCTGCGTTTCCAACCCTTTTCTGGTTCCCGCCGGGCTCGCACGGCTTTGAGTCCCGAAAGCTCTCACTCGGGTCTAACTCGGTCGCACAGCTGTTGGCTCGACATTCCTCTCTGACATTAATCACCAATGAAAGTACGCGACCCGTTGAATGATCACACTGTCTGCTCTCAGAGAGAGTTCAGTGGTTTGTTCTCTTCCGGTGAAAGCTCCAGTGCGTACGTTTGGCCGTGCAGAGAACTCGGCCTTCCTGTCCAAACCGAACAGCGCTCCCATTTCCTACCATTCATCAAATGCTGTCGGTAATAAGATGCTTCGTCACAAGTGATCAAGCACCCCTGTCCACAGTCCCTGCATCATGCTTTAAGTAGTGATTCATTGGATTCCTCCCACATCCCGATCTATGTTCGGTCACCACATTAGAATGACCTCGTTAAATGCTGTTTATCCTTGTGAATGACATTTTCCCAAACATGCTGGTTTTTAAAGAAATGTCCCCCAAACATTTTTTTTTTCTTCTTTCCCAGCGGCGCTCTTAGCTGGCAGCTGCTCCGCTGTATGTTTGGTCAGAAATCTCTCCCTCTCCCTCTAGGTTTCTAAAAAAGAAATGTTTGTTTTCCTCAGGCATAGGTCGAATACAGGCCAAGTCCCTGGGGAACCTCTCCAGTTTAACGGCGGAGGACCTCCCCCTTCCGGGCGGCTGGACCGTTGACTGGACCATCCGTGGCAGGAAGTACTACATCGACCACAACACGAACACTACACACTGGAGCCACCCTCTGGAGAGGGAAGGGCTCCCCCCGGGGTGGGAGAAGGTGGAGTCGGCCGAGTTCGGGGTCTACTATGTGGATCACATCAACAAGAGGGCCCAGTATCGACACCCCTGTGCTCCCAGGTATGTCATCAGAGTGGAAAGAGAAAGATCCACATAGATGAAATAAAGTAATGATATACGACCTCGGTCTCTTCCAGTGTGCCTCGCTATGATCAGCCTCCACCACTACCGCCGCCTGTCACCTATCAGCCACGCCCTGCAGACAGGAACCAGCCGGTGCTGGTGCCAGCGAACCCATACCACACAGCCGAGATCCCAGACTGGCTGCAGGTCTACGCCCGTGCCCCGCTCAAGTGAGTACTATTACTAATCGCAGAAAGTTAACAGTTATTTCCATCCAATGATTGATCATTTCCACTTTAATATCTTCAAATTTCTGTCATCGGCATCTTTTTGACAATTGTTAAACATTTTTAAGCATCACAAAGGTTCTATTCATTACGGGGGCTATTGTATTACAATGCACTATATTGTGCAGGTGTTGCTTCTCTTGCATCCAATGCTGTGATTCATTCATTCAGTAGGCCTTTTTCACAACACATAGAAAAAAACA
This sequence comes from Eutrigla gurnardus, assembly GCF_963514095.1. NCBI lineage: Eukaryota > Metazoa > Chordata > Actinopteri > Perciformes > Triglidae > Eutrigla > Eutrigla gurnardus. Next base: position 26,509,886 of record NC_139921.1, read on the forward strand.
CGGATGTTCCTAATAACAGTAACGCTGGCCGTGACGGTGAGCCAGCATGCACAACACCAGCACTCTGAGACTTGCTTGGACCACCTCCGTCTTTGAGCCCGGCCTTCATCTTGATCTCGGCCACGCACCTGTAAAGTTTCGTGACTGAATCCGAGTTGCGACGCTATCGCGGTGACACAATCTGTCCACGGATGTAAATATAAACACCCGGCGAAGTAAACCTCCTCCGTGGTTGTTCCCGCTACAGCAGGCGTCGACTGTAGCTGGGAAATATACCAGGTGAGAGTCACAGTGGAGTTCTCATTGCTGCCAAAACAAACACAGATTGGTTTCTTACCCAAATGCAAAGCACGTTGCGTGTACGTTTCCTTAAACATGCGTTGAATGCATTTCCTCCTCTGTGAAAACATTTCTCCGTTTACGTCGGGGTTTCTTCTGCTTCTCTTTTTCTGGGGGAGAAGGTCTTTCTGTCTTTGCCACCAAATACTGATTTGCATTTCTGCTTCCTGAATTCAGTTAATGTGTGTATTGTATGGCGTCCGGGTCCTTTTGTGGGTTTTGCTAGTAGAGCTTTACTAATATGACGGCCATAAAGGTCTAAAGGTCATTTAGAAACAGCGTCACCATTAATCACAGTTGAGTTGTCGGTCTGTATCCATTTAAAAATATAGGGGCAGAGATCTTTATCAAATTTGTTTCAGTTTCAGCCTCAAAACTCCAGTAATGATCCAGCTACAGTTGGTAGAACGAGAAGTACAGATAATAAAGGTCGTCCAACACTTCCCAAAGTACCTTTTTTAGGTGTACCATAAATATCTTCCCTTTTCCATCAGGTATGACCACATCCTGAAGTGGGAGCTGTTCCAGCTGGCAGACTTGGACACGTATCAGGGCATGCTGAAGCTGCTCTTCATGAAGGAGCTGGAGCACATCGTCAAGTCCTACGAGGCGTACCGGCAGGCGCTGCTGTCGGAGGTGGAGGCACGCAAACAGCGGCAGCAGTGGTACGCCCAGCAGCCCAACAAGAACTTCACTGGGAACATGTGATGTGCGTCTCGCTGCCACGCCTCTCTGAGGTTTCCACAGTTTGGGAGCGGTCAGGGTTTCCTTTGAAATCATGATTGACTCTTAATTGCCTCTTTACCAAACACATCTGTGCCTTCGCTTGATCCAAATATATCAGCCGGGAAGTCAAGACACACATTGGCAAGGAGCCCAGCCCCCTCCCCCCCCCCACCCCCACACCGTGTGACACTCAATTTATGAATGACCATGTGACTGAAAAAAAAAACACTCCAATGAAGAAGAACCTATAATGTGCTACATCTATGGATTTCTGTCTTTGAGACGGAGGAGAACGGAGTCAGAAAGTCTGCGGATATTTGTTCAAAAACATCCTGAGATTGTGCCTTTTTTCTTTTCTTTTTTTTAAATAAAATAAAACGCAGCAACTACAGCTACTCCGTCATTTTTTCCTGTGGGAGAAAATGACAGGCAGCTTCTTCTAATTTGTTTCTATATGAAATACTTCATGACTTCTTCTTTTTTTTCCCCCTTTGCTTTGATACCCTCGTAAACTGAAACCACACTCTTTTACATTAAACAAAGTGTGCATTTTTTCTTTTTTCTCTTTTTTTTTTAATGACACATCCTTTATAAGACAATCCACCAAAACGTTCACAGATATTTAAGTTTTGATATGAAACACGTCTTTATTTAAAGGCCTTTTGTCGGATGAAGCATCACATTTGATGCAGGGGTTTGAGCATCTTGTGGCTCTTGGCATTACTGTAAGTCAGGAATATTCTTGTGAGTGTGTGTGTGTGTATATAAAATGAAACATAAATAAGCTACTGGAACTTTATAAACACTTCAGAAGACACAGCGACTTTGCCAAACAAGTGCAATTCAACTCCTTGTTTCGTTCTTTTTTTTGGGATATTTCTTGCCTTGGTAATGCCTTATCTTTATGGACTGACACGTCTCTTGTGTGGAAGAAGTGCAGGTTCTTGGAAGCCAATTCTATTGATCACTAATTGATCAGCTTAAGCCATTAAGATACTCAGAAATGTTTTTGTCTCGTCTAAACGGGTGCTAGCTTCTAATCAATTCACTCACTGAAGTGAAAAACATTCAAAATTTCTTCAAAAACGATTTCCACAGTAAAATAAAGCTGTTTCCTGAATAGGGGTTTCTGATTGGTTTACAGTGGAATCGGTTTACAAAGAGCCTCCCTTCGCTGAGTCCTTCACTATGCAAGGTCTTTTCAGAATGATGTCATCAGTTTGTACAAATCTGATTTTGTGGATTGCAAATACAGGACATGAGCAATAAAGTCTGCAGTGAAGAAAAAAAAAAACCCTTGTGAATGTACAGTTGTCGAGTTCTTTCAAGACTTCTGATGAAACGTCATCCTTTTTTCTTATCAGACACGGGTTTTTAGGTCTTAAAATGAATAACTTGAGTCTAGTTTTCATTAATTTGGTCCAACTTTATTAGTTATTTCCTTGTAACTGAAATTTTTGCAAATCGTGGTGTGGAAAATAACAAGTGATGGCTTGGAAGAGGTTGATTCATTTGACTGTTCCCACAATACGTCCATGTGGGCAGCTTCTTTTTCTTTTCTTTTTACAGATAAAATCTTAAATTTCTCATTTAATTTGGGGTGTAAACGCAAACACAATGTAAACAAATGCTACTTCTCTTGACTGTTGAACGGAGCGCCACGAAGAAATGGGATTTTCAAAAACCTCACGAGTCTTAAACTGGACTTTGTGTGAAGGCCTCACTGATGTTGATTATACATTGTGGAAGACTCAAGAAGCCACTCGGCTGCAGTGCCTTTAAATTTCCAACCCTTGAGGTCAAACCTCAGTATAAACTTGCTAAATATGCATGACAGTGTTCCTGTGCAGTTGGTGACCAGAAAGAGAAGAAAAGAAAAACACACATTTCAATGCTGCAGCTGTATGTGATGCAGACGTTTTACAGTCGGCTCTGTGATCCGCGGAGCTAAAAACAAGCGTGATTGTACGGACGTACGGTAACAGTCTACGAAGCCAAAGAATAAAAAAAAAAGTGCTGTCACCATTACAAGCCTGTTTACAAATGCAAGCTGTTGTGAAAACACACACAAAGGTCGGGGCCTGGCTTCTTTCACCGTGCAACAGCTTCTCACAGATGATTCAACTTCAGCGTGTGATGATGATGAAAGAGATGTGGAATGAGGATCCTTTTTTCTTTTTTTTCCTTGCCGCCCCGCCTAATAACAGCGAGCTTTGATTCCTCGGCGGGCCACAGAACAGCTACATTCCTCGGATTTTGCTCGAACATTCAGTGAGGTACACAACAATAGGTTATCGCCCGTCACCTCTGCATCACAATGGGAAACCCAAACCCCTCTTTTCTTTCCCCCCGAACCCAAAAACAGACACAGAGGACCACCGTGTTCTTCCAAAAAACTGCAAGCGGACTACAAAGTGAGGGATAAATGTCGGCTATGTTGTGTAAACTTTGAACTTTGACGTCTATTTTGTGCCGTTATTTGAAAGTAAACCCATCTTATCGACCCCCGAAACAACTTAACACCCAAACCATCGAGTGTCTGTGTTTAACATGTTATTATGGCACAATACCACTTTGTCACAACTATTTAAACCTTTTTTTGTTGTTTTTTTTTTTAATAAACTTGACCTGGTTTCAGAGCTTAAAGATGACAGACATTAACCACTTACCATGCTGATGATGTTTGTAACATACAGTACATATTCTGGCTTTCAAACATCGCAGATCGTAGATATTGTTTCTTATAAACAGCACTAAACTTCAAAGAACGGAAACAATTGTCACAAATGGGGGGGGATTTTCACACATTTGGCTATGCTTTGAAAATCGAGGGAGGAAAAAAAAAGCAACCCGTCTGATGTGAAATCGGCAGCTGACTAGAGGTCGGATATGCCGAGGTCTCCTCAGGGAGTCTGTACAGGTGAGATCTGATCACAGACAGAAAGTGAGAGACAATGATAAATGGCATCCATTGCTTGAAAACGGGGCGCCGAGAAGAAGCTCCCTCTCTGCCTATACATGAACATTATAGGGTCCACAATTAGGTTAAAAGTAGTGGATGTATTGGTGGGCAGCAATAAAAGAGTGCCTGATGGGTGAGGATGCTCCTCCTCCTCCTGTCCGTCACCAGGAAGTCCCTGCTGTACTCCATGGAGTCTAGTCTCTCTTCCTGTCCTGCTCCTCTGCAGCCTCGTCCACCTGCGGCCCGCCGGGGAAGGCGTGGTGGTACAGGTGCCGGTGATTGGCCGCTACATTGTACAGCTTGTAGAGAGCCTGCGGAGCGGAGGCGAGGAAGGAGGCGGTGGTTAAAGGGAGAGTTCGGATATTTTTTTAAAATCTGGGTTGTGTGAGATACTCCTTAATGTGTCGCCAACGATACAAGCAGAAGTACCAGCATGCACTGCTGTGGACAAAACGTAGTTTAACCATGTGTACAATCAGTTTTTACACTATATGAATTGGACCTGTTATCTATGCTCTCTTTAGAGCCACCAGACTCCTTTGACAAAAACAGTCATTTTACTCGATCGGGTCATTTGTTTGTGTTACTGTGTGGCTTTGGTGCATCCAAACTAACACTTTAAACACCAAAGTCACACAATAAACACACAAACAAACCATCCCATCGAGATCACTGGAAGCTCCCGTGTTCTGTGGGGTAAAATGACTGTTTTTGTCAAAGTATGGCGGACTAGAAGACATCTAACGGCTCCAATTCCATTCAGAAAGGACTGTCTGGGTAAGTGCTGAATCTATTCTAAATAAAGCACACGCTTAAACCTGTTCTGCTGTCTGTTCCTCCAAACTGGGGGAATGCCGACTGCCATGTACTGTAGTAAACACACTGACTACGGATGAGTATCTCATTCAAACCCACTTCAAAAAGTCCAAACTAACAAGATAATGTCATGTGTGCCACTGCATTTATTTACATATGTTATATGTGAGAATCTACATTAATGATCCAGAAATGTGAGAAAACATTAGCACCATCGATACTCCGCCAAAAGATTTGTATCATAAAAGATCCCACTTTTGTTCCACTCACCTCGTTTGTGCTCCCCTGCAGAGGCAGTAAAAAGAAAAGAAATATACACAGTGTGAGCACATGCATGCAAATATGACATAAAGCAGCAGTAAATGGGTCTGGCCTTATTATCAGGACATTGTTGCCCCCTAGTGGTTTAAAGAGACATTTTCTGGTAAATAGTGAATGTGCACTTGATTGTTGGCTTTCTAAATGAATATGTCTAGTTAAATAACTGATAAGTCAAGTAACAGAAAAATAATTGATTTCAATTAAAGATGAATTGTTTCAAGACATTTTTTTGTTGTTGCAAAAATAGCAGATTCACTGGTTTATACCTTTCAAATGTGAAGATTTACTGATTTTCAAATTTTAATGCATACTAAAATTTGTTTATTAGTTTTGTTTATTATTCTATATTTTGTGCATGAAGCCAACTGTTTTCTTAACTTTATTCACGGTTGTGTTTTTCATTACCTGGTCCCAAAGCGCGCCGGCCACCTGGTCGATGACGGCGCCGAGTTCTCGGTATTCCCCGGAGTACCGGATGTAGGCCCAGGTGCAGAGGGTGATCAGCGCCAGACCCAGGATCATGTTGCACAAGCTGGCAATGATGTCCACGCCCACAAAGCCCGTGATGCCCGCGGCCACGTACATGACAAAGATGACCACGAACAGGGTGGCCGGCGTCCGCGCCGCGTGGAAAATGTTCTTGGAGTCATTGTGCTTGATGTACTGGACGAACACCTCGTCCACCTCGGCCTCCAGCTGCTGCAGGTAGCGGCGGCTGAACTCCTCGCCCCCCATCTTCTTCACGCCCCGGAACACCTGCAGGGCCTCCTCTCTGATGACGCCGTGGCGGGCCTGCAGCTCGCTGGGGGCCAGGAAGGGCCGGTCCCCCCCGCAGACCTGGGGGACAGAGTGGAGAACGGTCCATGAACGAGGATCAGAGCGTTCAGGGTCACCTTGAAAATCCTCTTTACCTACCTCCTCCATTTTCTTGTTGTACAGATCCTTGGCGGCTGCCACTGCTGCCAAATTATTTGCCTCCGCCGTGGCCTGAGAGGAAACCAATGGAAATATATTTGAAGGTAATATACAAAAAAATGCACCTTTATTGATCCTACACAGGGAAACATGACACAGAAAAATATATATGTATATTTAAACACATAATACACATAGCCTGTACAAATGAAGCATGAAAATTAAATGAAAATACAATAAACTCTGATATAAGCGGTCATTTCAAAGTATATTGAGACAAAACTAGTCCAGAAAATCACAAGACGACAGGGAAAATGTACCTGCAGCATCGACTTTGGATGTGGCAGCTCTTCACCTTGATAGATTTTAATGTATGCCTGAAATAAACAGAGAAAATGACATCAAATAATATAAATATGTTAGTCACAGTCGTGTGATATTCAGCTGACAATTTAAATGTAGGATTCAAAAGTGCAGACTCTGGGTTCTGACCTTGAAGTACTCCACCAGGCCCCTGCAGGTGATCTCGCTGCCGTTGATCTCCTTCACGTCGATGTTACGGGGGCTGAGGAGCCACGGGACCAGAACCTTCAGGTTGTTTATGAACTCGCCGTCGATCTCTAGACGGGAGAGGACAAAGTGTTCACGGCGCCGCTGCTTGTTACACATTATCTGTACATTTTATAAAGTAATATTGTAAATAGTACATGCATTTACCACCTATACTCACCTATTGCCTCATTTATTTAATTTATTACAGCCATGCTCATATACTCACAGAGATGATGCTAACGTGCTAATGTTTAGCAGGTTGTGTTTGTTAATCATCTCAGTTTAGCATGTTGCTAATTAGCTGAGGCTGATGGGAACAAAAATAAAAATATTGGACAATTTAAAAGTCTGATGGATGAAAAGTCGTGAGGTGGAATTTTAATTTATCAAATTAATGTATGTGTGGAAAACAGAGAATTTGAACCTCATGGTGATGCAAGAGAAAAAGTCAGAGGATCATCACAATCAGCAGGATTCACCCTCTGGGAACCATGAATGTCTGTCCAAAGCAGCAACAACAACCATGCTATGATCAAAATATTTTCCTAAGCTGTAAGTTTGACGATCGCTCAGATCAGAGACGTTTGACGAGAAGCAGTGAATGATGCGATGAGACGGAGGAGGTGCACCTATAATCCTCCCGTCGAAGTGCGGGTTGGTGGCCACTTTGAGGCCCGGGTGAGGCATCAGGAAACAGGAGATGTTGGTGAAGCAGGAGTGGATGTGTTTACGGACGTTCTGCAGCTCTTCATGCTGGTTCTCTGAGATCTGAGCCACAAACAAGACCACGTGTGTCAGCTTTTAAACGTGGGTTCGGTCTGGTTGGATCTGTAGGGGATCACCTGACCTTCAGTCTCTTCTCCAGGAACTTCATGCCTCCCTCCTGTCCGTAGGGAAACTCGTACGGGAAGCTCCAGTCTCGGACGAGGAAAATCATGGACTGAGATTTGAAAAAAAAGTAAATTTTTCGTGATTATCTAAATTATTCAATGTTTCCTTACGTAACAAACATCAATCCACAACTTCTTGACATTTGTTTGACGTTTTACCTGGAAGGGTTTGAGGAAAGTCTCCTCCATAGCTAGTCTGCCGTACTCAGTGAAAAGCTGCGAGAAGACAAAATGAGTGAGGATGTGAAATATTGTCATTACAGTCATTATTACATAATAATAATAATTATAATATATGTAGAAGTCTGTTAATCATGCGTGTTGCGTAGATATGGATTTTATGTTTCTGCTGTTTTCCACTCCCACTTGATGATTTAGAAAATCAGCCAAAGAGGCGGGACATAGTTCGACTTCGTTTATAGGTGCAGTTCAGTCTTAGTCCTGAGAGGCAGTATTGCACCAGACTAGTGTACTGGGGGGGGTCAACTTTGGGGACATTACTGTCATAAAACTATTTATGCATGTGCCTGGAGAGTTGTGTGTCTCAATGTGTAAATGACAAAATGATGAAATCAGTTATCAGATGTGTGCATCTTCATCCTCCCATGATTCATACTTTGGGCCGCCGTAAGAGTCTGGCCACGCCCCTGTCTGCTTTAAGAGAAGACATACAGATAAATACTGATATGTATCATGTCTGAGGTTTACGATACGGACTCTCTCTCTCTCTGAGCTCTCAGTGATGCATCAGAGTCGAAACTTGACACAGTTACCTGCAAGTGCTGAAGGTCGTCCTCTTGGACGTTCTGTGAGATGTTGTAAACCTGGAAAAAAAGAGCATTTACATTCATTTACAGCATCTTTTCAGTAGCAGGAGAGATCTGGTTCATAAAACCATCATGGCATAGAGTCTGTGGTGATTTGAGCTAAACGCTAATGTCAGCATGCTAACGTGCTGACAAGGACAGTAGCATGCTGATGATTAACCATGATGGGAATGCCATTCGTCTATATTTGAACCTGATGATTGGGCTGAATGAGGAATAAAGGGATCACATTTCATCCTAAAGGGGGACATGAATGTCAGTACCAACTAGGGCTCAACAATTTTGGAAGAGTGTTTTATCGCAATAGTTTTGACTGATATTGCATTTGGAGGGGCCCAACTTTTTTGATTGGACGGGGTTTTACTTTCCTGCCACAGATGACATTTTTAAAATGTTTTAATGTCTGAGCATTTAATGTATTCATTGCTATCGGTATCTTACAAGGATTTTAAGTAATATAACAGACAGTGTTTCTGAATAGAATCACCTACTCAACCTTTAAATGGTATTTTGCATTTTGGTATTTACCTGCATGGAGCTGATCATGGTGCTCAGTGCAAACACGGTGGCTGAATCCCTCAGCGTGGACTGGCTGTCGAACGTGCCTTGTGTGTCCATCAGCAACACGGCGACCTGCAGACAGAAACAAGGTGGTCTCAACGCTCCTCTGATCCACGGAGGGACGTGAGGAAGTCAGTTAGAAGTGTGGTTTTACATGAATATAAAGGTGAGGAGCAGACCTGTTGCCCAGAGGAATATTTAAAAAAGAACAGTATCGGTGTCATATTTAATTATGTCTCATAGCTATTTAGAGAATGATACTCACCTTTCTTCCGTCTGGCTTGTCCACGAGGAAGACCTCGCTCCAGATCTGGATCCCGGTGGTCTCCCTCTCCGAGCCCCCCCTCCAGGAGAAGCCGGTCAGAGGCTCGTCAGCGTCTCCCAGCCAGCTTTCAGACGCCTGAACGCAACGGGATCAGAAGTGACGGTCAGAAGGTTTAGATTGTTTTTAGCGTTATATTTGCTCTCCTGCTCTTCTACCTCGTTTATGTAGAAGTCACGTTAACAGAAAATATACATACAAGAATGCATGCATGTGCACATTTTTTCTTCGTCTTTTAATTTTCTGTTAGTTGAATTGATTTAGATGAATGTATGAACTGCATCCTATCCTTTTCCTGCAACCCTTTCACATTTAAATCACAGGAAACAAATGTGACGAGTCTGAGTTTAAGTGCAGTTTTTAAATATCCAATAATGACGTTTCCACCCAGACAAGAGTGAGTTTCTTTAAGAGAACAATGAATGTTATATTCAAGATGATCCTTTAACAGCAAAGGGAAAAAAAGAGTTAGATTTTTGGGGCCGGATGGCCAGAGTGGCATCACCTGCAGAGACCCGGACACTTACGTGCTTGTACATGTAACGCAGCATGAAGTCCATGAGGAAGGACTTGCCCTTGCGGAAAGCTCCGGCCACGGAGATGGCCACCACCTCCCGGTCTCTGACCTCCTCCGCCAGCAGGATGCGGCTCAGCGCCGCCTCGTCCAGCTCGAAGGTGTGGTCGTCTTTGACCAGCAGCACCTGCACGGGCCGGGCCCGTCCGTCCGGCTCCTCCTCCTCCGAGCTCCAGTCGTAGACGTTCTTGTCACCGAGGGACCCTGGAGGGCCGAGACAATAATGGAGTGGTGCTCTCTAGAATGCAACCTTAATTACCTGATTTGATTGCATGTAGAGAAATGATAACGTTGCTGCTGCTGCTGTTTGCCTACATCATTACTTGTAATTAGCATTGGAAAATCCACTAAAATGTTATCATATGAGTGAGCGATCAGCCAGAACTATGATGTGAAGCAAACTTAGTGGTCCATTAAGCCGAGGAAACAGGAAAGTTGAGTCCATTATTCCTTCCTGTTAGCAACAGATCAATAGCATGGCTTGCAAGCTTGTTAATATACTAATAATGAATCATGCCACGCTATCCATCCCATCTGTTAGCGTCCAATGAGATCATGTCCGTCCAGAGCTTCTTTCCGGGCAGTGACTCAGTGTGTTTCACATCTCTGCTGTCTCATCGCTGCGTGACCGTCCGGGAGAATTTGGGTTCCCAAATCTCCTTAATGCAATGTGTGCTTTATGCCATAACAAACGTGTGCTTCACATACGTTCTGCAAAGCACAAAAAGGATTTCTGAGGTTAAAAAAGAAGTCCACACACACACACACACCACTCAGTCCAAGCTGTGTGGTTCATGTTTAAGGATTTGTAATTGCAAACCAAGCCTTTAAGTGTGACAAGGGGCGCTGTGAGAGATGAAGGAGCAGCAGGCAAAATTTGGGAGCGTGCTAAAAGATTAATGCAGGGTGCCAAGAATGCACAGTGAATAATTTACATAAGGAAAGAGCCCAAGACCTGAAGAGGACTGTCTGTCAGTTTGACTTCACGTCTCCTGCAGAGGCCTCACTCCGGCCCAGCACGAGCCCTCGCCTCCTGGTTAACCTGACTGTGATGCCCATGGCTGCACTTAAAACAAACCCCAAAGACGTCGGCTGCTCAAAGTGGGTCAAAGCAGATAAACTCTCCGGTGACAAACAGCAGCATTTCTCTCCTCCCTGTTTTTCCTCAGCCATGATATGGTCATTTTTCATCAGGCCCTGCATTTAAAGTTAACACGAGCCATGGAGTGATGTCACTGACAATTAGGATGCTGGTTTTCATCATCATCATCATCATCATGGAGGTGATAACGGTTATGATTAGTATAAAGATGATGGTGATAATAGTGACATGCCATGCACTGTTGCAGCATTACATAATGTTGATGCCAGATGCACCACAGAGCATCATAAGAGGCTCAGTGTGACAAACACAATAAAATCAGAAGGTTATTTTCAGGCCTCATTGAGGGCCTGACCGCCCTAACGGACTATTTCCTCTATGCTGATAAGCGAAAGCATTTTTTTTTTTTCGACCACGGATTTTTAATGCTGAACATGTCTGTTCGCCTCATGCTTGATTGACCGACATCTATGCGGTGATATTAATAGGAGAACAAAAATGTGTATTAATCACCATCAGTAATATTTAATATAATAAGGAAGATAAATAAATGCACGCCTGGTCACAATTGTGTCGAAACGAAAACAAGCCATTCGTTGGGGGAGTCTGACATACACGTCTAATTGGCTGCATCGCTTACACCCTTCGCCTCGACAAGGATCAAGCAAATAAAAAAAATGTACGCGCGTCAAGGAAAGCGTGAAATATCAAATATTGTACGTACACTCACCCCAGCTGTCTCTGTCTTTGCGGTGTTTCGCCATAATAGCGTCCGTATATCCCTCTGTGTGTCCGTTAATGAGCGACCCTAGTCGGTAGTCATGGGTGTCGAAGGGTGGGGAGGATGCCCTATCTTCACCAAAAAACGATGCTCGTATCGCAGGAGGATGATGGAGCTTTTCTTCCCCCGGCGTGCAGCGGTACTCGAACGCGCCGCCAGGGGTCGCCGTTGTCTGTTGTCCCCACTTGGATTAATGTAGCAGCTCGACGACGCGGAACGGATGAATGTAGCTCAGCGGACCCGCGGTGTGAGTGCAACCGTTGACCATTCTGACTATGGCTGTTGCAGATGAATTCGAGTCTGTTTCGTTCAGCCCGTTATGGAACTATGTTTACAGCTTCCACCAGCAGGGGGCGGTAATTTCACAGAGAATGGAGCTCACGCTGCCTTCGCGTATTGTAGTAAATATCTGAAACCTGCAGGGATCTATCGCAGTATGACGAGCGGTGGTGGTAGAAGTATGCTTTACTCCAACGTCCTGAATTAAAAATGTCAAAGTACAGAAGTATAAGCAGCAAATAAAGCAACTTAAAGATTCAAACGCAAACTATAATTTGATACTGCTTTTTATCACTGACGAACACATTGAAGAGTATTTTAATGTGAAGCCAACAAGCCAACCAAATGCTTTTTTTTATGTGCTCCATATTGTCATTATTTTAACTAATTAATACTGTATTGTGTTTTTTTTTTAAACACTGGACAGTTTGTTTTGTGTGTTTTTTTTTTTTTTTCTATGGGAGGCGTTCGATTTTCCATGGAGCCCCTGAACGCAGCATCAGGATCCTGTATCTGGGACTCCACAGAGATTAGCAACAGACTGTTGCTTTTTCGGCCGATGTTTTTCTTGTTTGTTGGGGGGGTTTGGGAATCCATTCAAGTGTGACACTTTATCACTATGAACGTAGTCTGCCGTTAACGTTTTAACGTGCGCGCGAGGCCTCTCTCCAACTGTCAGCGGCGGGAAATGACATGTCAACGGCCGACGCTGAACTTAACGCCGGGATTCTTCGTGCGAGGACCGAACTCGACGGCAACGTCTGCGCTGCCTTTGCGCTGAAGGAGACGGAGCGAACGGCCGACTGAAGTTTAATACCGTTCCCTCGATAACAAAGAGCAGGGGGGGGGCTCTTTTCTTCGTTTGTGTGTGCGCTATTTCGACGACATCCTACGATTAAAGGCCTCGGCGATGTTTAGAATGCAGGACGTCCGCGGTGTTTGCGTTGTTAAAGGTACGTGAAGTTGGAGCCAGCGGCGATGCTAGGTTAACGTGTGCTAGTTAGCGTTAGCTGTTAGCCGACTGGATGCTAGACTCCCCCCTGTCCAATAGTAGTGTGTTAGACATGGCTCCGGCTATTTGCTGGAATGCACAGCAGTGTCCACGCTAACGTTAAATATTTAAGTGAGCTCTTAAGTGACTTTTCTTAGTTTGAATGGTAACCTTAGTTAAACAGAAAGCAGACAGCTGTTGGTGTTGGGTGACAGACGTCTTTTTATGTTATCGCTTAAACACAGATTATGTGTTTTATTATTAGTTGTTACTACTTTACCTAACGAACACATACAGGTTTCATAAATACTTTTTTTTTTTTTAAATCTCTTTATGTCTCTGTCAGGACATGGAGCCCGGAGGAGGACCGTCTGAGTAACAGCACACACACTTTTTTATATTCAGGACCTGAGCTTCCATCAAACCGCCGCCGCTGCCAAGATTTGATCAACTAAATGTAAACGGATCGCTGTGGCATCAAGCTACCATGGACATCTATCCCCGGCCAAGCGGTGAAATCCAGAGAAAGAACCCTCACCATGACTTCGAGCTCATCCAGAGGGTGGGAAGTGGCACATATGGAGACGTGTACAAGGTACAGCAAAAGTTACACATATTAATATATATCGGTTCACCATCTCATGACTTATCAATCTGTTTGTTTTGTGAGTCATGATAACATGTGGCTAACACATTTGGCAGTAGCTGTTGAGTGAGAGCCAAGTGTGGCATCCCTTCCTCTACCTCTTCTTTGGCTATTAAAATGCAATTATTATACGAATAACTGCAGTGGATACCACATTCCTTAATGACCACAGGGTGGGAATCGTACTGTAACTTGTAATCAATCAGTTCTGTCCACGTGCAAAACACAGGATGTATTCATTGCAACATGTAAGAATTGAGAATAAGAGTTGGCCCTGCAAAACAAGCAATTTGTCAATATGGGGGAAAGTATGATGAGCATTTTCAATGAATCAAGAATAAAATGTGTATATTTACGACCCTAGTATTGTTTACTGGTTGTCCAAGCTGGATCGCGGTTAGCTCAAAGTAATTCCCCGAAACCAGCATGACTGTTCAGGCTGAGTGAGATGAAGATAAGAGGGTCTAAAGCGTTAGTCTTTCTCCAAATTAAATATTGGTCTACACACTCAGTATTTGAGTAGAATTAGTCATACGAAACTTAAATGTAGATCTACAAATTGTCCTCAATATCAAAGACAGGATGGTGCAGATGATCCTGCCTTAATTATATGCAAACATATATAGCCAGACTATCAGCTTCAATGCCTTATTGATATCTATGTATGTGCTGTATTTATTTGCTTATTTGCATGTAGAAGCCTTGCCATTTGCAGCCAATAGTTTTAGTAAACCCAGACCAAAAAAAATATCAGACGTCCCAGAGTTAAAACCCTTCTGTAGTCGAGGAAGGATAGATAGTAAGGATGTAAAAAACGTTTCAAATGGCATGGGATGTGTTGTTATTACGTGGTGGATGCAGTAATCTAAAGTTACCGGATGACGGATTGTAAATTCTGAGAGTGGCACTAAAAATGTCAATAAGATATGAGAAACATGAATGAAATCTACACAGTTAAACACGATAATTTATCCACATTTCCCCCCGCTGTCTGGCGGCTGTAGGGAGATGTGTTTTGCTGCAGAATTTCCATCTGCCACGGATAAATAGACGACCCATCTGATCCCGAGTCTGATAGTTCAGGCGGCCTGTCATGGTCCCTCTCCATACAAAGCCTCTCTGGCCAGCCCCCACCCCCAGACAGGCCACCGGTGGAATGCTGCGCCTGGTATTCTCCCACAGCTTGCAGGCGGAGGGCTGCAGCGGGCTGAAATATGATCAGGCCCCTGTCTAAACACGCGTTTCACTGGGTGTGTTCGGGGCCACATTGACATCAGAAACACCTCAAATTGGTAAAAAAAGTCCACTCCTTTGGCCTGCTGTGATCAGCTGCCTTATAATAGACAGAATTCCTCGCTTTGGGATGATTTATTACATCGGATTCAATCAATTTGAGAACATATTGGTCTCTTTGTTATTACTGGTGATAATGATTCATTCATCTTCATTATAATGTCACCCTTAGCACGCAGTGTAGTTTGTTGTGTCAATATCTCGCTTGACATTTTGTACCACAATCTTAACTGGAGTTCTTTGTAACAGGAAACATTTTATCAAGTTTTGTTTTTTTGGACTTTGTATTAGATGATGAATTGCCAGAAACAGTATTTACAAAAGGTCAGTAATAAATTGGAGGGTTGCGATACTAGTTCTGCCTCTGGCCGAATGAAGAATAAACCAGGCACACTGCTGTTCACTCAAAGTCACTTAATTCAAGCTTTTTATCATCCTTCACCCTTCAGCATGACTGTACAGTGTCCAAGACTAACTTGAAGTTGTTAAAAATTGGATTTTCACATCTTTTGAAGTCGACATTCTCACTAAAGTTAGCTGAACCTTAGATCAATGCAGACATCAGGCACACCTGGTTTGACGTGGGGATTGATCTTGTGTCAGAGCTTGTCCCGTTACAGCTCTGTTACATGCCAGACTTCTCTTTCCTCCAGTTAAAGGTTGTTTAAGGTTGTTAGAGATTGTGCCGTCTCCTGCATGACATATTTGTGCGGTCAGTTCAGAGCTTCCCCTTTCTGGGTTTAGTTCTCAGGTCGTCTGTAGCTGCTTCAGGAAATGTAAAGATAGACACAGGTTGTAAATAAGCAAGTATTTGTTCATTTCTCAAAACAGGCTTTAAAAGGAGAAGAGTTCCATCTGCAAAACATTTTCTTTCCGGAGAATAGCTTTCTGACGTTTGTTTGTGTGGATGCGCTCGCAGTGTCCGCTGCAGAACAAGTATAGTGGTTTAGTGTTATATGCTATTTCTGTGTGTGAATCACCAGCACATTCACTGTGTTGAAAGGGGGCCATGCTGGAGGATTGTATTGTTTACGGTTGATTTAGCTGCTTGTCCCATCACTTGCACTACCACGGATTAGGGAGCATCCCGCCTTGACCTGGATGTGGAAGTCAGTGCAGCCTATTTTAAGATTGCATAGGTTTTAAAATCTAATACCATTGAGATGTAGTCGAAGGCTTTATAAAATATTGAACTATGAAGATGCTTCTGCACAAATAATCAGAAGAAACAAGAAGAATATTTTGAGTGAAATGCAACTCTAAGATTGGAGTAATCTGAATTAATCTTCAGGGATATATATATATATATATATATATAGGTTTACACTGTCCAGCGTGACCTTAGGTTGGCTCGTACTCGAGAATAAAATGATGGTGATTTTGACTGATGGAGGTTTAGGCGGTGCAGGGTTGGATGTTTCCACTCCACTTCTCTCAGCGCCGAAAGGATCATCCAAATGGCTTTTATTGCTTTAATGTAGGCCAAAACTGTAACCAATGTCCCATCAGATTATTTTTTTATTATTCTGTTATTTTTAAATCAAAAGATTTGCTAACAATTATCTTTGAAAAACAAAACCTATCCCAAGTTTCGTGCTTGTTTTGTCGGACCAACTGTCCCAAACTACTTGATTTTTGATTATTGATGGATTATTGTCTGTATAACATGTCAGAAATTGACAAAACCTCACATTTGAGTTGTTGGAACTAAGAATTGTTTGGCATCTTTTATGAATCAAAAGACGTCTAGTTTTGCTGACCATCGTGCTGCTGTTTCTTTCAGGCTCGAAACATACAAACTGGGGAGCTCGCTGCTGTGAAAATCATAAAGTTGGAACCAGGTAAGAGCGACGATCTCATTATTAGTGAGGAGAAAAATATGTTTTTCAAACAGAAGTCTGGAAAATAAGTCCAGTATTTTTCCAGAGTTGTGAATGGAATGCACAAAGAGTATTAAAACAACAACAATTAAAATATCATTGTGGAGTGCCAATACTCATGACTGCAAATAATTATGCACGCATATTATTTTTTTTTTTATTTTTATGTGAAATGATCTTTGGTCAGTATCCAAAATAATGTTTTATATAGTGCAGATTTGTGCCATTTCTGTAAACCAAAGTCTGGAAAATAGCTGTGAAAATAATGTGAAAAAGGAGAGGAGGACATTTCCGAGTGTGGCCAGTTTTGGTGTCTGTGCTGGCGATGACCTAGTGACAGAGTTAGTGCGATCCAGATTAGTGGGATTAGGATGAGGGCTTTGCACCACCAGCATCCAGACGGAGCCCAGATGATTACCAGCCAGTGGAGGAACAGATTCACTTCTGTTTGTTTTCCCTTTCATTCCTCACGTCACCGTTTGTTTGCTTTGGTGTAGGAGTGAGAGGATGTGGACATATTTTTGTACAAAGTGTTCAGGTGTCATTTTATTTCTGAGCATTCATTTGAAATTGATCGCTCTGATTTATTGGGGATTTTTTTTTTACATACTGATAATTCTATAGAGGGATTATATAAAGCATGTTCATATTCTGTTGGAATATAGGGGGGATTAGAGGTTTGTAGGTCTGTGTGTAGCAGAGGATTTAGCTGCAACTTGGAAGAAAAATCCTAAGAAGCAAAGGAAGGAATATTTTCTTGGAGTATAAATTGAAGTAAATCTGCTCTCCGGGGCTACAAATTATTTTCATCCTTGATGAATCTGATTATTTTCTTCAATAATCGATTTCATTTGTCTTTAAATCGTCAAAAATTGAAGTAAAATGTCCGTCATGATTCCCTCAGATTCACTCACACACTGATCTACATTCTTAGTAAATGTAATTTGTGCAAACTTAAATGGTAAAAGATAAATTAGTTCAGAAATATCCCCCAGATAAAGAGTGAAACTAGGACCAGGATACAGTAAAATTGGTTTAGAGCAGCGTTACACAACAAATTGTCCGTTGTGTAGCCCTGGGGAGATTTTCCAAAACATCACCCTTTAACACCATTCATATTTGCTCTATTCATATTACTTCATATTTTTGTCTTATGAAACGAGGATGAACGTCCCCCAGAAGTCATTCCTTTCTGTGCCTGAGGTAAACAGCTTTGGGCGGACCACAGAATCAAACAGGTTTGACCAGGAGGAGTGACGCCGCTGTGAACTCAGGGAGGCAGACAGAAAGGAGACGGGAGTGGTGAAGCCCTTTGGCTGTGGGGCACAGAGCAGGTTAATCTGATTAGTTGGTAAACAACTATTTAAGACCAAATTAGCATTGGTATTTATTCAACACGGATTTAGGAAATATTCCCCCCCCTTTTTTCCAATTTTCCTTCTGCAGTGAACAAACTTAAGTAGTCAATTATTAATCGTATGTTTGAACAGTGAGAACATTATTATGGTGTGAGATTGGTGATTTAACGCTGAATAACTTCAACACACTGAGTTAAATCTTGAAGCAACGAGCGAGGATGTGCATACGCAGAGAGCAGAGGGAAGTGCTCAGTGTGAGAGGAAGTGGCTACGCTCGAAGGCCTCAACTCACCAAGAAGGGAAGATTGTCTTATGTTTTTTTTTTTGTGTGTGTGTGTGTGTGTTTGTGTGTGTGTGTGTCTCCAAGCTCAGAGTTCTTACATTACCCTTGCTCAAATTTTTGTGGCTCCTTGCGTCATTTTCTCTGTCAACAAATGTTGAAAATGTTGGCGATCAACATTAGTGAAATGACACGAGATTAGAGGACACTGTAATTACAAATGCAGTAAACGTGTCATTGTAACCGAATTAATGAGTTCCCCAAAGTGTGACCTTCCTCTAGCATTGTGGCAAACAAAGAAGACTGCTGAAAAGTCTCTTCATGTTCGTCATCATTCAATCTGTGGCTTGACGCACTAGAAATCTATTTGTGTACCTATCGTTATTATGCCACAGATAAACATAAAAACAACTTTTTAATTGTATGGACAGAAGGGAGGGGTTCATCCTGAAGGCTTGGCTCTTGCCTCTGTTCATACTCTTGGGCACATTTGATTTATTCTTGTCACAGACTTGTCAAGCATCTCTACCAATAATAGTAAATCACATTTTAAGAAGGTTTTTTTCCAGCTTCTATAAAAACCTCAACACTTCATACTAACTGGAGGATCTACTGCATTTAAAATAGGCTAATGTTTGTGAGTTTGGTCTTGTGGTAATATGCAAATAATGTGCCTAATGTGACGCTGACGTCTATTTTTGACGTTAGTAACACTAACTGTACCGAAAGCCACCGACCTCGGTTGTGTGGTCGTTAATAAACGATTGATTTGAAAAAACAAATGGACATGATCTCAAAGGAAGGACTGTGGACAATTTAAATCTCAGCTGACTATATATTTTGTGACATGATGCCTCCCCTAGATTAAAGGATAAGATAATTTATAGCCTGTATTTTTGTTATTATAAACAAATCCCATAAAAAGACCAACATCACTCATCAGTAAGTCGGTCTCTGAATGATTTCTGGCTTCTCTACTCTGTCTGTTGACCTAAAACCCTTGGTTCATACTGAAGACGTTGATCTTTAAAAGTAACAGATCTATATCCCTTCAGGCCTTATTGAACATGTTTTCTAAGTAAAAGTATAAAAACATACCACCTGACACTTGAGAGTCTGATTCATGTGTAATGAACAGTCACAAGCGATGCTGGGACATACCAGTGATTGTTGTTCTTTTATGTAGTTCGAACCTAATGCTACTTCACTGGTTAGTTGTTAATCAGCTGGATAGTTATGCATGTGTTGGCTTTCCTACCAGGCTTTAATTCAGACACTTGCGTAAGAGAGCCTCACCCCTCCCAGACGCTGAAAACAGGACTGCTTTTTCCCCTCCATTGGGTAAAATGTTGTTTGTGTGCTCAAAAAATGCCTCTGTGTCCCAGGATGCGTTTCCAGAGATGTTTTCGTCCACAGTTAAAAAGCCCCTGTATCATTTTAATTTGGCAGCTAGACCACAAGCCACCCAGTATAGTGTCTGGAGCTGTGTATTGTTGTAAATTGCAGGTCAACCACTTCTTTTGTCTTCAGGACACAGCCGGAGGTAGTTGCCAAATGTTTTATAACACAACTGAGCCATCCCAAAAGATGTATGGTTACATGGATTATAGGTTTGCAGAGTTAAAATCATTGACCATTATGCAGAACAAAATAAATAATTGGTTTATTGACAGTAATTACCACAACAAGTAATATGTGGGTTTTTTTCTGACAGAGCTTGTATCCTTACATGAGTTTAATCTGGCCTGATGCCTTTGATGACAGTCTGAAGGAGCACCGAAGCTGGCACAGTCTTGTAGATCTTAAGTTAATGTATTCCAGGACCATGTCTCTGCACAATTGGGAGCAGCTGGGCTTACATATTTTAGTCTTCTTACTTCCTACTGGTCGGATGTGTTGGAGTGCTTTGCTGAACTGGAAAGCAGCCTGGATATCAGGCTATATACCACATACACTTTAAAAGTACAAGGTGTTCCTTCTGTTGTTATTGGCTCTGTTTAATAATCTGCTGTATTTATACAGAGATGAAATGTTGAACCATATAGTACGATGGAAATATGGGAAGATTTTGTTCTGCGGTTTTGAGTTTGGCACACTGGTATGGAAAAGTGTTTCCTAAATCCTAATGTTTAAGCCATGCAGAACTTTGTATCATCTGAAATGCTTTGAGTGTTTTGTTTTTCAACACTTCTTTTGTTTGTTCTGCGTGTTTGTTTGTTTTTTTCTCCAGATGAATCACAAGCAAACATTTCATAGAAAATATCTCATTTTAAAATGAAACCGTTCTCTGAGCAGAAACTGGAAATCTAACTTTTTGTCCATGTGTGATTTCTCCCTCTCTTTCCAGGAGATGATTTTTCCATCATACAGCAGGAAATCTTCATGGTGAAGGAATGCATGCACCACAATATTGTGGCCTACTTTGGGAGCTACCTCTGGTAAGAGCCAGCGTAAAATACTCCTAATTTGTCATTTTATACTCCGTTTTTTCTCCTCTCTCGCAGCCGGTCCGCGGTTTAACATTTCTGGAATTCATAAGT
Organism: Eutrigla gurnardus; assembly: GCF_963514095.1. Taxonomy (NCBI): domain Eukaryota; kingdom Metazoa; phylum Chordata; class Actinopteri; order Perciformes; family Triglidae; genus Eutrigla; species Eutrigla gurnardus. The sequence continues at coordinate 26,530,841 of NC_139921.1, forward strand.
TACTGTCAAAAGGATTAGACTGCCTGAAACTCACATGGCGTATTTAATTACTTAGTCACACCTGTGTGTGTGTGTGTGTGTGTGTGTGTGTGTGTGTGTGTGAAAGTGTGACTCAGACCTTTCAACTGGGCTGACTGGTGCTGACGAGGCCCTTCAGTGCCAGGATGCAGCGCCTATGTTTTAAGGGAGCCTGTGTTTTGTGGCTGGTATCTAAGAGGAAGCAGGGCCGGCTCCGCCCACCTCTGGCTCAGACTTCCAGCAGGTTTAACTGGAATATAAGCCTCTGATCTGTTTTATATGGCTGTTAGTCCAGAGAGATGCACGTCTTATCACAGCAGGCATGTCTTGTACAGTCTCACCACATCGAGCTTAAATCGTTACTGTAAAACTTTCATGAGCAACCCACCAATGCGTTAATTATTACGACGCTAGATTAATTGTATTAGAAGAACCACGGTTTTATTTGGGGGAATTCAAGTTTCCATCGAGACCCGTTTCCTGGTCTAAAATCATTTCCATGTCCGGCTTAAAAGGAGCACAGTTGTGGTTGTGGGGTCTGAGGCTGTGTAAAATATCTTCTGTGTCGACGTTTGATCAGTCACACTGCTCTTATTTTTAGCTTTTTGTCAGAGGGTTGGCATCATTTTTCTACTTTTCTATTTACTACTAATCATTGTTTAGTTTTCTATGTTCTGCGTACGTAATGTACAGCATAACTTATTCAACAAGACACGTCATACCAGGCCTGTGCTGCTACTTGTGTACGTAGCTGTACAATATGTGTCTAGATAGTTTCCAAATTGAATAGTTTTCTCTGATTTCATCAGTCGAGAGAAGCTGTGGATATGTATGGAGTACTGTGGTGGAGGATCTCTGCAGGACATTTATCATGGTGAGCACTTGTGTAATTCATAACAGTTAAATACCGTACATTGTAAAATCCCTACCCTGAAAACATGGAATTGTGTTGTTATAGTGACGGGACCTCTCTCGGAGCTTCAGATAGCATACGTCTGCAGAGAGACAATACAGGTAATTGCACTTTAATGTTTTATGGAAAAGAACATGTGGAACTTATTACTGAATACATGATTTCCCTTCACAGGGTTTGGGATATCTGCACACCAAGGGCAAGATGCACCGTGACATTAAGGTATCGTACATTTTCAGCTTTGTTTTGTTCTCTTTTATCCTGCGTCGTCACACACAGACAGATGAACAATAAAACCTTTTAGCAACAAGAGGGGGGAAAAAAAGAACAGCCGAAGTGTGAAGTCAACAAGAAGAAGAAGCAGCAGTTGCACATCCTGAAAACACTTTGTCATTATAAATGCATGTCTGGCACTCGAGCTGTACGCATGTCTGGCACTCGAGCTGTACAGATGCCTGACTTCTCTCTGATACAGCAGCGCCACAGCGGTGTGGACTGAAATCACAGGAAAAGCATAACTGGGGATGTACTCGCTCAAAAGCATGTGAACAATGGTGTCGCTTACAGCGGTTCTGAGGTTGAGCTGAGGCGGATCACGCCTGGTGCATGCACACAGACTGCAGCCTCAGTCTCATGTGTTATCACAGAAGGTCAGGGTTGGACCTATTATCTTTACTCGGCTCCACGCAGCAAGCACTTCCTGTTTCCTCTGCTCTCACCGCAGGATGCCACAAGGGAGACTGTCAGTCACGGCCAATAGAAACACTGTCAGTGGAATTGTCAAAAAACTGTGATAGTCGCTGGCAGTCAGATCAGTAACAGACCAGCAGTTAATGCTCGATGCTTCACCTTTACTGAGAAGGTGTAGCGGATGCTTGACTTCATTGTGAACCAACACATCTCAGCCTCAGTCTTATGACGCTCAAATATAATGATCTTTCTTCTATTTTGTCAAAGTAAAATACGTGTTTATGGGATTTCTTTAAACAGGGTGCCAACATACTTCTTACAGACAACGGAGATGTGAAGTTAGGTAAGTTGCTCTTTAGCCTCTTAATTCTCCGAGAGTTTATAGCTTTCCGTTGTATGTGGATTACACAATCTGAAAAACCCTGTCAATCCTTGTTACAGCTGACTTTGGAGTTGCAGCCAAAATAACAGCCACCATTGCCAAAAGGAAGTCGTTCATTGGAACACCATACTGGTGAGTGTGTCACCCTCATCAAATGAGCTGGAGGGCCTTTGACTTTGTTGAATAAGAGAAGAGAAAGGGTGGTTCAGTAACTTCAATCACATACTAGGACATAGTCCAGGCAACGGTCTCTGTCATATATCATCTAACAGAATCTATTTTGTGGTCACAACGTATGCAATTCATGAGATGGACGCTTTCCCTCAAAAATAATTCCCACAGCCGTTGAAGTGTTTTTGAGTAAGGGAGTGATTCCTCACTGGCTCAAGGGCCGTTCTGGCACTGACCCCGAGCTCGAAACACAAGTTCAAAGAGGGGGAAAGTAAACAGTTTTCCTACACAGATCACCAGGGTATTGCATTATTCTACTCATTATTAGTCCCAGCATTGTTTTTTCCATTTCAAAGTGACCTCACAGAACTGTTGTCCTGAATCTGTGCAGGATGGCTCCAGAAGTAGCAGCAGTGGAGAAGAACGGTGGCTACAACCAGCTGTGTGACATCTGGGCTGTTGGCATCACGTCCATAGAGCTGGCCGAGCTGCAGCCTCCGATGTTTGACCTCCACCCGATGAGGTCTGTCTTATGTTCCTCGATACATGATCTGTCAGAGCTTCCTCAGACGATTCTGTGGCTCCTTTCTCCTTTTGTGATACCGTCCCGTTTCATCACAGGTTGCAGGCTGACTTTGAGTCTCCTCATTTAAGTATATTTTCTTCCGTAAGTCCGTCTCAACCCAGGTTTAATGCTAACGTTTTTTATTTTTCCTTAGGGCCTTGTTTCTCATGTCGAAGAGCAGCTTCCAGCCTCCGAAGCTAAAAGACAAAAACAAATGGTGAGTGCCCCAGAATATATTCAGTGTGCTCTTCTAGGATTTCTTTATGATAGCATTAAAAACAAATCATCTTGTTCCCCAGGTCCACCGCCTTCCACAACTTTGTCAAAGTGTCTCTGACAAAGAACCCGAAGAAGAGGCCCACTGCAGAAAAACTTCTATCGGTAATATTTCTCATTACTCTCGTAGACAGTATGGTTGACATTATATAGTAGGAGACCGACATGCAATATACTGCTGGTTTTATATGGAACTTTTGCATGTTAGCCAAAAGTTCTGAATGTTCTGTCTTTAACAGTTTCTAACTTTTTATTAGAAATGGTATTTATACTGTTACCATTTGGGAATCCTGAAGGCTATAGAACGAAGTAGAGCATTGACCCAATCTGTGTGGTTTGGCTGAATTTCTAGCTTTTTTGGGTCAGAGTCCGACCATGGCCCTACGGGTCAACCATTTGAACGGTTGCAGCATATTTGTTAATAAAAAGTTATTAGCAATTACAAATACGCTGACAGTTTTGCAGCGTCTTTAAAGATGGTTCGTATCATCATTAACTGAGTGTCTCTGAGGAAAGGTTGTTTAATTACTTCATAGCATTGAAACTTTCTGCAGGGATTCTGATGTCCCAGTTAGCATGGACCTTGTGTGTGAGATTAAGGCTGTCCCACCACTAGTGTCAGCTACTATTGTCAAATAATGCACCGGGTCGTAATTACTTGCAATCCTGTCTTGTTTCCTGCAGCATGTGTATGTAGCCCAGACGGGTTTGACAAGGAGGCTGGCTGTTGACCTACTAGATAAGATGAACAACCCAGACAACCACCAGCATTACAGCGAGGTGGACGATGACGACCTTGAGGTAATGTCTGATTCCGTCTCATCTAAAAAATACTGCAATGACTGTGAAAATCACAAGTCAACATAAGATGTGATCAAAGATATAGACACATTTAAAACCTTTTTGACAGTATATACTGGGAAATGTGACAAATGGGATCCGTTATTTAATGCTTTTGACTGTCTTGTTGCAGGAAAATATGTATATTTTTTGAAACGTTCGTTCTTTGTTGTAGTCAAACAGACTTCCGTGCAAACACTGACGCCCTCTCTATCCACATGCATGTAAATATGAGCACAGCATGGTTTTTCAGCAGCTAGGTAATAATAAATAAAAGGTGAACTTTGCTGAAGTCTGTTTTCGTGTTGCCCTTAAGCTCTCCTTCCCCCTCTTGATTCTCTCCATCGACATTATTATTCCAACTGGAATCAACATCACATCTATGTGGCAGCCAAAGAGGTGGTACCAGCGCCTTTTTTAAAAGACCATTGTGCTTTTCTCTCCCTGACAGCAGTAGCACTGTCTTGGCCACCATGAATGGGGAAAAAAACCTAAGGGCTATTGACTGCAAGCAATGGAGCTTGTTGCAAACAACAGGCTCTGGGATGCATAATAATGCAAAGAGTAGCTCCCAGTTCTCCTTTAACTTGACGTGCAAGCTTCAGGATTTATTTCCACGAGAGTATTTGAAAAGATAAATGTCATTATCGTGCTAAATGAATCATTTCTTATCCTTAAATCGTTGTTTCTTTCACTCTTCGCTTCAGCCCCTCTCTGCAGTCAGACACACCATCCGCTCCACCAACAAGCAAGCCAGAGCTGAAAGGACGCGCTCGGAGATAGACTGTAAGTAAACAAAAAGCCCAAACCCATCACCAAGACAAAGGCCAACCCCCTGCCGTGAATCTATCCTGTCATTGGTCAGCTCATCAGTCAGCCCGGCTGTGTAGGTTGATAGAGGTCCGGCAGCTTGTCAGAGGGTCATCCCACTAATCCTGCAGCACTGACTGGCACTTCTCCAGACCTCGGCATGTGGTAGTGTGTATAAAAATAGCCCGGGGATTCACGGAAGGGAGAGTGGATGTAGTAGAGTCCATTAAGTCAACTGTCCCTCATTATTTATTCAATGAATAATGTGAAAAGGCTTGTCTGAGGGGGTCATAGGGGTTTCTTGAGGAATTCGGTCTTCAGTCGACAAGCGTTGACACAGAATTTGGCAGAGGATCCAGCTTAATGCATTATGTAACCGTATCATTTTGCAACCCGTCGGGGAAGTTGTTTCGTGTCTGTGTTGTCATCACTAGTTGTAGATAAAGTTGAACGCTGTGACGTGTCTGACTGTTTTTTCATCATTTCGATGGATCGATGGAGTAACAGTCCTGTACAGAGATGTGTTGGGTCATATTACATATATCTGTCGCGATACATGCCGTGCTTCATTGTGATTTGTGCTTGTTCGTACTGTGATTGTACCAGATGCACTTCCTGTTTTAGTTTTATCTATATTTCTCACAATTACGTCTGACTCTCCCTCCCACATGAAGCAAACAATGGGAAATGCCGAGGAGGGCCATGCTCAAGTCCTAGCTTCACTGAGGGACACAGGGGGGACGCAGGTCAGTGACAGTGTAGTGAGACGGTGTGTGTTTGCATAATTCCCCCAGCTCACTCCCAAGACTTCCTGAGAAATAGGATGATGTCGTAGCACATAACAGTTGTGTGTGTGTGAGATTTAAGTGGCACTAATAAGGTGAGTTCCTCTGCATGCGGTGGCTACTCACCGTTCCCGTTGCTTGAGTAAAGCTGAATAAGTTGGAAATTGTGACATCTTCCTGTCAGTGACTAAATTAAAATGACATTGTAGATTACTAATCAGATCCTAACAAGGAAGTTAAGTTTGACTGGTATGTCTCACCTGATTCCTTAACTTCTTAATTAGATCGCTTCAAAGGTGCTAACCGTCTCACTTTTATCTATGTTTTAAATATTGCCGCACCTCCACATCAGCAGCATACCTCGAGCAGGAAAATAAATCTGTGGTCTGAATTCTTGAATACAAAGTTTCTTTGTTAATGAGAAGCTGATTATGTGGGAGTATTTATTGGCAGGTTGGCTGATTTCTTCCGCCTTCATTCCTACAACAGGATCACATGTTTATACTGGACATTACGCCGGTCTCCTCTATGGGATCATCTGTTTGACAGAATGTGACCTCAAACCTAAACTAAGAGGAATCTGTTCCGTGATTTATTTCTATTTCTTGCTCTCTCACCAGCATTTCCCAAAGTGAACAGATCTGGTCAATGTCGAGTGTAATCCTTGTTTGTCTTTGGTGACCGACGAGTCTTTGGGCTCCGGACCAAATATTCACATAAAAGAGTTATACGTCAATGAAGGACCTCTATGCTGTTTTGGCAGGTACATGGTAATGGAAGCAGTCGATCGGCTGCTGCTTCATTCTCAGTTGCACAGGATTTTCTGTTAAGAGTGTTTTCCAAGGCTTCTGCTGCTAATGTACTAGCGTACTACCCCCAAGGCTTTGTGTGTCTTGAAGTGTTGGGCACTGATGCCCTCTAGTGCCAAAGGTGTGTGCAAGAAAAATACAGAGTGACTGCGATTCTTCTTCATTTACAGTCGACAAGCTCCAGTTTGAACCACCTCTCCGGAAGGAAACTGAGGCTCATTCTGAAATGGTGATAATAATATTCACTTTAATCAATACTAGTATTCAATCACTACTTTTTGTTTCCATTTGTAAATGATTAATTTTAAGTGGGGGGGAAAAAAGAAAGAAAAAGGTATCCACATATTAAATTTTTTTTTTTTTAATGTATTTTTGTGCATTTGTCTTTCCACAGGATGTCAGTAAAGATAATGACTTCCCTCCCCCCTGGAGTGGCTTTTTTGCAGTGCCAGGAATAACAACCAGGTAATCCATGGAAACTGTTGTCACGGGAACTGCTCTTATATACCCCCCACTTTCTCTCTCTCTCTCCCTCTCTCCCTCTCTCTCTCGCCACTGGCTTATTTATCAGATGGATGCATCTCCTGAGATTCATCCATAGAAAGGAAACTAATGCATCATTAAGTTTTGTTTTGAGTAACTGCATATGGTTTAAGAAAGCACCGCTTCTTTTGATGAAAAGACTTGACGAAAGCAAGTCATGCTTTTTAATTTGATATCCATTGTATGGCACGAACCTGCTTATTCGCCTGTCTGTGCATGGACTCACTCTCCCCGTCTTCAGTTTGAAATGCTGCTTTGGTCTGTAAGCTCCTTCTCACTTGTCTATGTGCTTTGACTGTTTTTCTCCTTCCACTTCTGTCGGTATCTCTTTCGTCTTGTCCCACGAAGGAGCCTCCTCAAAAGCGTTGAGGACGAATTGTTCCAACGGTAACACTTAACACTGTGTGTGTGTGTGTGTGTGTGTGTGTGTGTGTGTGTGTGTGTGTGTGTGTGTGTGTGTGTGTGTGTGTGTGTGTGTGTGTGTGTGTGTGTGTGTGTGTGTGTGTGTGTGTGTGTGTGTGTGTGTGTGTGTGTGAGCACCCTAGCTACGTCATCCACTCCTCACCTTGCTTGGTTGCTGCCCTTTTCATGAGGTTTTAGCGTCCACCGTGTCCACATGTCACCTTCCCTTCATTCCCCATGTGTGGTGTGATAATAGCTGTAGATCCAGACCGTGTGTACTGCTGCATACATACACAGTCTGAGACAGGCCGGCAGGTAAAACAGCGATGTTCAATTAAAATCACTTTAACCTTGCAGAGATAGGGGTGTACAATATCTATAGTTACTTTAAATCCTCTACATTTGGCATTATCCAAAGAACTTAGGAAAAGCTGCATCACGTGACACCTTGACTCTAGTTGTATGGATGAATCAAGAGACGACATCTAACATTCACAAGGTTGTCTGCAGGCCTTTTTTTAATGATGTGTTGGAAGTCTAAACATCTCTGCAAATGCTTTTTTTTTTGTGTTTCCATCCCGCGAAGCTCTCTAGGGTTCAAACGAATACACTCCCCCTCCCCTCTTCCCCTCGGAGTCACACTCTTTATCTCTTAGGAGGGATTTTACATAAACATTTGCCCTCCTGAGCACTGATGAGTCTTACTTTCCACACTGATCCCCGTGTTTGTTTCCTGCAGGGGACACGTCGCCCATCTCGAAGATGCCTTTGAAGAAGTGGAGCTGTGAGTGACGTCATCACATTAAGATTTCATCATGGACACAAAAACATTGCAAACACTTTCTAAGATGTCTATAATGCATTATACAAATGCATTACATCTGCTTATAATACTGTGTCATTGTAGTTCTAAACGCATACATATCCATAATGCTTTATCACAATCATCATAACGCATAAAACATTGTATTATGACTTGTAATGTATCATAATACTTTATAATTCCTGGTCACTCACTGATTTATTTTCTCTGAAGGGTCATAATAAAGTATTTCCTATTGTTGTAATAAAATATAACATTTTTGTAATACCATAATGCATATAAAATGACCTTATTAGTCATTATAAAATGCATAGCGTGTGCTATTAACTACTATTATACAGTGCTATAAGCTGATTATAATGCATTATAAATATGTTTATAGAGCATTATAGACATGGGTATCAATGAAAGTGCTACCAAAATATGAATTGCTGTAATTCACATCTTTCTAAAAAAAAACCCAACAACTTCTGTTTCAGATCAACCCTGAAACCAGGGGTTCCTCCTCCTCTACCTCCAAAGGTGAGGCTCAAAATCCTAAATGATTATTTAGGGTCCATCTTAGAAGGCTATGTTGTGATTTGAATTAACTCCAAACTGTTCTCACTCTTTCCGCCTCAGCCACGATTAAACAGCTCGTCAGAGGAGCTCGGCCTTAACGATGAGAGGTCTCTGACGGTCCGGAGGTTCCCCAACTCTGAGAACGGACCGAGCCAGGTGGTCCGCATCCAGAGCACACCTGAGCACCTCAGCAACAAGGTGGAGCACTCGTCTCCGGACTTCCTGTCCGTCAGCGTGAGCAGCCCCGGCCTTCTGTCCCACGCCTCCGACCCCGGTGAGTCTCATTTACGTGTATATATATATATATATATATATATATATATATATATATATATATATATGTGCAATAACCTGTTCATACATCTTTCATTGGTGTCTTAAATCAAGCTGAATGAGAACATCTTTTATTTTTACAAGCTCTCGTTAAATCTGAATGTAAAGGTAAGGATGATGTTTGGATTAAGGCTTTCGTGTTTGAGAATATAATTAGTAGTCGTGCACCGAATGTAATTTCCCTCTGCCTGCTCTCTGGTGACAGATAATGACTCGGATGACAGTGTGAATGGAGGCAGTCCCAAGGTGCCGCCCAACAGACAGCACCGGAAGGAGAAAAAGGAATTCCCTGTGAGTCTGAAGATACTCCTCTATATATTGTTGTTGTAATATGCATTTCAATCATGATCAGCCGCTCTGGTTTCACAGGTTTTTGGGGATTTAAATGTCATCTTTGGTCTTTATTTGCGGAGTGTCCCCAGCCAGCGGGCTGGCCTCGCAGTGAAACCTCAAATATGATGTTTTTCCAGTGTCGGAGCCAAACGCACAGTTGAAGAGGGGAATTTGGCATCCGCTCACGTTGAACATTTAATTCACTTTGACAGAACAAACACAAAAGAAAACGGTCCATGATGTTGTTTGTTCGGCTCATTGTTGAGCCTGGAGCTAAATTAAGCCACTAAATTGCAAATGATTGCTGTCACTTTGTCTGTGTTGTGCGTCTACATTCTTTTAATTTCCTCTGCTCTCCGTTAGAAACCAGCTATCAACGGTCTTCCGCCCACTCCTAAAGTCCTGGTGAGTGAATCCTCAGCATTGTTCTTCAGTCTTCACTCGTCCCTGCTAGCATGGTTTCATGGGTACTGTTATTAAACTCTTGTCTGAGCTGCTGCTGTACATTCTGTGGATACTTGGGGTCCAGAGAGCTTTCTGCTCTGTGGTTGCTTCTGCTCATTAAAAACCCCCCTGACTGACATTTTGGTGCTTCACTGAGCCAGAGGCTGTTTGTTCTGAGCCTCGTTTCTTTTGTTTTCAGATGGGAGCCTGTTTCTCCAAAGTGTTTGATGGCTGTCCACTGAGGATCAACTGTGCCACGTCATGGATTCATCCAGACACCAAAGGTACAGCTTCATGTCACAGACGGTACACAGACATGTCTTATTTATACTCGTGCCTCATTTAAATAAAAATGTTTTACTTGTAGATCAGTACCTGATCTTTGGGACGGAGGATGGCATCTATACGCTGAATCTGAACGAGCTGCATGAAGCTACAATGGAGCAGGTAACCGCATTTAAAGTCCATCGAAAACCAATTATTATAGCTTGGATTAGTTACACTTAAGGTGTATTGGATTTGTAACCCCACTCAATAATGTAGTTAGTCAATGATGTGCTGCTTAGAACTAATTCTCTGTTACAAGGAGAAGGCTAGTTAGCCGGACATGCTAATGTTAGAGCAGGTAAACTCACCTTATTATTTACAGTTTTAAGCGTTATGATTTTGGTTTTGAATATCTGCTTTTACTACAAAGTGCCTCGACTGTCCACCATGATGTTCTCATGCCTTCTCTCTCCCTCCTTTGAGGACTGAAGTCCAACTATATGCTAATTGTACCACTTTCATTAAATTCCCCATTTGTATAGCTGTTCCCGAGGAAGTGTACGTGGCTGTACGTTATCAACAACAACCTGATGTCTCTCTCTGGTGAGTGACGGCCTTATCACAGCCCCCCTGCTTCACTGACCACTGTCATAACCTGCTGCTTCTTTGTCCTATGTTATCTGGCCGCCCCTGAGGGCAAGACAGTCGCTCCATATCTGCAGCCCCTAAAATAACAGTTTCTTTTGTGTCCTTGTAGCACACGTCTGTTCTATTCGGATATGTATGTAGGTTTCAGTGTGCTGCAGCTGCAGAAGCAGGTTGTTTCATGTATTAAAACATGTCGTTAGAAAAGCATCTATCATTTGAAACCAAACTGTCTGCGTTTGGCTATCCTTGTCGCCGAAGGCTTTTTCTCAGCTGAACAGTTGAAGATGGGATTACAAAGTGCGAGGTCTACTTTCGGTTTTACCTTCAGCTGTTTGCTCCCCCCCTTCCCCCCCCCCCGGTATACTTAACCTCTGTTCTCTTCTCCTCTTCCCTTGGACACTTTCCATCCTCCTCTCGCCTGGCTTGATTTGATATTCTACTAACTGGCTTCATCAGAAGGTAATCATGCTTCACATCATTGTCACACTTCTGTTTTTACCCCCCCGCTCACTTCTAACCTTTTGTATATGTGAAAGCTGCTTCATGCGATCCAGAATGTGTGAAGCAAAAGAACGTTTATGTGTTTAAAAGTTCTCGCCGTCGTATTTCAGATGAGTATATTTGTAACTCATGACGCTGATGATGAAATATTCTGCTGTAGGGAAAACCTTCCAGCTGTACTCCCACAATCTCATTGGGCTGTTTGAGCAGCTGAAGAAGCCCGGCCTCGCTGCTCAGTTCCAGACTCATCGCTTCCCAGACAAAATCTTACCAAGGTGAGACCAACATCACTTTTGTAAAGATGGCCTACTTCCCTGATCCTAGACATCGTCATCTTTTAACTCACAACAACTCGACTGTTTTGTCTCCTCAGGAGGTTTGCCCTGACGACTAAGATCCCCGACACAAAGGGCTGTCACAAGTGCTGTATCGGTGAGTGACCTTTCCCTTCCAAACACGCCTGTTATTTACTCACCCTTCCATCACGTTAAACTGTGTCAACACCTGAGGAACATCTCTGCTCCTCTCATGTCCCTACCTGATGCAAACCTCCGCAGCGTGACTTGACAGTCTTCTCTGTTTCACAGTGAGAAATCCCTACACGGGTCACAAGTACTTGTGTGGAGCGCTGCAGTCTGGGATCGTCTTGTTGCAGTGGTATGAGCCCTTGCAGAGATTTATGCTCATCAAGGTGAATTGGACATTTTCTTTTCTAATGATCCTCCATAAATTTAGCTCATAAGACTTTGCTTTTACTGCAAAGTTGTCCTGTATTTTAGTGTCATGTAGTTTAATTTTCTAGCTGTGTGAGACAAGTAGGAGCAGCATGATATGATAAGTTCTTCATGTTTTTTTTACAAGAAAAAAAAAAGTGACTAGCTTTAAACTGCAGGTTAAAGTGTCATTCCACGTGAGAACACTATTGACATAAACCCTGTGTTGGCACGCTCTTCCTGCGGCAGCACTTTGACTTCCCTCTTCCCAGCCCACTGAAGGTGTTTGAGATGCTGGTGGTCCCGGAGCAGGAGTATCCTCTGGTGTGTGTGGCCATCAGCAGGGGCAGCGAGCCGGGCCAGGTGGTCCGCTTTGAGACCATCAACCTCAACTCCTGCTCCTCCTGGTTCACAGAGATGGGAACAAGTAGGTCCACCATGTTCTCGTCGTGGAGACCAATACCAAGACACCGTTGTCTTTTGACAGTAGCAGCAAACATTCAGTGCATTCTCACATCTTTGTGGATTCATCTTTATTATCATGTGAAATGCAGCATATTGTGTGAAGTTTGAACAACCAGACACACAACATATGACGGTTCCTTTGCACATAAACAACGATGATTTATTAGAATTCAACTTATACTCTAATAAAGAGTATCAAATAGTATCAAATATTTAGTTTTTATTACTTGTAAGGGATATATTGTACATGGAACACGGCCGTGCCACAAGGGATATCGTAGAACTAGTATGTTAATGTGGTAATTTTCCTTTTTCAGCAGCTCATCAGCAGGTGGATGCGATCCACGTCACTCAGCTGGAGAGAGACACGGTGTTGGTGTGTTTGGACCGTGAGTACCGTCACTTTTACAGCAGATTCCACCAAAATCGGTACAAAAAGCTTTTGTACAGTCTGGAAGTAAGTACGTATGCTCTGGCACGTCATTCTTACAGCCTTTCATTGTTTCTCTCCCCAGAAAATTTGAAGATTGTTAATCTCCAGGGCAGACTGAAGTCCAACAAGAAGCTGGCATCTGAGCTCAGCTTTGACTTCTGTATCGGATCTGTTGGTAAGCTGTTAGAAACATATAGGTACAAATACATATAGGTAGATATCATTCTGTGTGAGACGTTTACACAAAACTTCCTTACCTTAAAGGGAAATGTGCAAAAAAGGACAACATAAAAATCTGAAAAAGCTAGTTGCATTGTTCCTCTTAATGAATTTGTCAGTTTGTCAGTGGCTACGTTGAGCGTTGACACATGGCCTCTTACCTTTCTCTGCTGACAGTGTGCCTTCAGGACAGCGTCCTGGCCTTCTGGAAACATGGCATGCAGGGAAAGAGCTTCAAGTCTAACGAGGTAAAGATATCTCACAATCACCGCTGTGTGGCCGTTATGTTGACATACATGGTTACGATACTGTACTACTTTTATTTATCACGTGGGTCTGTAGTCAAGTAATTCAACATTTTGTAGCTTTCTGCTATTTTAAAATTGATATCCGAAGCATCAGTTTCATGGGATCCCAGTGAGTCTGAATACAGGCTTTTTTGTTCAACACATGAAGAAACACCTGCGGCTCTTGTCAACAAAGACCCTGAGTGCTGGCCGTTTATATGCGTGGCTACATGCTGTCTGTGATCCCAGGAGATTAGACCTCAGGTGGAGCCAGACAAAGTGTCTTTGTGTCGGGGCCCAGGTAATGAATTTGTCCTCCTTTCACGGAGGGATTCCATGTCAACCTGATCAGGAGACGCGCTCGGCAGCAGGATAAAAGTTCAAGAGATCGCCGGGAGGTGAAGCGTTCTGTTTTTATGAAAAGTGATACGGCGGTAGGGGCCACCCTTTTGAAAGCCGGCCGTGTCAGGCGTGGTCCTATGGCACTCGGATGAAACGGAAGGTCTGTTTGCCCAGCGCAGCTTGACGGTTCTCCCACAGCAAGGATTTTTGAAATGTCAGCGGCCATGCAAAATTCATGCTCAATCATAAACGAAACCTGTCACCCGACAGGGAGCGACGCTAAATAATTCAGCCTTTATCTCGTTATGATTCCCCTCGAACGTGAAGGCATTCAAGGGTGGGGGGGGGGCGGCCTATTGATCCGTGCTCGCTCCGGTGGGTGCTTCTCCGAACACCCGAGACCTTGTTCTCAATTAGACTCAAACGGATCAGATCTCTCCTAAGGCCAAGGACTTACACCTAGCAGGTGTCACACGCCCACTATCTCGCATCTGTCGACAAGTTTTCACGACATGTCAACACGTGAGAGTGTGTTCTGAAGGGGCCCTTGTCTTTTTTACACTGCACAGTGTCGGGCTACATCTTATGACTGGAACAGGTAAGCTCCAGGATCGCACACAGAAACACAGACTCCCTGGAGACACCTTCAGTCAGTTTACACGCATATAAAGACAGTTTTTGCTGTTAAAGGCACAATGAGCTATCCACATCTAAACAGTGGGCTTATCACCAAAATTAAAAACATAAAAGATTTCTGGCTCTGGAATTGATGTCTTTCAATACAAAGACGGACACTAAATAACCGCTAGATAATAATGTTTTGTGATGTTATTATTAAAGGTTCATATGAAATTATATATGCGTGATTTGTATCATTAAAATCACAGACTGAGCCTTTATATTTGCACATGAAAACGAATAAAAAAAAAGCAAAAGGCGAATGTTAATTTCACTCCTCTGTATAGTTGGTAGCATATCGCTCTAATGCTGGGTCCCCAGATCAGTTGTTGTGGTTTTACATGCAGTTCAAAGAAGACTTAATTGGTTTCCTGGATGATCAACGCCGTTGGGTGATGTGATGTATTTTTTGAGGGCTTCCTGAGCAATTTCCATGATTTAGTTTCTCAAAAGGCTGCCGGTGAAAGATCTGTTAGGAACTGAAGTGAGCTTGTTTAAGTGTTTTACATGTTGAAGACCAAATTGTCGGCGTCTTCCCAGCTTTCCAGCTTCTCTTGTGGAGGTCTGTCTGATGGAAACGGTCTTCAGTGTAACTCGTTGATTCACGTGTTTTAATGCTCCTTCAGCACCACCAGGACTTCAGATACACAGAAAGCCAGGTTAAGTCAGTTGTGTTTTTCCGTTCCTCAGGTGACCCAGGAGATTTGTGATCCCAGCAGAGTCTTCCGCCTCCTCGGATCCGACAGGTTGGTCCAGAGATATTTCCATCTTTAGCTTAGCCGGTGCAGGTGAGTGATCAAGTGCATCAGAGCGGATCAGCGTGAACAAAATCTCAAAGGACGTTTGGAAATGAATGGCCTCTTACGAAACAAACAGGATCTCACACTTTCCCTGTTAGCCTCTGTTCGTCTGTACCACTGTTGGTATAGTTTATCAGCCCCATGACCTCCATAATGCCACTCGCGTTCTGGCCGTCCTCCCTCAGGTCTTATTACCTGGAAACCACCAAACAACCAAATCACCTTCTGTGATCCCACAGCTCTCATCTCCCCCTGTGTGTGGTCTCTCTCTCTCTGCCTCTTCCTGTCTCTCCTCACTCTGTTTTCATCTCAAGCCAATTCTCTTCATCTGTCCTTGCTCTTAGATTTTAGATTTTTACTTTCCGATCACTCTAAAGCCCGCTGACCTTGGATTGCAGGACGGCAGGATGTGATTTAGCTTCCCACGTCTCTCACACACGCATGCTGACAGAGACGGAGAGCATGCTCAGTGAGGCCGTGAAGCGAACCCTGCCTGTCGGCACCAGAGAGAGAGGCCTCTCTGCCCAGCCCTCCATGTTTTATTCACCGCCGCCCGGGCACTGCCAGCCTGGTTTGAGTGTCTCTCCGTGCCTCTGTAATTTCATCTGATGGAACGGACAGTATGGACCGTAGCTTCCCTGCTCGGCTGTCACCGCCACACGGCGTCCCAACGTCCGTCCGCTCACTGACGTCCTGATCTGGCTGCGACGGCGAGATCAGGGCGGCCAACGCGCTGTTCACCTGGAATCACCGACACGCTGCACTCTGAGCAGATTTACAAGAGTTTTAGTCATGCAGCCATTCATTTACATACCAAGTTAGATTGACACACCTGATCTGAAGGTAACGTTGACATAATGTGAAGGAGTCTCGGAGGCTGAGGAGAGGAGCTGCTCTGAGGTCTGGTGGTGCAGCTGATATTTCTGCATCTCTTGTCAGAAGGCAGCAGGGTGAACAGGCTGTGGTTTGGGGTGCGTTTTGGCTTTTAATATCCTTTGCAGGCACCCCTCGTCACCAATATCCCTGACGCTCGGTAGATGGATGCCAATGATTCACGATGCTTTCTATTGTTTCTCTGTGAAAGTGAACAAGAACCTGACACAAGAAACACAGTTCTATTCCTCTTTTGACCAGACAAACGCCAAAGAGTAACAGCTTCCTTGTTTTGGCTGATTTCAGTCGGAGACTTTGGTTCTAACTGTGGTGTGTTTGTTTTGTGCAGGGTGGTGGTGTTGCAGAGCCGACCCACAGACAACCCCACAGCTCTGAGCAACCTCTACATTCTCGCAGGTCATGAGAACAGTTACTGAGCCTCTCCGGGATCAAAGTGGACAACGGCCCTCGGTTTTTTTTGGGGGAGAAAACTCCAGACGTTCCCCCTCAGGTTTCCGTTGAGCGAAACGTCTGGTTTTAAAAAACGGTTATTGGGAGTTTGTGTTACCGATCACAGGATCGACAGGTCAGCGAAAAAGCCTCTTCAGTCAGATTCATGAGCGGCCTTAAACCAGCGACACGTTCACCCGCTTCGCGTTCACAAACGACGAGGAAAAACCGTCGTGAGCTGAAAGTGGAGAAACAGAAGCTCAAATCGAACATCGTTTGCTTAGCATTTTTTCCCTCACTTTTCTGTGCTGTGAACTGTGTTACACACAAGTTATCTAGAGGTGTTATTGACAAAAGTGCCATTAAAAAATTCACATGAATTTGTGATTGTATTAGCAAAACAGTGGGAGATTAACCGTGTCATAACATGTCACTCATAATCACGTTAGCGGGCTTGAGAGGAGATTTTACAAGCTCTGTAGTCAAACTATTAGCTCAGTTTAAACAGAAACCCTCCAGCATTGTGGGTTATTTAAGCAATATTTATTAACCTCATGTTAAGTAATAGGGAATGTTTGATTTGCAGACCGTATGAACGGACAGCGACCGTGTGTGTGGATTAACTACCTAGTGAACCGTTCTAAGAAGCTTTGGGTTCTTTTTTAGCGCTGTGTAATATAGTCGCATCTCTCCGGCTCTGCTGCATTTTTAGAAGTTGGATATAATGTACATTTTTGTTTCTCTTTTTTTTCCCTTTACCTTCCTCTTTTATAGACCTTTTACTTCTCATTATTTGCACCATGTAAGCACTTTTGTACATTTTTTTTAATTTAAAATAAAATGACAAAATGAGGGACAATGCTAGGTTTTGCTAACATCTTTGCATTCCCTTCGCAAAATGTTTAATGTATGCTGTTTTTTGTAATAAAAAAACTGTTGTTAACAAGATCGCATGGTTTGTTTGAGTTTTTGTTTTGAGTGGATGATGCGACGGAGGTGATGGTGCGTGAGGAGCGTCTGATGGGAGGAGCAGGGGAATATAGTTTCCATGATTTCCCTGTTTAGTCTCTGACTTCACACAGCTGTACTAATTAGTCTCAGTGAGACGGGACGACACGCCAACTTTAAATCTTAAACGTTTGTGATGATGTCAGAGATTTGGTTGTTTTGATCAGCAGCAAAAACAGCAAATGGACTCCTAAGGGAACTGCATCAATGCTAGAATGACAAACTGTTGCAGAGTGAGTGTTTCCTCTTTATTAATGGAGGTGGAGTCAGCTGTTTCTATGGGAACTGGAGTGGAAAAGGGAGAAATCAGTGGATACCGGACGTCAGGTGATTTCACCTTCAAAATAAAATCCAAACAATACCGCTAGCTTTACTTTTTTTTATTTTTTTACTGTTTTGGTCTACATCTACGTCTTTAAAAGCAGTTCCCTAATTTGCAATTTTAAATCAATTTCCCATGTTGTGTGCTGGATTAAACATATTTTAGTTAAAATAATAGCTTGGTATAATTTAAACTTAGTACAGTTATTTGATCACTTTTGTTACTTTGGATTGAGATGAATAAAACAAAATATAATCAAATAAATTGGTTATTACATAGTATACTATATACTTTTGATTTCTTGGAGGTAAATTCACAAGCTGCCCAGCAGTATATACACATTGTTTTTAAATAATAATAATTGAATTAGCTTCACATTTACCAAGTGCAATATTAAACTTATGTACGTGATTATAATCCAGCCTATACGTTTGTGCTTGTATATAAATTACACTCTTTAAATGCGGAAATGTCACCAGTTACATTATTTAAAAACTGGTATTTCTACAATCTGAGTACTTCTTCCACCTCTGCAGAACAACAAAATAACATTTGACAGACGATTAGCTGAGGTTTCGAGTGCATAGAGCATCACGTGTGTCGTGGACGTGATATGTTTTATTGTGAAGGCCGGGACCGGATGTTAGGGGTTTAATTCTCTCCGCCTTGACGCTTTAAAACGCGACGCTTCTCGCCTTGGAAGTTGAGCTTCGCTCGTGCAGCTTGTCGCTTGTTTGGAAGCAGCAGCTCCTCGCCGACTCCGACCGAAGAACATCTGCCAACATTTAACCGTAAGTTTTTAACATTTACGTTTGCAGACGAACCGAACAGGAAGTGATTTTACTGAAATGTGTAGATATTGTAATGTCAGCTGGCTTCACGAAGAAACTTTGCTCGCACCTCAGGATGATAACTAACTGTTTCATCATCACATGCAAACGTTTCAGTGTCAGTTGTAACCTGTTCATTCATATTTTTTGTATATATTTTTTAATTTTTTTGAATATTATTTAATGTTCAAACAAGTGCAGCACTTTGATTTGTATTTTCTCTCTCTGTCTCTCTCTCTCTCTGTTGTTTGTTTTCGCTCCACATCCCCCCCCCCTGGGAAATGACCTAATATACTTTGCATTGCAAATGTTTTCCTTGAGCAGTCTGGCTGTCGGGAGACAGGTGTAATGTTGCCTCAAGCAACTAAATCTATCTTTACTCAGTTTAAGAGGAACCTGCCCATCATTTATATTTTAGAGTTTTGATTAAATTTGTATTCTGGTAAGAGTCTGCAGAGGTCAATCAATCTGGTTTCATAGCAAAGAAACGACCAAATCCAACTAACATCTAGTTCATGTTTAAGAGGAGCATCATTGTGTCTTCTCCAGATAACACCCAACCTCCACACGGCCCAGTTTGGATCCTCATTCGGGATTTAATCAGTGGACTTTTCCATAAAAGTGGTTCCTCCTGGATCTCACACCCTCTTTCCAGACTCCTGCCTCCACCTTTTTGTTGGGTGTGTGTGCCGGTCCAGCCCCCCGAGGATGGAGAGGTACGAGAAGATCGGGAAGATCGGAGAGGGCTCCTACGGCGTCGTCTTCAAGTGCAGGAACAAAGACACGGGGCAGGTCGTCGCCATCAAGAAGTTTGTGGAGTCGGAGGACGATCCCATCATCAAAAAGATCGCTCTGAGGGAGATCAGGATGCTCAAGGTGACAGACGTGAATCCTTCATCTCTCCTGTTCTTCTCACATGAAGCTCTTCACCTCTGAGTCCACCTTCGCTGCAGCAACCTTTTCTATTTCTATGGGAACCAGCAATGGTTTAGTCGAGAAAGAAACGCTGATCAGGTCTCGATTCGGAGATCAAAGTCACAGATTTTGAGATAAAAATTATGAGATTTTGGCTAATTAAGTCAAAATTATAAGAGAAAAAATAAAAGCAAAATGTGGGTCTATCAATAAAACTATAAGTAAGTTTTCCTTACTTCAAAATATAGTTTACCGTCTTCTACTCATAATATGGATCGGTGTATTTGCTGGAAATACATTATAAACCTATTATATGATCCATGTATCTGTTTTTTTTCTCTCCACATTTGACCTTTTCAAAGATGCAACATCCTGCTCTGAGTTTCTTGTGTTTTGTTCTGCCGAGCTGCAGGAAAGACGACGTGCAGTTAATTCTGCAGTCTTTCTGTTTCTGTAGCTGCTGCAGAGACAAACGAGCTGCGTTCAAAAGAGGTTTAAAGGTCACGAGCAAGAGATGCACAAACCCTGCAGGTTCACGACTCGGACACTTTTCCCCCTCGTTTGGTTTAAAAACGTTGAAAGAAAGGCTTTCAACCAGTTTCTTGTATTAATATGTGGTTGTATGATAACTGGGCCGGTCCAGTCGTTAGTGGATTAATTAGTCATGCGGTGGGTGGGAGTGTTAGCAGTCTGCTGGACACCAGGAGCTCATAAATAGGACAGGACGAGGACCGGTTGTCAGGGGCAACAGCATGTTTATAGCCATCTGTTAACAGTTTAGTGTGTTTGATGAGAGCAAACCACCTCAGGTCTCTAACCACCAGGACTCACTGGTTCACCAGGACTCACTGGTTCACTGGTTCACCAGTTCACTGGTTCACTGGTTTAATGGTTAACTGGTTTACTGGTTTACCGGTTCACTGGTTCACCGGTTCACTGGTTCACTGGTTCACTGGTTTAATGGTTAACTGGTTTACTGGTTCACCGGTTCACTGGTTTAATGGTTCACCGGTTCACTGGTTCACCGGTTCACTGGTTTACCGGTTTACCGGTTCACTGGTTTACTGGTTTACCGGTTCACCGGTTTACTGGTTTAATGGTTAACTGGTTTACTGGTTCACTGGTTTACTAGTTCACCGGTTTACTGGTTTAATGGTTAACTGGTTTACTGGTTCACTGGTTTACTAGTTCACCGGTTTACTGGTTCACCGGTTTACTGGTTTACAGGTTCACTGGTTCACCAGTTCACCGGTTCACTGGTTTAATGGTTAACTGGTTTACTGGTTCACCGGTTCACTGGTTCACCAGTTCACTGGTTTAATGGTTTACTGGTTTACCGGTTCACTGGTTTACTGGTTTACCGGTTCACCGGTTTACTGGTTCACTGGTTTAATGGTTAACTGGTTCACTGGTTTAGTAGTTAACTGGCTTACTGGTTCACCCGTTTACAGGTTCACCGGTTTACTGGTTCACTGGTTTACTGGTTTACTAGTTCACGGTTTACTGGTTCACTGGTTTACCGGTTTACTGGTTCACCGGTTTACTGGTTCACTGGTTTACTGGTTTGTGTGGATGTTTCTCTGAGTTTTCTTCTGTGTTTTTTCTCTCTGCAGCAACTGAAACACTCCAACCTGGTGAATCTGATCGAGGTGTTTCGGCGCAAACGCAAGCTTCACCTGGTGTTCGAGTACTGCGACCACACGGTCCTCAACGAGCTGGACCGCCATCCCCGAGGGTGGGTGTGTCTCTGCAAGTACACACATATATATATATATATATATATATATATATATATATATATATATAGGATTTTAGTTCTCATAGTCGTGTATTCTAATTATTTTAGAATGTGTTATAATAAATAACACATATAATAAATACTGTTATGATGTGATTATTCTCAGTGGTCATTGGGGGAGTGAAGTAATACAAGCAGATATAATATATTACACACTGGTTATGAGTCACTATAAGTGGTGAATATTTGCTTTTAGTAAAGTGGGGAAAAAAAAGATTAAATATGCAGGAAAAACACACACAATGTTATATAAGGAAGTAATTACCTCATAAGTCATTCTAAAATGCTTTATAATGTATTTTTGGCTGTTGTGTTGAATCATTACACGTGCTAATAGCTATAATTACACAGTGCTATAAGGAGATTTATCCTGAAATATTCATGATAGATTATAGACACGGGCGTCGCAGGTTGAAGCTTTAGAGAGCTGTATTTGCGATGCAATAAAACGGACACATTTCTCTACTGAAGGCCGTTTCCTTGTAATAAAGGAGCACACGGCTCCGTTGACTGGACCGACATGAACTCTGAGATAACAGAATAAATCTGAGAGCGGTGGTTTTTGATTTGAAAGCTCTGTGTGCTCTCTGTAATCTCCCCTCTACGACTCCGCCACACTGTACACCGTCTCCCGGGGAAGCTGACCCGCCCGCTGGGGAATGTTTACAGTGATGCTCTCCCACAATGCATTGCAGGCGGGCGGAGAGCTGTCGGGACTCCACGGCCACTTACATTTACACGGAGTGTTTTCGCTGTCTGGTCCCCCCCCCCCCCCTCCGGTCCTGGCCTGCAGCCTCCTGGACACAGAGGGTTCAAAAGAAGAGACGGGGGAGGAGATGGTTATTGATTGCCGGTCACAAGGCTCGATTTAGCCATTTCCCCGGCAACACTGATGGATGACGGTCCCTGAACCAACAAAGACTCAGTGTTGAACATCCGAGGGGACGCTGGAAACTAGACTGAGGGGGGAGAGATCTCTGAAAACATGATGATGATCAATAATCCACACTTCTGTTTTCTGATTATTCCATTTTCCCCCAGAATCCCTCAAACCCAAACTTAGTTCTACAGCTGTGAGTTAAATATTCAGCTCCAAGGACACCAGTCTGTTAGTCACACAGACGTCTGAATATATTGGATATAATGCTGTGAACATTTGTAGAGATATTCCTGATCCCCAGCGGATGGATCTTACTGACTTCAGTGATTAATCAATTCATTGGTATTCATAAGTGTATACTTATTCCCACTCCTCCTGAAATAAAATAAATAAATAAAGCTGTTATTCACGTATGTTTTGGCATGTTTGAAATCTGGATGTAAAAAGGTGGATTTGCTCCTTGTCTTGCAGAGTCCCGGAGCACCTCGTGAAAAGTATAACCTGGCAGACGCTTCAAGCTGTGAACTTCTGTCACAAACAAAACGTAAGGAACTGGATTTCCTGTCTCTTCATATCAACAAGCTTCCCTTTCAGCTTGTTGTTGAATTCCTCTCGTCTCCTCCCACCAAGCGTTCTGCTTTTATGGCTCCTTTTTTTTTTTTTTTTTTTACAAGAATTCCTTCCCCTTGGCTGACCAGCAGTTAATGTATCACCTAGACACAACAAATGCTCCGAGGGGCCCCGTTTTAACGCCACCTTTCACTGCTCCCCCCCTTTTCTTCTTCTGTGGTGAGTTTAATTTGACGTCTCTGTTCCTGCAGTGCATCCACCGCGACGTCAAGCCGGAAAACATCCTCATCACCAAACACCAAGTCATCAAACTCTGTGACTTTGGCTTTGCAAGGATTCTCAGTAAGTCTGAAGACTTTTAGCAACGCTCGTCACATGTTTGACAGCGCCGCCTGGTGGACGGTGCATTCAATGGCGCTGGATTTCGAGTGTTTTTAAGGCTTCGATGCTTCAAAAGCTTGTTTGTTTCAGGTGTGCAGCTGCAATTGTTTAAAATGGAGAAGGATTCTGTGTGTTGATACTAGAGCTGCACTTAAGCAATGCTTTTAAATATATATAAAAAATTCCACAACAAAAAAACAACAAAAAAAAAGGAATACATTATAATTTGTTTATCATGAGGAGCTCTATTCATGCTTCCAAAAAATATATAGAAAGTTTACCAAACTCACAGTCTCTTAATAACGATCTGAGATGAAAAATTTAAAATAATGGTTATAAATAATTCTAAATATTGAAATAACTGAGGGGTCTCATTGTCAATTATAAACAAAGATAAGAAAAAGCATTTTTTGACACAATGGGGCTTTAGAGTTAGATTTTCAATAGTTATGATCAGGGAGGAACCTTCTTTATATAAGAGAGACCGACATTAACATTTGATGACATAAAACCAGAATATTAGACTTTGGTGTTATTTTTTAACCCTTATGTCATGTTTTTCTGTGTTTGGTGCCACCAGCTGGTCCTTGTGACTACTACACGGACTACGTGGCGACTCGTTGGTATCGGGCCCCCGAGCTGCTGGTGGGAGACACCCAGTACGGCCCCCCGGTGGACGTCTGGGCGATCGGCTGCGTGTTGGCAGAGCTGCTGTCGGGGATCCCTCTGTGGCCCGGGAAGTCTGACATGGACCAGCTGTACCTGATCAGAAGGACTCTGGGTAATCAGATCAGTGTGATGAAATCCTGATGCATAGATTATGTTTCATGCAAGTTAGTCAACACAAAACATGCAAACCACATCTTGATGAAACTCCCAGGATGGGATGAAATTGTAAAATATCTCTAAATGTGTAATACAGGATTCATTGTGTTCATCTTTCCCGTCCTCCACAGGAGACCTGATCCCTCGGCACCAGCAGGTCTTCAGCAACAACCAGTTCTTCTGTGGCGTTTCAATCCCAGAGCCACAAGAGATGGTGAGACACACGGATTTATATTCATATAATAAGCAGTAAAATCACAAGACAAACTGACGTTTTGTCTTTTTTTTTTTTTTTTTTTTTTTAGGAACCTTTGGAGCAGAAATATCCAAATCTCTCCCATCAAGCTCTGAGTCTCATGAAGGTAATGATGTCATGCCTATGAGTGTGTCATCTGCTTTGTGTGTGTTGCAATAGGCTCATGCGTTTATAAGCTTTGTAAATTAAAGTTTGGAGCCATTGAATTGTGCGTGTTTCACCACAATTCTTATTATTTGAAGATGCACGTATTTTGAATGTTTTCATGCGTCAACGAATCAGAAACTACGTGCACATGTGCTCCTTTTTCCCAAACAACCAGAGTAAATAAATACTCCATCGTGTTTACTTTCTTGCATAACAGACAGTCTTGTTTCAAAAGATCTGAGTCTCCCGTCTCTTGTATTTGGATGGTTCAGGGTTGCCTGAGGATGGACCCGTCCGAGCGGCTGACCTGTGAGCAGCTCCTCCAGCATCCGTACTTCGACAGCCTGCGGGAGAAGAGCGAGAGCAGCTCCCGAGAGCAGGAGCGCTCCAGCAACAAGAGGACGCGCTTTCCTCGCAGACACCTTCCTCCGGGGGTCAGTAGCCTTTTAAGAGTAGAGACTGGACTTATAAGCCCAATACGGCGCCACATTTAGGGCTCATGTCAGTTTCATCTTCCAGTCAACCATCCAACGTCGTATTGTGTTTTCTTTGAAAGAAATTCTGTGACAAACAATGGATGTACGACGTGTACATTCTGTGAGTAAGAAAATAGAAAAAAATGTCAAGTATAAGCTTCAAAATATTGACCGTATAGGTCAAACTCTCAAACCTTTAACTGAGGAATTGAAGCTTCCTTTATTGGCAGATTGTGTAGAAACCATGTATTAATGAAGAAAAAGGGATAATTTATAATAAAAAAGGATTGAACCACATGAGGAATGTTCTAGTGCTACTTGTTAAATCAGGACTCAACCTAGCAGATAGACTCTCAACATTTAAGCTGATTGAATAAGTTGTGTTGTTGTAGAATAAACTAAATAAAACTGCTTTCTGGAGCAGCATTACCCTAAAAAAAAAAAAAGACACATTTTTAAATAATCTGCTAAAAAAGTGAAAGTCTTCAATGCGTTGGTTGTATTTGACCCCCAGAAGGAACTCTCTCTCATCCTAACTGTTTATTGAACCCCTCCATCCAGTATTTACCCCAGCTGACCAGCAGCAGCATCTTCCCTGCCTTGGACAACAAGAAGTACTACAACAACCTGCGCAAGTTCAACTATCACCTGCCGAACATCTGAGCGTGAGCAGAGCACCCCTCCCCTCCCCTCCCCAACACCTTCAACGAGCAGCGTTTTCTGAGACTCTGGTAGCTCCTTGGTTTTTAAAACGGAGGGTTTCTGTTCATCACGTGTCGGGTGTCGATACTGAGCCTATGCACTATTTCCCGTTGGTTCTACGTTTTCAAGCTGATTTTGTTGTATTTTGTACAGACGTGTAAAGACAAGTAGACCGAAGGTCAAACTACCATGTGCTACCTTGCCTGGTTTGCCAAATGTATTGTTTTTTTTTTAATATAACGATGGACTATTTAAAAAAAAAAAAGTGACTTTTTTTTTGGTAGTGAGTTTAATGTCTTGAGTAAGTTATAATGTAGAACACAAACTATTTATTGACGTCAGGAGTGAATATTCCTTTAACCCACATGTACTAGCATAAAGCAGTAACTATACACACACGTTGTGCTCATCGTCTCTTTGGTGCGAAGGATGTTCACAGCCATCTGTCCTCAGATATTTCACAAATGCCAAATTGATCTAAAGAGAAATGTTTTAAAAGGCCTTTTTCCTTTTTCACAAATAGTTTTTCCTCTTTGTACCAACATATGGAATAACCTTTTAATACGGTGACGTGTTGAATATAATAAACAGATTTGTTCAATCTATCAAGAAACACTGGTGTGGACAATATAACATGCTCTAAATTTTCTCCATGCTGCTGTTCTCCACACACATATGTTGGACTATGCAAGCTCTTCAGCCCTTAGGGCTTTTACTTTGAAAATCTTAAATACAAATTAGAACAGGAAGTTGTTTCTCAATCAGTCCAGGTCCAGCGATACGTCCAGACGTGGAAGTGCTGTCTGTAGTCTGTCCACTGTCGTCTGTCTGTCTCTGATCCCGGGAAGATCACTGAGGAACAGATGCTCCAGATTCCTGTGTGGAATTAATTAATTCATTAATTATTAATTACAACCAAGAAACGACTAAATTAATGAATCTGTGTCAATGAAAAATATTTCTTTATGTCAATTAATTCACCGTATTTCAGTCAATAAATGCTCACTTGAGTTTGTGCAGGGCGACGACGCCCTTATCCGTCACGTTACCACACGACACCACCTCCATCGTGGTCAAACTCTCCTGCAGATTCCCTGTGGAGCTCAGCCGCTCCAGGCAGGCGTCCTCGATGTAGATGCACTTCTTCAACTTGATTTCCTCCACATGTTGCAAACCATCTAGAAAAGCAAAAACAGCCTAAATCAGCACATTCACCACCAAATAAATCCACGTGGACTCTGGCACCAAAGCGTGTGTGAGGTCACAGACATTGTGTGTAAAACATCCCGACCTCTTGCGTCACTTTTTGGATAATCAGTCTGGGAGCGATGCTCTTTCACCTTCTTGTTAACACAGAGGGGAATCACTTTCAGGTCAACGGTTGAGGTCAAGCTCATGTTAACATAGTTAATGCAACATTTACACTTTCTGAGCATGGCTTTAATCTTTGATTTGAGCAGGCCCTTTAGTCCGTCAATCCAACATCGAGAGGCCTGGGCATGGAAACCTAATACTCTTCAGGTGCTGACCGTATTATTTCTGTTACACAGAGTATCGAAGGCCTCAAATGTCTGATTGATATTGTTGCGTTTCCTCATTCAGACTCTAAAATATAAAATAACTGTAAATATATGACTTTGTTAATGGTAGCATGTAGCGGTGCTGATTGCCGAGTGTCTGACTGAGGAAGTAGACCTGAAGCGTTCAAGAAATTCTTTGTATTAAGTAAAGAATTTGGCCGTTTTTGCCTTTGTGTTTCATCTTTTCCATCGCCACATGGAGGGAAATGGAAATGAGAGTGTGACCAATCACAAGGACAAGAACACGATATTCTTCACGCTGTAACACTGACCCAGGTGGTCAAACCCTCTGTACATGATGCAGGATTCGGTGGCATCTATCGCCTGGATCTTGTATCTGCCCAGAGGTCCAGTTGGCAGTCCGTTGTAGTCGTGCTGCCAGCGATCGAAACCTTGAAACCGCACTTTGGCACCGCATCTCAGCAGCCACTCTGCTGCAGCTCGGTCCGGACCGACGGCCTTGATCCTCTCGTAGTCCACCCTGAGTGAAGAGCAACACTCCGAGTACCGAACAAGATCATGACATTTGACGGTTTTAACCTGAGCAAATCACACATTTATTTGCTATTTATGAAGTAAAACACCATGATTGTAATAATGTAATGTGATGATTTGCTTGTTTTTACAACTAGAATACTTTTGGTTGACATTTTGACAAGTGTTTATTGTATAAAAAAGGAAATTACAAGATAGAAAAATTGCTAATTTCAACCCTATATGGTTAGGTCACTAAAACCAGGGATTCTCTGGTCTGAGCAAATTCATATTGTGAATATGAGATTATGGTTTTATTAAAGATGTAAATGTAAAAGATGTTGTTGTAAAGGCAACAAACAGTGGCACAGACCACTTTGCAGAATCAAATAAATATATTACATGTGCACATTATGAATGGTTATTTAGCAAACATGAGACAATCTTGATTTTCAACTTACTTTGTCATTTAAAGCAGAACAACATGTAGTCATTATAACAATGTTCGGTCTAATGCAGCCTCCAGGAGATCATACAGTTTAATCAATATTATAATTTCAACAAAAGCTGAGCTTACAACCATTGTGAAGGCTTGAGGATTTAATGTACCTAATATACACTTACACACTTATAAAGTGTACTTACAAACAAATATCACATATGTTATGTATACTAAAGTTAAATTGGAGGGTTTAGTCAATTGTGAACGTGTCTGTCCGTGCATTGCTGTGCAGCTATCAGCTCACACGCGCAGCTACGTCATTAATGACGTCGTCTCACTTGTTGAAGACTGCGTTGAGCCAGCCCCAGAAGTGTCTCCGCTGCTTCTGACCCACAGCAGCCTGCACCGCCCTCGATAGAAGCCTCATGTCTGCAAAACAAATACAGAAATGACATGACACTCTCGTATATTTTTTTCCAACAATATTTTTTATTGAACTTTTACATATATTTCACTTATACAGACAACAATCAAAACAATAACATCCATAAAAAAAAGACATTTTACATACCACACACATTTAACAAACTAAACCAACTAAAACACAAACACTCAACAACATATATCAACACAGCAGTTCCAAGTTGATTATGCGCTCTAAGACATTTACATTTATGTCATTTAGCGACTTACAATAAGTACATTTGTCAAAAGAAGGAAACAAAGAAACCACAACGTATCATTGGCGATAAGGTAAGAGCTAAAAATAGAACAAGACACTCTCATATTTATATTAAATTACTATAATGCGACTGAAACTGCGACACAACGGATAAAATAATCTCACCTGCCCTCCAACAGACAGGATTGTTTACATTCGAGAAGCCGCCATTGCTGTACCCTTTAACCTAGTGACGTGTGGAAAACGTGCCTTCTCATTGGCCGGACCGCAGCGTCGCCTGAGGGTGTGGGGGGGGCGTGGTCACGTCTCAGATTTCCGGTTTAGCAACAGGGAGGAGGAAAGCTAGAAACACAAGTTCGTGGAAGTTTTTTTGTTGATGTGAGAGCAGCAGAATGAAGCCGTGAGTTGCTGTTTTAAAACGCGGGGACGATGATACGGACACTCAGCGGGGCGGCGTTCAAGGCCGCCGCGGCCTCGGCGCAGCCGTTAAGGGACGTGACGACCAGGCGGCTGCACAGGTGAGACGCACGCACCGAGCGTGGTTTCTGTTTCAGCTTCATTAATAATGCATTTGACTCGATCCCGGTCGTCGCCAAGGACGTCCCGCTCCTGGAGCCCCGGGTCGCCCTCTGCACACCGCCCGCCACCGCTTTGTTTATGCACACGACCCACTAACCCCACTAAAATGAATTGTCTTCCCTCCTCAGACGTCCTGCAGAATTTATTTTTGAACTGCTCCTTTTTTTTTAAGGTATGCAGCAGCATGTGTTTCACATCAAGGCACTGACCCTGGAGCAGCGGCCCCGCATCTTATGTAACAGAGCCCCCTCTCCAGGCTGCTTTCAGTAAACTTGACATACAGATGTCTCATAATGATTTGTTGTTTTGGCAACTTCACTAATGGTGTAATAATGAGACAAGCAAGATATCAGAAACCTGTTTCATTACAGTTTTAATGGCTTTCACGTTGAAAGAAGAACAGCTGTTAATAAAATAAAATGCAAGTTCAGGCACTCTCATTACACGTATCTGACTGCAACCTGAAGACAATCTGTGAACGTTTGCAGATACAGATAGTCGGGCTGCTCCCAAACATGTGTTTTCTTAGCTCAGATTTATGGGTTTTGCCTCCAGAAATGAAAACAATATGTCGACTATTCCCAGCGTCCCTTGAGAAGGCATGCTGATGTTCTGTTCTTGAACATTGTGTTCTTCCAGCTCCCTGCAAATGCTTCCTGAAGTGAAATCTCGTGGGAGATTTTGACTAAGTTTGATATCCTTGAACTGCTGTTTACGCTCCGAGCTCGCCCACCGTATAGTTGTTCGTGGTTATTAGGTTTATGAAAAGATTTCCTCGTGACAGAGCTGGATTTTCTCTTTGTAGATTCAAATAGTCTTCACACACTTGTATCATGGGTTTCCCTAATAATCGGTTTCAAAGGTCCATCGGCTGCTCGTGTACAGTTGGACGTTGAACCCAGTGACCCAAATATTCTGTTCTGCTTTGTACATTTTGCAACCTGTAAAGCTGGTTTCCTTATCAGCAATAATCTGTAATTTGACCTGCGGTAACCTCGCTGTCGTCTGTGTTTCAGCACGTATGACGTGGCGGTGGTGGGGGCCGGCATCGTCGGCCTGGCGACGGTCAGAGAGCTCATTCTGCGACATCCGTCCCTCAGCTTCGTTCTGCTGGAGAAAGAAAAAGAGCTTGGTGTGTTGAGTCTTGAACAACATGTTATAAAAAGCTGTTTTTGTCAGTGATTCAGTTACATAACGTCCAATTTTTGGTTTCATGGGCTCCAGAGATTTTGATCTGAGACAGATTAATGACTGGGAGGGTAAAGGGTCAAGTATTAGCTTTCATTTTCTTTTTTTTCAAGAAAATAAAAGATTAAAGTTCATTTTAATGTCCTGCCAGTCTAATTTGGGAGCCGTATAATCCACTTTCGTTAGTGGCGTTTGAAGTTCTAACTTTAACATTTCATAAATGCCTCACTGGTGTACTTGACATTTTGGTCCTCAGAGGAATAGTGCAACATTTTGGGAAAACACACACACACACACACACACACACACACACACACAATAAAAAGACCACTAAATAAAATAAAACAAAAACACTATAAATAAAATGTAATAAAAAAAACAATAATGCAATTTTAAGAAAGTGTATTTATATCTACACATATACATGCACACATTCTGAATGATGAAGAAACCCAACATGTTTACATCCCAACATTAACATATATTAGTAGTTCAAAAATGTCATTCTGTGTTTTATTCCTTTTCAAGAACCTACTGATGTTTATTGATGATGCATAATAATGATTCCCTCATCCTAAACATTATGCTTAAAGGAAAACTACATATGCCATAAATGTGAGTTTTAAACGGATATCCACAAATAATGCTGGTTTCTCGTGATTTTGCACCGGTATGAAACGGCAACGAAGCACATGTCTGCTCGGTTTGAGAGTAGCTTGGTTGACGTGAACTGAAGAATCCTACCATGAATATATTGATTATTGCAGGTTGATGACACACGATGGAAAAGCCTAATTATATATCTTTGTATGGGTCCATGAATCTTTAATAAAGTCTCTGTCTCTCCTCTTGTCCTTTCATTTCTCTGTCACTTTCTGTCTGACCAGCTATGCACCAGAGTGGGCACAACAGTGGAGTCATTCACAGCGGGATCTACTACACGCCCGGGTCCCTGAAGGCCCGTCTGTGTGTGCGAGGAGCCACTTTAGCCTACGAGTACTGCGAGAAGAAAGGACTCCCTTACAATAAATGTGGCAAGGTCTGCCTTCGTTTTTCAACCGGATAAGATACCAACATTACAGTTAGCATGTGATACTGTCGGGAGCTGCTATATGGATCACAGTGTCTGTCTTGGTGTCGCTGCAGCTCATCGTGGCTCTGGAGCAGGAGGAGATCCCCAGGCTGAAAGCGCTGTATGAGCGCGGCATGCAGAACAACGTGCGTGACCTCAGCATCGTCGACGCCAAGGGAATCCGAGAGCGAGAGCCATACTGCCGGGTAAGATTCTCAAGAGAGGCTGTCGTTGTACCAACAGAGGAAACGATGGCAGTGAGGGTCTTCATAGTGTGTCGTCCTTGAAGGGTATAATGGCCTTGGATTCCCCCTACACCGGCATCGTGGACTGGAGGATGGTGGCTCTCCGGTACGGCCAGGACTTCGTGGAGGCAGGCGGCACGGTGGTAACTGAATCCGAGGTCAGTGACATTTCCATGGTCACGGAGGGCGCAGCGGGCAGCACTGAAGGTGATGAATAGCTTCTGAGCGTTCATAATTAATCTGCATCTTATTTAAAGTCCACCACAATACGCACGTCTTTGGTTTGTTTGTTTGCAGGAATGAAATACCCGATCGCAATCCGAGACAAAAAGGTACGACGGCGGCCGGTAAACCCATCACAATGTGGAGATGGTGTTTTGTTGTTTCCATCGTTTTGCATGGTGTTTGTTTTTCCAGGGCAACGAGGTGCGGTGCCGTTACGTCCTGACCTGTGGGGGCCTGTACTCGGACCGCCTGTCGCGGATATCTGGATGCAGTCGGGAGCCGCGAATCGTCCCGTTCAGAGGAGATTACTTGGTGTTGAAGCCAGAGAAACACTATCTGGTCAAGGGAAACATCTACCCTGTAAGTCTGCCAAAGAACCGTATGACCGACGTTCACTTACGTAATCCACATAAATCATTTGACCTGCAGATGTTTTTCCTCGCATACAATCAAGGTCTCGACTCCCCCTGCAGCTGTGCTGGTTAACTTCAAATTGTAGCGGCCCCAATCGGCAGAAAGAGATGATTATTTATGATGATTATTGTGCTTCTTGGAATATTTTTTAAGCATTTTCTGCCCTATTTAGTCATTAAGGCTGCAGATAAAAAAAAACCTTCCAGGTTCATCAACAAATCCAAACCCTGGACGTTGCAGGAGGTTTCTGCAAAGACAATCTCACCCATGGGGATTTAAATAAATATTAGATAATACCGTAACTTATTAGAGTTACTCCACAAAAAACCATTGTGGTAAATTTCCAGATTCAAACTTTTGCTTTAAAATCATCAGAAGCAGGTAGAGGCATGAAGTGAAGTTGCTTATATGACTGAGTGCATTGAGTGTAATCTTAATCTTACATTTGCTATTATATTATATTAGTTGTTTGTATTCTGTCACCTTGATCTGCTCCTGATCACGGTTTAAAAATACACCTCATATACTGTTATTGGACTGATTTAAATAATGCACACACACTTCATTGTTTTGCTACTTCATTTTGATTCTATAAAATATGCACGCAGGTCCCTGACCCTCGTTTCCCCTTCCTTGGCGTTCACTTCACCCCGAGGATGGATGGAAGTGTTTGGCTCGGCCCCAACGCCGTCCTCGCCTTCAAGAGAGAGGGATACAAAGTGTACGACTTCAATGCTCGAGACTTTGTGGACGCCATCTCGTTCAGGTAGACAGAAAATGTTACCTGTTCATATTTTCGTCTTTTCGTAGTGACCTGGAACTGTATTTTTTTTCCAAAAGGGAAATAGATTCTGGTGGAAGTATTTAATCTTTTTTTTTTTTTTATTCTGCAGGGGCCTTCAGAAGCTGGTATTGAGGAACATACAGTACGGGATCGGAGAAATGTATCGAGGGATTTTCATTAGTGCTCAGGTTAAAATCCTGCAGAAGTACATCCCTGAACTTTCGCTGGGTGACGTGCTCAGGTAGAGCAATAATGCAAAAAAAACAAATGCATGCACACTACACACTATATGTATCAAAATGAGTCTATGACGGTTTATAGGACAAGTCATGTGGTTCAACGCTGTTTTCTGTAACCCTGGTTTGTTTCCTCTCCAGGGGTCCTGCAGGAGTTCGAGCTCAGGCTCTGGACCGAGACGGAAACCTCGTGGACGACTTCGTGTTTGACGGCGGGGTCGGGGACGTGGGCAGCCGGGTGCTCCACGTGCGCAACGCCCCCTCGCCGGCGGCCACCTCCTCCCTCGCCATCGCTGAAATGGTTGCCGACGAGGTGGAGAAACGCTTCGCGCTATAGAGCAACGCAGTGAAGGAAAAAGAGAGCCAAAGTAATCCAGCTTGAGGTGGCAAAGTGAATCAATCAAGCTCTCACTACCTCAGCATCACTGTCACCGTGAAGACATTTTATAACAGGTCAAGCCTTCATTTACGGTGGTAAAGAGTGCTGTTTTAAGTTGTATAATATGTTAATTCGCCACCTTTCAAGATAAACCAAATCATTTCTGAGCTACATTTACAGTCCGTAAACAGCATGATGAGTTGCTGTTAGTGAAAATGTAAAGCATTGGAGAGAGAAAAAGGGTCCAACTTGAATAATTTCACTTTGAACATACCGTACTGAATGTGAATATAGCCTTTTAAAGATTGACGAGCTTAAAGCTGGTATGGAATGTTTTTACTTTACTTTTAGAAGCCATGTGTGTTTTTATGAATCTGTGTTTTTACTTTGCAAGCTCAATTTAAATATAAATCGGTTTCAGTTCAAAAAGCTAGTAGTTCATCATTAATTGTGAAACGATGATGATATTCAAGTTCTGTGGTAACAATCAATGTGAGAAAGCTGGGTGTCTTATTTCTTTAATTGTTGAAACGTTTCATGTAACGCACAATTGAACCATGCACAACACACGATTTATGGAGAAATATTTTTGGGGGTTTTTAATTTTGATATTAAAAACAATTTGAAATCACATCAACACTAAATATTTGACCACATTTACATTGTTTTAAACCGAGATGTTTTATACATTGTTTATGTGTGTGAGAGTGCTGGTTTCATGTAATTCTGCTTGCATTTGCTCTCTGTGAAGCCTTCGGGAGCTAAAATGTGTACAGATAACGTTCCTGTAAAATGCCATTATTGCATGCCATTTATTGACAAATGCATAACATGTTGTTTTTTCATCATTAATACATATTTTATACATATATATATATATATATATATATATATATATAATACATATATTTAAATAGATATAAAGTACCAGTGTTTGTGGCTTGTGCCATATTACTTTTAAATATAGGCCACATATCTATGGTATATTTTTACTATTTAGGAACATAGTTGGGATGTTTGGCACAACTTCTACTCATTCCAATGGAAGTTCATGGAATTATAAGAAAAATATTATGTATAAATATAATAGTATTAAGTTGTTCTGTATAACACCTTTTTTCTTTAACCTTTTGGTGCTTTTTGTTTTTAGCAGTTTCCATTCATTCCTTTAATGAAGCACTTATTCGGTGTGTCCACAAGGAGGCAGAATCACAGTAATATCTCAATCTATACCTCAATCTAACAGAATATATCTAATTGTGACGCTTTTGAGAAATCTTGTCGATTTTTTTTTTACTGGGAATGCTTGTAAAATTACAATTAAATAAAATATATATTTGCATCTACTCGTCTTATAAAATGCGTTCCTTCCAAATGTGTTTTTTGTGAACAGTTACACCATGAAAGTCGATATGTTAATTTTTTTTTAATTTATTTTTTTTGCAAGATCTGTGTGTTTTCTTCAAACTATGACTCGTTTTTTTAAATATGGGACTACAATATGCAATGAGACAGAAGTCCAGCCTTCGTTTCCCCCCTGTCCAATAAAATGTGAAATTACGCAGCGTGCGTGCCTGACAGCGGACGCGCGGCGCAGAGAGCAGCAGCAGGCAGACAGACAGGCAGCGGAGTTGGTACGAACATCTTCGACTTCTCAAACCAAAAAAACACCTCGACTGCTCTTCAAGCTGCCCCGCTCCCCGCAGAAATGCCTCGGACCCGTCGCTGTTTTTGGGTGGATTAACGTTGGATTTAGCTCCCGATCACTCCGTGGGGGAGACAGAAGGAAAAAAACGAAAGATGCCTGGACGTGAAGCGAGCAGCGCAGGAGAAAGTGTGCCTTGTTTGGAGCCGAACGGGTCGTGTGCCACAACATAAAACTCGGAGCGCATCAAGGCCAGCGGCAGCCTGTAGCACCAGCTAGCTCTCGGCTAACGCTAGCCCGCTAACGTTACAGGTGTTCAGGCAGCAAATAACCAAACATAACTTGTAGCTGTAGTTAGCTGGCAACGAGCTGAGCTCCCATGTCGTGACGTGACACTGAACTTAATGTGCCTATTATAAGCTGTTCGGCAAACGCCAAGTAGCAAGTATAACACTTAACAACATTGTTATTAGCCATTAGCTCCTGTTAGCCGCTGTCCCGTGTTTACAGCAGCAGCGGGCTAGCCCCGCTAGCCAACAAGCTAGCGAGTTAACTTTATAGCTACATGTGCTTGTTTGGTGTTGTAGCTGATTTTTCGCTGTTTAACCCGACTCGACTTGGTGGTTTAGTGACATTCTTCATATTTGCGAGCGAGGCGGTGTGACTTTTTTTCCCCCCCACTCCACCGTGCCTTGCCCTGGACTGACCCACCCACAAGGACTATCTATCCGGGGCCGATGCTGACAGTTCAGCCCGGATCACGGCAACGCCAGGAGCCGCTACAGCGATGCAGCCCCAGCAGATATACGACTTTTCAAGTGACGAGAACAGTCACAAATGGAGAGGCCTCTTCGTGCAAGCGTTACGGAAGGTAACTCGGGTGTGATCACTACACTCATCCTCACAAAGTCACTTAACTGCCTTTTTCCAAATACGTATTCCCAAACAGTCACTTGTATGGGTTATCGAGGCAATGTGCTGGTTTCCTTTCTAACCCAGACAAGGTGCCACATTTAGTATTATCAAGAGCCAAAAAACTCATTCATATTATTGATATTATCATGAGAAACGCGGCCAAATATCCACACATCCAACACATTTCATGGAAACTAGTTTTGATGCTCACTTATCATTACAGCAGTCATTTGTCAATGTTGAAATTGCTTTCCTAATCTTCTGTGGCTTTTGAGGTGTTTACACTGTTTATTTAATAAGTCTCTCACCCCAAATCCCCTTATTGACCCCCCCCCCATGTTTTTTAGTGTTCCTTGTGTTTTTAAGGTAAAAGAGCAACACTAAACCTCCTAACCTATCTAACCTCCTATTTTAAATGCAACCGACGCTGTCCTGGGACTGCTGGAAGGCTCTTTCAAACATCATTTGATGTGTTTGTGTTTTTCTGCCAACCTCCTTTTTTTTTTTTTTTGTTCCTTGTTTGGTGGAACAGCAAAGATGTCTCATCCTTGCAAAGTAGAGACTTTTGGCAGCTGTTTTGTGATGCTTACGTGACAAGTTACCCTCCCCTTTTTCCAACGAAATGCAACTTAATTCTCACTAAACCTAATTGAAACTTTCAGGAAGGCAAACATTTCCATTTTAATGTCCGTTGTCAGCAAGACTCAACCGTATCAGTTCCTTTTTGCCTGTCCCTCTCTCTTTTTCTTCTTTTTTTTCTTCTTGCATCATCTTGGCTTCTCCCTGTCATGACCAGGTTTAGTTTCTGTTTTCTGACCTACCCCCATCCCCCCTGCCTCCGTTTTCTGCAAACTCATGACAGTCTGGTACTTTGTGCTTACTGAAAACACAAAGGCATCACAGCTCTTTTTGATTCACTGTCAACTTGTTTTCGGATCGCTGTTGCATTATGTTATTTGCAGAGCCGCACTGTTTGGAGACTGGAAGATGCACTAAGCTCAGCAATATGCTTTCCCTTTGGAAGTGGGTCAGTGTGTGAACCCACAAAGTCCTGCAAAGATCCTTTCATATGTTTACATTTCCTGATGTGGTTGGAGCCCAAAACTAATGGGTTAAGAGAAGGACAGAGATTGTTGCGGGAAAGCTTTTTTTTTTCTTGTTGCACGACGTGAAGATGGGCACATCTTTTGCTTAGTTTTTATACTGTTGCAATACCTGCACTGTGAGGAAAAATAAGCTCATGACGCATGTTAAGATGGCACCGTAAAAAGTGACCTGTAGCAGCTTTCAGTGCACCCAAACAGCAGCAAGTATGAACTGTCTGTGTTTGAACATTTATACATTTTGAAACCTCATCTCCCCCCAAAAAAGTGTATCACTGTAGATCAGTATTTATTGTACAAAGTACTTATCTGTCAGTTGTTGAACTCGAGACTTGAACTAACATGACATGTGTTATATTTTTATAATACACAAAGTTACATAACACATACATAATACAACGGTTGAAACCTCTCAGCATGTGGACTTATTTGGACAGAGATGCTGTTTAGGATTGGAGTTCCTGAAATAGATGTAGTTGTTTGTTTTTTCAAAGCATGAAAGAAGCATGTCTGCACTCCAAAATAGATTTTTCAGCCTTACTATTTTTTTTTTTTTTTTGCGTTTCGCTTGAAGTTGTTTAACTACCCTCTTTGTTTAAAGTGCGTCTAATTAAGTGTCTACTTTCGACTTTTGCTCTGAGATCAGTTATTGGCACATGCAATCAGCTCTTCCTTCCCCTTTTTGTAGTGTTTTTTTTGTTTTGTTTTGTTTTTTAGGCAAAGTAACATCCAGTTCAACAATCAAAATCATTCCTCAAGCTCTTTTTTATTTGACTTTCCATGATCCAAACAGGGATTTTGTCCCTATGTGCAACAAGGCTCCCAACCTTGTAAAGGCAGGGACTTTCATCAAATGATGAAAGACTTTTTTTTTTTATGTTAATTATAGTAACACAAAGTACATACAGAAACCTTCTGTGGAATTAGCCATGTAGCAACACTGTGTTTATAAATAACACAGCCCTTTTTCTGTTCAGTTATCTGGGACACAGTAGCGATGGTGCGATGAATCAGGTGAAACCGAGAGAGCAGGTGGTAGGCCGTGGAGCCGCCGTTTCATTGTCTCAACTTGTTACACAACTGCCGGAGGGAAAGCCTGTCAGAGATTGACGCAAGAGAGGTTTGTTATGGTTTTGACAGACTGTGTGACTCGCTGTTTTTCACAGCTGTCCACCAGGGGGTTTCCTCGTTAGGAGCCATGGTGGATGACTCCACGCTTGGGAATGAGTTGGGATTGTTGTTTTAGAGGCAGGTTTATGGGAAAACCTGTCGATAGGGAGACACTCCTCGGAGGCGGAGCAGGGAAGTCGCTTTGTGATCAGCCAGGTTAGTTTAAGAAGTGCCACTGAGGTGAGACGACAGCCAATATTTACTGGCTGCTGTTAAACTGGACGATAGCAGAGCTGAATTTATTCAAAATTCTTCTGAAACTATCAATCAGTCGTTTAAGTCATTTATCAAGCACAAATGACGGATCTGTATCTCTATCCTCAAATTTGAGGATTTTCTGCTTTCTCTGTTTTTATATCATCATGAATTGGATTTTTAAATTGGGAATTTAAAGTCTCAACAATTATTCATTGAGTTGATGCAAGCACTGTGAGCACTTTGATCTCAGAAAAGCAAGTTTAGGTGCACATCTGGAATGACGAGGTGCCTGGTAAAGGTGTGAAGCACCTGAGACTTGGACCTGGGGTTAAGACATTCACCACAAACCGCAATTTCCCAGTCAGCTGTGGGTCTTTCTCTTATTTCCTGTCATCTCGCCAGTACTGCTATCTGATAAAGGCTGACAGAAAATACTAGACAAATAGGTTTGTATGAACTGATGGAAAACAGTAAATATGTGTGTTTCTGTCCGTGTCGCTGACATTTCACCATGGAGGAGTTCAATCGTTGTCTGCGAGCTGCGTGTCACGGCTATTCTTGATCGCCGCGGCTCGTGCCCGGTGCTATGCAAGAGGGTCATTTAGCCTCCGACATGCCGGTGTTGATAATAACTGTGCATTCCCCAGGTCTGCTGTTTCACTGGCGAGAGAGAAAGGCCAGAGCGTCGCTGGGTACAGTTTCATTCCATTGCCATGTTGAGTTAGCGCGGCGCGGGTGCTGCCGAGTTCACAGGGCTTCACAGGCCCAACATTTAAAGTGTGTGTGTGTGTGTGTCTGACGCGTTGACTTCACAATAGGCCACTTACAGCTGAGGTCTTTTTTTAATTTTAATTTTTATCAGTCGCTCTTTGATCCACTTTAATCCAGACTAGAATCGGGTGCTCCTCTTTACGAGGTCCAAGCTTAAGAGTTCCCAAATATCTAGAATATCTTAAAGTTTTATGAGATTTAGAAAGCGTCTGGTACCAGAAACCAGTATGTTTATTTTCTTTTATTTTTTTATCACCCCATATCTCCTCTTTGATCGTTAGGCAAGCTGGATAAAGAAACTTTCACTTTTAAGGACTGGCTGACCGGGTGACCTGAAGCGACCATGCTGTAAGCTAGACAGGGAGCGTTATACGCTAAATGCCAAAATCAAATACACATGAAATTGGATCCTTTTTAAGCTACAGGATGTTACAAGTTAACTATAGTAGACAACGTCTTCAAAGATGGATGTGTATATATATAATAACTAGTGTGGCTTGATAAATGCAACCTGTAACTAATTGTATCCTCCTACTTTCAGAGCCGATGTATTTTGTGTTGTATTTTAGGGTTTATGCCTTTTTATTAGCAAGTTAACAGTTGAGTTGTGACAAGAAATGAGGGGATCAGGAATGATATAATTGCACCAGGGCACACCTATTTAATCTAAAAAAAAACATAAAGCAACGGTAGACTGTTGGTGCTTCACCCTTAGCAGCTATCGCCTTTTCAAATCAAAGTTGAATTAAAATATTAGAGAGCAAGCGTCGTCCTCTGCACCCCGATGGTCTAATGCAGCACGTCGTCAGGTCTTTCAGATGAGCTTTGTGTGTTGATTGGACAGGATGTTCCTGGTAACGGGTTGCACTTCCTGTGCACCAGCCCCGGGCCGCCCAGAGTGGGGCTGATTAATACACACACGTTCTCCACCCTTCCTAGAATATTGAATCAAGTCTTTCGAACATCAGTTCGTCCTCGGACGGAGTTCAGACAGAGGATGGATGCAGGCGGCAGGCAGGGGTCACTGGGTCGGGTCAGACTGGGGTCACGGCGAGGCCGCGTGCGGTTGACGGCACGTCCACC
Organism: Eutrigla gurnardus; assembly: GCF_963514095.1. Lineage (NCBI taxonomy): Eukaryota > Metazoa > Chordata > Actinopteri > Perciformes > Triglidae > Eutrigla > Eutrigla gurnardus. The sequence goes on from NC_139921.1 coordinate 26,571,510, forward strand.
AGCCATTGTCTTGATGATGTGAATGTGATGAGTGCTGGCTGAATGTCAGCTAGTGTGTGTGTGAGTTTTTACTTCCTTCTTGTGTACACACATGTTTATTTGTGTCAGTGTTTCTGTTGTGTGTGTGTAAGGATTACCTCTGTTTAAGTCTCTTTGTCTTGGTGTGTGTCTTGTATGTCTGCACCATGCATCTTTTGTGTGTTTTAATGCGTGTGTGTGTGTGTTTGTGTGTGCCTGTTGTCTCAGAGTTGATCTCTGGCTGGCCTATGGTTCCCCAGACAGTCTGGTTGTAATGGCAGATGATGTCATGGCATGAATCACAAACAGTGACACATGCTCGGGTATAATAACAAGCCCCACCCCCACAACACACACACACACACACACACACACACACACACAGGCCACATTACCTGCAACCTGAGCCTGATGCAGCCCCATATACACAGGCAGGAGAATAATCAATTGAATTAGAAATGTTAACCCTGTATTAACACCGTCCTGCCTCTATTATTACTTCCAACTTTTCTGTTCTTTTGCCACCAGCACACAACACAACACCTGATCCCCCCCCCCCCCCGTGTGTGTGTTTGTGTGTGTCACAGTTTTTTTCTTCTTACTATAGTGTGAGCTGAATGACGAGATGAGCTGTATGCACAACAAAGTTACTACACAGATTCAGAACTAATTCTTCATATTTTCTGTGCATGTATCAGCTGCTTGCTACGTCAACAAATTTGTGTCAGTTTCCCGCGAGTGATATTTGATGATGTCGCACTTTCGGGGTAATAATATCTTCTTTTGAGGTAAAAATGTCCGTGGTTCGGAGATTTGGAGAAGTGCTGTGTGTACTTTTTCCACTCGAACGATCAGACTTTTTCCCCTTAACTTTCATTTGTGAGCTGCACAGTCTGCTCCATTGTTTTTTCTGTCAGCCCTCATCATTTCAGCGTGTTGTTGCAGAGCATGTTTAGCTTATGTTTTAAGATATTTTGGGTGAATATACATTGCAAAACTATATTTATGTAATAATAATTTGATGATGGTGGCCCGTTCTGTAAGCAAAGTCCTGTGTGTTATCCTTCTGACAAGTCTTCAAACGGCTTGTTTTGTGATGACAATAAGCCTGGGAGACTGTTTTTTTGTACAAGATACTTTCTTTTTTATTATTATTGTTTTAATTAAATTTTTATTTATTTATTTTTGTTTATTCGTCGATTGGCAATTTTGATAATAAACTGTATGAGTAGTTTTTTAAAACAAAAATACTAAGCGTTCTCTACCTTTCTGACATTTTATGGACTAAACGATTAATTACATTATTGGACAAGAAAATAAATGCAATATATTTGATTCAATTTCACTCTGCAGATGGATCGATACTATAAATAATCACAAGCTGCAGCCCTGTGTCTAATTCTCACATTTATGAAGCTTTAACTAAACATGTATAACAACATCAAAATTGTTATCAGCTGATCTATTAATTAGCTAATTGTTTCAGCGCTAGTCTAATGATGCTGCAGCGCTGCTGATGGTGCAGGTATACTGGTCTATTGTGTCCTTTTTACTGACGATGGCATTTATTATATTCGTGGGTCAGTTTCTGCTCGGTGTGTGGTCCACTATTTACACTTCAACTAGAAAATGATATATTTATGTTACTGTACGACTCTGAGGTTAAAACTCAACCAGCTGGAAGTAGTTTCTGTCTGTGAATCCTGGTTTTCCCTCTTCTGGTTTTGGCTCTGCTCCAGTCTGGGTGTAGTTTGAGGCTGCTGCTGCTGCTGCTGCTATTAATGCTGCTGCTGCTGCTATTAATGCTGCTGCTGCTGTTAATGCTGCTGCTGCTATTAATGCTGCTGCTGCTGTTAATGCTGCTGCTATTAATGCTGCTGCTATTAATGCTGCTGCTGCTGTTAATGCTGCTGCTGCTGTTAATGCTGCTGCTGCTGTTAATGCTGCTGCTGCTGTTAATGCTGCTGCTGCTATTAATGCTGCTGCTGCTATTAATGCTGCTGCTGCTGTTAATGCTGCTGCTGCTGTTAATGCTGCTGCTGCTGTTAATGCTGCTGCTGCTATTAATGCTGCTGCTGCTATTAATGCTGCTGCTGCTGTTAATGCTGCTGCTGCTAATGCTGCTGCTGCTGCTGTTAATGCTGCTGCTGCTGCTGTTAATGCTGCTGCTGCTGTTAATGCTGCTGCTGCTATTAATGCTGCTGTTAATGCTGCTGCTGCTGCTGTTAATGCTGCTGCTGCTAATGCCGCTGCTGCTATTAATGCTGCTGCTGCTGTTAATGCTGCTGCTGCAAATGATGCTGCTGCAAATGCTGCTGCTGCTACTGCTGCCCCCTTGTACACGCACATCAATACCTCTCAGTCTGCTGCTGTGATCTGCTCCCCCCCCCCCCCCCCCCCCCTTCGCTCTGTGAGAGTAGAGAACAAGGCGAGGGAGGGGGGGGCGTTGAGGGGGGGAAAGGGAGAGTGAGCGAGCGCTGGGACTTCCTGTACGCTTGCCTTTCCCTCCTTAATGGAGCTGACCCATGAAACTGAACACCTTAACATGGCACAGGAGGATGTGCATGAAAGCTTACATACGGTCGAGATACCTCTCATTTTAATGTCCTTGCCAATTTATTGATTCATCTCAAGACTTTTTATTAATTTACCAATTATTTAATCTGTAAATACGCACAATTTCCAAACGCCCAAGGTGAAATTGTTTGTTTAACAGTAAAAAAAAAACTAAAGATACTAAATTTACATTTGGCGACAATTGACTAAATATACTAGGCGAAATAATTATTTTCATTATCGATAACATATTTTTATTAATTAAAAAAAATGTAGATATCAGAAGTGTGAAATATGCTACATTCGGTAGACCATCATGTACATTTTAGTTAGTTAGAACCTGCAAATATATATGTATATATATATATATATTGTTATCAAATTTGACTTAAAATTTAAATAATTTACTTAATATTTAGCAAGTTAAGTTCTGTTGATTGTTTAATCACTTCAGCACAAGACCTTGCTACTTTCCCTCAGCAAAGACACTTACCTTGTTATGCATATTGGGTGATATTTTTGACCAAATTCCCCGGTGAATCGGTTGCCTTTCAGTTTCTGCACATTCTCAGTAACGAGGGAGGATGTTTCGAATTCACCTGCTGCTGATGTTTCGAGTGCTTTTTCAAATTCAGGAGTTCCCCCTGCTATTTTTCCACTCAAATTCTTTCACTTTGCTTGCGCTGACTTTAGTGTCCGCCGCCAACCATATTAGACCATGTTGCATCCATCACCCATTAGGCTCGAGTTTCAGTGGTACTGTAAATACTCTGAGCCGTAGTCATACCTGCACACGGCCCCCGCTCTGCTTTCAGTCCTCAATTTAGACGTCGTCATCAACCAGAACTGACAGATTCAGTGGGAGCAGCTCTCTTGTAGGACGTCTCAATGTTTCCCCTAACACCTGACATTCAGCCTGTGAAATTGTTTATTCAATGCTTTTCATAAGTGTTTTTTTTACTAATTAATTTCACTATCCAAGCATGCGCGGTTGCAACTAATGATTATTTTCCGCCGATTATTTTCTTGATTAAATTATTTGGTATAAAAATGTCTTATTTCCAACCTACCTACCAACCGACTAAAACAACTATACTATATTCACATTTAAGGTGCAGGAATTCCTGAATTGTTGGAGATGGCTTTTCTAATATGTAGTCTTGTATTCGCAATCCGCCAGCTCATGTTGGCCCCCTTACGACGCGTGTCACAGCCTCCATGTATTGTATTTTAATTCACTTTCGATTATGCCTCTTTTATTCAAATTCACCTTCAGATTTGGCTGTTTTTGTTGCTCTGTGTCCCGTCCTGACATTGTTGGAGAGAGACGACACTTGTTGTTGGACGTGGGCCTCTCAAAAAAAAAAAAAAAATGGGCCAACTATTCTGTGAATGGAGTCGGGGGGGGAAACCCCCGTAGTTTCAGTGTGGTGACTCACAGCTCCTGGTGTCCTGTGGAATTTGGTCAAGTGCCTATTTGCGGTGGAGAGGATATATCTCATAACCTACTTCTGCTTTGATGTATAATTTTTTCCAAGTAGAGTTTCTACGCGTGGCTTTATTTAAAACCGGTCTTGTGAGCGTGCATCAGAAACAGAAATGACATACAGAGATGTATAGGCCCAGGGTTTCAGATTTTCCGACTCCTTGTTTTTTAGAAGCATCTGAATGAATCACAATTTGAATCCAAAAGCAGACAAGGGTGTCTTTTTATAACCCTCCCAAGTGTGAATTTCACCTTGAAATTCAACAAATGAACTCGAACTTGAGACGGAGGGGACATCCTGCCCGTCGCTGCATCTCTGTCAAGTCGGAGCACAAGAATGCGTAAAGCTCGGCCTGCGTTGACCTTTTAACTCCCCTCTCACATTCCTAAATCCGGGGGCAATGTTTTGTCATCATAATGCCCCGCTTTACTATATGCCAGGGTAATTCCATCACTAGCATGTGAACAGGCCGGGCTTTTGTGAGTCGAGAGTAAATGTTAGGCTGTCTTTTCTCTCCACCTCTCGTTCTCCCACAGCCTTTTTTTTTTTCTCCCCCTGTAAGTCTGCTTTGGGTGCTATAATAGTATCTCAACTGACAGCATTCCTGCAGGAGGGCACGGCCCGAATGACGACAACTTTTTGGGAGGTTCGAGGGTGGTTGGGGGGGGGGCTGATGATCTACAAGGTAGACCTGATGAAGCCACACCTTCTCTGCTGTCTTCCCCTAAAAGCACACCATCCGCCGGGCTGGTTTCACCCTCAGGAGTCCCTGGATGACTTAACAAATCAGTAGAAAAGATTACATTTTTTTGCCTTTTGTATGGAGATGATATTTGTTGACAGATTTATTGTTTAGAAATGTCTTTATGACTTTATATGAGGCTGAGTAATTGTCTTGATGGATAGTGGATTTACTTCTGCTGCCAGAAGACGCAGGTGGATTTCTGTTCTTTGGCCCAAAGTGTCCATGTATCTTGTATCTGTCATGTTATTTCAGAACAAGCGTGTGTGTGTGTGTGTGTGTGTATATATATATATATATATATATATATATATATATATATATATATATAATAGTTCTAATACGTGCCAAAATGTTCACTGTGATAAATTGCTTAAACTTTTCATGCCTTTGCAAGCCGATTTTCACAGTTAAATAAATGGAAACGAATATATTAATGGTACACTTTGGAAAATGACCAACCGTCATGGAAATTACATATAATTTGTCGTTAATGGGCTGAAACGCCATTCGTATGACTTGAAGACCAACAGAAGGTGTTTTTCTTCAATCAGTCATTGCCTGTACTTGCACTCCTTGACGTCATTAAATGTGATCTGAGCCTAATTGAGGCGCATCAGAGCAGGTGTTGACGATCCGTCTCACACATTACACCGTCTCAGTTGACGACATTTGCGGTACAGTGCAGAAGAAAGTCCCCTCTTCCGTCATCTCATCTCCTTTCATGTGCTTGTCTCATGACGTTCAGGTACAGAAGCAGGTCCACCCGAACCTCTTGGCGAAGGAGGATGCCCTGCAGCACATCGAGGAGCTGATCCTGCAGCTGCTCAACATGCTGTGCGTGGCCCAGCCTCGCTCCGTGCAGGACGTGGAGGTAAGGCATCCTACCGAGCGTCTAAATATACATTCATAATATGTTGTAAATTGACAAAATGCAATTAGGAAACGCGTGCTTGCGCCGCAGCATTCGAACATAACTAATTGAATACTCGCAGCTTTCAATCTGAATGTTTTCAAAAGTATCAAATGTTAAGAGAGTCATTTCCCCCTCCTTCCAGGAACGTGTCCAGAAAACTTTCCCCCACCCAATAGATAAGTGGGCAATTGCTGACGCCCAGTCAGCTATTGAGAAACGCAAGAGGAGAAACCCCTTACTTCTCCCCGTGGACAAGATACACCCACTGCTTAAGGTAAAGACCCCCATCAATCACATAAAATCGAATACTCTACACTTAAACGTTGTAATTTAGTCGTACCAGAGAATTTAGGTTGAAATGTATGCTTCAATTCACAGTGCTAGAAATGTATGGCAATTGATGGGAAATATGTCAAATGGGACTAAAGGCTAAATTTTGTTGTGCAAATTGTACGATGACAATAAATAAAATTTGAATATGTTGTAATCTGCTCTTTTTTTCCCCTTTTTTTTTTTTTAACAGGAGGTTTTGGGCTATAAAGTGGACTACCATGTTTCCCTGTACATTGTCGCTGTGCTCGAATACATATCAGCAGACATACTGAAACTGGCGGGCAACTATGTCGGTAACATTCGGCACTATGAAATCAGCCAGCAGGACATCAAGGTGTCCATGTGTGCAGACAAGGTGAGGACACCCAGTTTGACGGACGCAGGTTTTCGGGGGTATCTCTGCTGTGAAACGTCATGAAGGACGTCATTGATTATTTCCAATGTTTGTTTCCAGGTGTTGATGGACATGTTTGACCAGGAGGAGGACATCGGCTTGATGTCTCAGTGCACGGAGGAGCCGTCGTCCTCCGGGGAGCTCACGTACGACGACCTGGTGAGGCTTGAAATCGCAGAGGAGCGACAGTACCTGCGAGAGCTCGACCTCATCATCAAAGTATTCCGCCAGCATTTCCTGTCCAACCCCAAAATCTTCTCATCTCAGGTGAGGAAGTCTTGCACAGCTAACTAAATTTAAGTCATTTATTTTCTGTACTACACTATTCGATTGCAGCAATAAGTGAACTTGTGAGGCTGCTGTTGATTGTTTTTTTTCATGTGAATGCAGATGTAGACCTTTACTGTGAAACAGCTACAGGAAATGGTGAAAATGCTATCAAGCTTAGCTAACAAAAACTTGACTTTTTCTGTAAAGTTTATGTAAATATATTTTTCACCACTTTTTTTTTACCTTTTTTAAACATCTTGTGGATAAATAGATTGTTATGACCTCTTTGACAAAGCTTGATGAAGGAGTTCACATCAGAAAATAACAACTTTTTACAGCAGCTCAACACTGTTTATAAGATATGTGTTTCACAAGACTGCTAATGCACTACATAAAAAAAACCTCTGGATGTTGCATTTGATTTATTATTTATTAAAAATAGATTAAACGGAAACTGAATAACCTCTTAAAAGACCACTTCCCAACAGGTTGATACACTTAAAGGTTTTGGATAGGAAAGGTAGAGACGTACTCAACAGGAGCTGTTTGTAGCTCGTTCTAAAGCCAGCTTATAAACAACAAGTCAAGTTCCCAGCTAACTGTAAACCTAATTACAAAGCAATTTCAGCCAAATTCAGTGTAAGAACATTTAAAAGATTAAAAGAGAAACTCTGTAATCGGCTAACGGGTAATCAGCTTCGGGAAGCACTTTGAAATACCCAAACAGATTTTACCGTGTTGATTTGTTATTAAACTCTTAGAAGATCAGACGGCCTCACAGCATTTTCTTCCTCTTTCCATTTTGAAATCCTCTTTTTTTTTTTTAAGGTTCCTCCACACTGCAACCAGAACAAATGCCAAATTGCTCTCAAATAATGTGAGATTAAAGACATTCATCTTTTCTGATGGATGATCAGACAGTCACAGCAATCATCCAAAATGTCCATGCCTGATTTCATTTTTTTTTTAAATGCTCCCATGCTCTTTGACCCCTCCGGTAAATTCATATCTGTGTCGGAGGGTTAACTAAAGAAACGAATCACCATTACATTGTGTCTAATAAGGCTAATTAAGTGCTCGGAGATGTCGTTAAAAAGTGAGGAGTTGAACAGTAGGTCTATGGGTTGTGCAGAAGTCAATGGAAAGTTAATTTTAATGGGTCGCTGTGGCTTTGCATATTTTGGGTTGGGTAATTTGTGGTATCATTTGGGTGAGGAGGATAAACTTTTGTGAGGCCCAGTGGAATGCAGAACATGTAATTATGCGGAGGCAGGAGCAACATCTGCAGCCTTCTGCCAAATAACCTAAATGATGTCTGTTGAAACGCGTCATAATCCCAAATTACTTGGGAGATGTCAAGAAAGTGTTATGGTCAAATAATGACAAGGACCCAACTTCTATACAGACTTTTCGCAGCCGATAATCACTCTGTTGCTATTTTAGGGTTCTCGTCTGCTTGACTAATGATTTCCTCGGGCAAATTGAGCCTGTTGTTGTTTAGAGCTCATTCGCACGACTGTTTTTTTTTTGTTTTTTTTTTAAGAGAGAGAGAATTTGTTTATCCAAGGGAGGTGAGGCCAAGAATGGGATTGCTGTCTCAGCAACACCCTGCCACTCGCTCCTGTGGTTAAACACTCTCAGTGTGTTTACATGCACTTAAGTAACCTGGCAGTTTCTGGTGGAGAGATGACTCCGTAAATGACATTTAACAACAAAACGGTAGCTTACCGCTACAGCTTAATAATGTGGTAAAAGTGGGACCACGGTTTGATAATAAAGAGGTAATAATTAAGCAATGCTGTGGTAATATGATGGCATTAATGGGGTAATAACCCTGATAATAAAGAGGTAATACACGTAGATGTTTTCACAGTATTAAAGACTTGATACTTTCAACATCACCTGAAAATACCTGGAAGTTAAAATGAGTGCCTTTTATTATAATGCTGAAATCATCCTGCCTTATGTTCCAAACTCTTCTGTACAAATGATATGTTTAATGCTGGGACTTGACAGGAAACACTTGTGGTAGTTTCAAAATAACAACCTCTTGATCACGTAGAGGATGAAGCAGGTTTTTGACAGGATCTTTACGAGGATGCACGCGCTTCAATAAGACTGTAGAGAAGATTATTTCATAGCAGTTCATCCATTCATCCAAAATAATTAATGCTGGAGTTTGACTGAAAGTGAAGCATTAAATGTAAGTGTAAATGAGTCAGTTTTCACTCCACTGTCGGTGTAAATGCTCCACCCAGGAGAGAAACAAAAACATCAGTGACGAGCTGCATGTAGACACAGGTTTTATAATAATCATGTTATTGCCGCGTTATGTATATGTATTTTGTGCCATACCCAGTTTTATGTGAACATAGTTTGGCATCAACAACTCCAATGTCTACAAAGAAAATCATTTTAAAAATTGGTGCAGCAGAACTGGAGACACCACACGTTCTTTTTCCTCATCAAAACACCTACATTTACCTACAATGCAACAGACTTTGATGTTAAAAACCAGTGGAGTTCCCCCTTTTTTTTTTTAAAAGTAGAAAGAGGCATGCTAATTAATCCTTCTCCCCGCAGAAGACTTTCCTCGCTGGTTTTAAGGATTCAGTCCAACCTTGTAATTACCTTTTACCTCCTCGTTGTCTTCTCCTGCAGGATGTGGAGGTGATCTTCAGTAACATCCTGGACATCCACGAGCTGACGGTGAAGCTGCTCGGGCTGATCGAGGACGCCGTGGAGATGACGGCCGATGGCAGCCCTCATCCGCTGGTGGGCAGCTGCTTTGAAGATCTAGCAGAGGTAGGAAGCTTTTAAAGCCACGAGGTCAGGCTGCGTGAGGCCATGCGAGTCACGCCAGGTTCACACTGGACGCAGAAGCGGCACGATTTTTGGTCCGCATCCTTTTCGGCCCCTGCGTTTGGCTGGAGCCAGCTCGTGATCTCCAGTGATGGTTTCAGTTTCTGGTCTATTTTCTCCTCATGCCCTGAGCGAGTCGGGCAAGAAAATACACTAATAATCTACAACAAACGATATCAATTCTTTATTGTATATGATTTGGTTCTGACGTGATGATATACAATGACTTTCCTCCTCTCTCTCCCTGCCGTTCTCCCGGAGTTTCAATCCCCCCTGATTCCCCTCCCTCATGATCAAATCTTAAAATCCTTCCACTGTATTTATTAGAAATAGCCTAGTGTCACTGCCGTTTGTGTTGCCTTTCATATTTATTCCACGTATTCGTCAGCTGTGTCTAAAAGGAGAGTTGGAGTGAGCGAGAACATTGCCAGACGTCGATGTTAACCATTGAGTTATTCTCTCCACGTGTCCAGGAGCAGGCGTTTGACCCCTACGAGACCCTGTCCCAGGATATTCTCAGTCGGGATTTCCACGAGCACTTCAACAACCTGATGGCGCGGTCCACCGCAGGCCTCTACTTCCAGGTAAGATGTTGAAATGAGCCTCAGACTGTCGTCTGTCTGAAAGGTGGATATGTGGGTGGGATCCTCCTCGTTTTGACACATTTTAGGAAAATGTGGTGTATATAGAATCTGATTTAGTCAGTTTGTCCATCGCCATATTTTTCAGTTATTCAAATCCAATGAAACTCAAACGTTTCACACTGTAGACTAGTGGGTGGATTTCTTTTGCTGCATTAATGGGATTCTTTTTTTCTAGCTATATTTAAAAGGTCTTAAATGTCACAAAACAAGCATGAAATATTTAAAATAAAATTTCTGATTTGAGCTTGGAAGTAAGTATTGCTCATCCCATTAAATGAATGCTTGATATTGAGTTGGTATATAATATTTTATTATTAATGTCTGTCTTGGAATCATTGCTCACAAGTATTTTTTAAAATCTGCAACATTTAATTGCAGTGTTTTCCCATTCCCGTCTTTCCTTTTTGTTCTCAAATGTAAACTTTCTTATGAAGCCAAAATCCCCCGAACCTGAACAGAAGGAGAAACAAAAAATGTTTGTTTTTAATATGAAGGTACAAGTAGGTCATTTATGTGTTCACGCCAAGCAAACAGCGTTTGAATATTTGTTCCTGTTTCGCTTTGAAGTGAACCTGATGGAATTCCTCCCAATATCGTTTGAGGGCATATCATGACATATCCAGCGTCCTGTGTACAGTTTATTCACTGCTGCCGCATTGTTTAATTTGGACATTCCTCACAAGAATAGCATTGAATTATGCTCGGTGGGGTGCAGTTTGGCAGCCTTTGAAGATGAAATATTTGCTGGTGTTTTCTCAGGCCAAAGACCAGCGAGTCCGACCGTTCACATGAAGTTTTGAGCTTGCGGCAGTATTTACTGTACGAGGTGGTTTTCTGCCGCTCCTCTTGATATTTTAAATGCCAATCTGACATTTTGTTGAATGAATATTAAGCTCTCATGTTAATACAACTTCCGTGCACCATGGTTTTCTGCAGTAAAATCCCAAACTGCTGCTGCTGACAGGCCGTGCTGTACCTCAGGTTGGGGCCTCGCTGCGTTTACCTCAAACCTCCAGGCTAACCCCAGTTAGATCAACACTGATGGCACCGTCCTCTGATTACCCACACCCAGTGTTTATTTTCATATTCTCATTGTATGAGAGCGGGCTAGAGGGCGAAGGAGTTTAAAAATAAAGTGTGAGGTTTTGCACTGTAGTAATAGCACCTTGGCATTCACTTAAAAAACACATTTCATTGTTTTACTTGCTATTTTTCTATGTGAAAAGCCTGCCTCTGTCTTTGTGCTAATATGTATTTATTCTGTCTAGATACAGCTGATGAATCGATAAGTCCATTGACAGAAATGTATCAAAACGACCGTTTTGAATGAAAACATCAGTCAATCCTTTTCAGTAATTCTTTTAAGCAAACATTTCAAATATTTCCTGGTTCCAATGTGCAGATTTGAAATTACACTGCGCCTTTTCACTCATTTTTATCCATTTATTTTATAGACAAAACAGTAATACAGATTGCATATTATTTGAGGAAAAACTGTTGTTGGTTGCAGCCCAGATTTTAGAGCTGAAATAATGAGTCACTCGACAGAAACTTAATTGGCATCTATTTTGATAATTGAAATGTTTTCATTTTAAGTGGTAGTGTAAACATTAGAAACCCAATTTCAACCTGTTTTCCTTTGAAAACCAGACATTTAAGGATGTCATCGTGGGCTTTGGGAAAGCGTGACAGACTTTGCTGACATTTCATAGAGAAAATGACTAATAGCTTGTTGAAGCACTAATTCATTTTTTAAATAACAAAAACCCAAATGTAGGATGTCTATGATTTATCTGATCGTTTTCATTATTGATTGATGATTTGCTTAATTAATTGTTTGTTCTACAACATCTCAGAAGATGTTTTTCCCAACTGTTAGACATTGTTCATCTTTATCAAACTGCTCCTGCTGTCGTTTCTGCAGCGTTGGCTAATCTTATTTTAGCATCTCTCACTTTGCGTTTCATCTCTGACCTGACGGCTGTGTCCTCGTCTCTCCACCTCCTGTGCTCAGCATGATCACATGATCACTGTAGTCCACAGCACCTAGTCTAAATGCATACCTACGACCTGAGACGACGTTTGCCGTAATGCGGATCGAACCCCAGGCAGGGTCATCATCAGTTAGTTTTTTTTTTTCTGCTCCACCCCTTCAGCTTTTGTCTCTTTTGAATGCACCTCATCTTCCTCACTCCATCCTTCTTGACTTCCACCCTCCCTCCCCGCTCTCTGTCAGATGGATGTGTCTGTCGAGCACTCAGCCCCTGCACTCTGCAGCGTCTGGTATTGTGGGTAAATTACATCGCCTTTTAAAAATAGAACAGGCAGCCACACTGCGGGCCATTTTTCTCCTGGGGGGGGGGGGGGGGGGGGGGGGAGGAGGAGGAGGAGGAGGGGGGAGGTGGCCCAAGGCGCATTTCATGTTGGGAATAAGCTATGAATTAAGAAGGCGAAAGACCCCGGTGACATGGGTTCAAGCAGCTCTGTGAGATGGGAACATGTTGTTCTTCGAGTCGTTTTTGTTCCGATCCTTTACTGTACTGTGTGTTTATATTTAGGCCGCTACCACAAAGATGCTCGCTCCTGCAGGGACTCGTTTTAACACGTTATCCTACGCAACATCCAACAATTATCCAACACAAACTCTTATTTCCAGTTTACCTGCTCAGATCAAACCTAGAGGAAGCCCTCCACATTTACCTGAGATTACTTTGAAATGTCCGTGTTGTTTTGGATTTTTTAAGTGGATATCCATATTAATTTTGCAGAAAAAACATTGTCTCATGGATTTTTATACATAAACGCACTAGACGAACACCCGTATTTGGCAAGGATAAGTCTGCTTTTGTTAAACAGGTTTGACACCGATATGTACGCTGGCAGGACATTTTACCGGATTCATCTATCTCGAGGAGCAAAATTGTTTTACTCCACTTGAGTACTTCAAATTGCAAGAAAATTACGTTTGCTTTCACAGTATAAAGTGTACTATTATAATAGTACAAAACTATCATTCAATGTTCAGTCAATCCTAATTGTATTTTTTAAAGGAATAGTTTGGCATTCTGGGAAATGTGCTGATTATTTTTCTTGATCACCACCAAACCATTTATATTTAGCTGCAGCTAGCAACCAGTTAGCTTAGCATTAAAAACACATTTAAGTGATGTCCTTTTTTTTTAGATTCTAACCAGATTTTAGAATGACAGCCCGTTTGAAACACACTCTTAGCTTACTTGTGTATCGAGAACGCTTTATTCGCAGAGGAATACTATTTTAAATGTGTAAGCACCAGTCTTGCACCCGAATCAAGCTAAACACATCGAAGTGATTGTGGTGCATCTGTAGTCTGAATGACGGCGGGGCGATTTGTGAAACTGCAGGATGCTGACGTATCAATAACATGATCTAAACTTAGGTCATTGTTCCCCCGGCTGTCCATCAGTGTGCGTCAGGCAGCTGATGTCTTTTTCTTTTCCATGCACACAGACCCTGTTCATCTGCTCCCCTCCCCACACAGACACGCGGCCGCTGCTGTGGAGTCTGAGTACTAGCATATTGATCTGAGTCGTCTATCAGGGGAATGGGAGGTTTAAATGGATACTGTGACGGCCTGTTCTCCGGTTACCCCGAAGCCTTTACTCGGTCAACCGCATCCCCCCCCCTCCCTCCCTCTGTCCTCCATCACTTGTCACCCTGCAGCCTCTTCAGTCTCATTTATATTCTGAGACGTACGCATTTTAATTGTCTTTGTCTCCACAGTCGTCCTCTTTTCATCATGTGGCATCATATGATGCAGCATGTAAATAGAACTAGATGCATATATACAATGGTTATTTTTGAGATGGTATACAAAAACACAAGCCGTAAATAGATTCAAACACATTCCATTATTTTTTTCAATGCTATTTATGTCTTTGACTAGAAAATACAAACATACATTTGTGTAGATTTCTATAAATAATCCGGTGCCGAGATTAATTTTTATCTGGTTACAGACTCTCTCTCCACCTCACACTCATATTTTACACTGTAATTAAAAAAAGAGACAAAAGTTAAAGATGAATGGCAGAGGTAACGAGTCCCTCGGTCACGCTGGTTGTTTCAGATCTGGTAATGGTGTCCCTCACTAACCGGTCCCATGTGTCTTTGTGTCTCCAGTCCGTTGCAGAAGGCTTCAAAGAAGCAGTCCAGTATGTCCTTCCACAGCTGATGATGGTCCCAGTATACCACTGTATGCACTACTTTGAGCTGCTGCAGGTAAGGTCCCGACACAGACAGGCATTCACTCCCTCTATGGAGTTCTGTGTTATGCAATGCGGCAACATATCTGATGTTTATGTTTTCTGGTGTTTTTTAAACAGCAACTTCAGGAGCGCAGTGAAGACCAAGACGACAGAGAATGTCTGAAACAGGCGATCACAGCGCTGCTTAACCTTCAGTGTAGCGTGGAGCGCATCTATGCCAAGCACCAGCCTCGCCGCAAACCTGGGTACGCCTCCTCTACCAGTACTTCTAGTAATTCATATGTGGTCATTCTGTCGACATGTTATTGACCCCCCTTACCTATAGCACTCTGATCGTAGCACTGTTGCTCTTAACGTACTACTTTACTCAGATGAGGACCTAACACTTGTTCTATTTTATGCTCTTACTGCATCGCCAATGATACGTTGTGGTTTCCTTGTTTCCTTCTTTTGACAAATGTACTTATTGTAAGTCGCTTTGGACAAAAGTGTCTGCTAAATGACGTAAATGTACAAGAAGTCAGTTCAGATGTAATTTGGGCATCCAGCAGCAGCAGCAGCAGGGACTCACTGCATGTATTTATTTAGTTACACTATGTCAGTGGTTTGGTTCATTTCATGCATTGAGCTCTCTGGTTTTCTGCCTCGTCCCTCACAGTGAACCCATGTACCGCCTGTACAGCAGGCAGGTCCGTAGCAAACAACTAGCCATCAAACGCATGAACGAGATTCAGAAGAGCATCGATGGCTGGGAGGGAAAAGACATTGGCCAGTGCTGCAGCGAGTTCATCCTGGAGGGTCCACTTCTACGAGCCGGCGCAAAGCACGAGAGACACAACTTCCTGTTTGACGGCCTCATGATAAGTTGCAAGGCCAATCAGAGTTCGCGGCTCCCTGGTTCGGGCAGCGGGGCGGAGTACCGTCTGAAGGAGAAGTTCGTGCTGAGGAAGATCCGCATCGTGGACCGCGAGGACTCGACGGAGCTGCGGCACGCCTTTGAACTGATAGGAAAAGATGAAAACTGTGCCGTTTTCTGTGCACGGACAGCGGAGGATAAGGCGGCGTGGATGGCGGGCCTGGTGACTCTGCAGTACCGCTCCACTTTGGATCGCATGTTGGACACGGTGCTGCAGCACGAGGAACAGGCGCATCCCCTAAGACTGCCCTCCCCGGAGATTTACCGCTTTGCTGTGCAGGACTCTGAGGAGAATATTGTGTTTGAGGACAAAGTGCAGAGCAAAACGGGCATCCCCATCATTAAGGCCGGCACAGTGGTGAAGCTCATAGAGCGGCTCACCTACCACATGTATGCTGGTAAGCTGCTGCTTCATGTGGAGAGGCGTGTAAATAAACTTGGCTGAGCTCAAAGGTTTATTCTGCAAATATTCGTTGTGATGTTTAACCGTGTTTGTTATCTAATCTTTTTCATCCGTTTGTAGATCCTAACTTTGTGCGCACGTTTCTTACCACATACCGATCATTCTGCAAACCACAAGAGCTCCTCACCCTGCTGATAGACAGGTACGGCTTCACCAGAACAAGGTGTTCTTTATTGCGATGTTAAACGTCTTACTGTCTGAGCCATAAGTGTATCGCATTTTTGTCCGTTATTTTCCTAAAGGATTGAGATCCCTGAGCCAGAACCCACCGAAGAGGACCGACAGGCTCTCTGGAACGGTGACCAGCCAATGGCGGCCGAGCTCCAGAGATTCCGGAAGGAATACGTGCAGCCAGTCCAGCTCAGGTACGTCAGCCGTCCAATCACAGCCAAGTCATTCTCGGGTCCAAAAGGTAAAAACTAAGGGACAAATCATCCAACCTTTTGTCATAACATTGACTTACCAGAACAAATAATGAATAGTTAATTAAGCATCTCAATCCTAAAATATTCAGACCAAAAAAAAAAGGCACGAAGAGATAAAAAGACAACTGTAAGAGAATGGGATGGTGCAGGTTTATTGCTTAGCTAGTATTAAATTCAAGCCCATGAAGGTTAAAAGGTGAAATGTGACAATTGATTTCATACTCATGTTTTCAAAAATGTGTTCCCATGAGTCTCTGAACTTGGGAGACGAAATGTAAGAAGCCGTTCTCGCATCTTAAGCCGCTTTCTTTCATTTCTCAACGAGGTCTTTCACAAAAGATTCCGTGTCTCTTTGTCTCCTGTTGTTGTTTGGCTCTTTTAAACTCTCCTGTTAAGGCCTGAACCGTCTCAGTCAGCCACCGAATTACTTTTGTATAAGACTTTGTGTCCTTATAAGGAGTAACAAGAGTCAGTCGGAGTCCCGTAAGCACCATTAAAAAACGGAGAGCTTTTCGGTATTAAACCGCTCCGCTGCTGTAGTTAAGAGCAGCGGCAATAAAACCCTTTAAACTCATGTCAGAGAAGAAACTTGGAAACACAAGTGGGCCGTTACTCTCCGTGAGGTACACGTGTTCTTCTGGTCACACGTACAATATGTTCTCTGCATCAGCGGAATTTTGTGAAACGTCAAAAAAAAAATGGCATTAAGTCGGCCATGAGGTTTGTGTCTGTCGAGGCAACACACATACATTTTTACACACCAATAACACGCATCCTGCAGTGTTCAGCTTAGATTGGGACAAAGATACGGGTGGTCTATTGTTGTAAACACTGCAATGTGGTCCAACAGTCTACTTTATGTCCAGAATACTCAAAGTAGGTGAAAATAGCTCCTTGAGCACCACTTTTACCCCTTTTTTAAATCACTTAACCTTCCAGCTGTTTCTGTTTTTCGATGTTTTCTCTTTAAAAAAAAAAAAAAGTTAATTGACAGGTTAAAGGAAACACAACGGCCACCAGCCAAAAACTCTTCCATTAAGGTCCATTAACTTTTTTTTGTTTTGCTAAATGTCTCTATTCTACCAACGTCTTTGTCGGGTGATCTACTATTATTGGATTACTTGACCGCCATAACATTTTCATTTGGGTGGTGGAGCTCCCCAGCAGTCGACTGGTTGCATTGCATGACCCACAAAGTTTAACAGTAATAATGTGAACACTTTGTCAGTCATGCATTAAGGGGAAAACTTCCACTTTTAAAATGTGACATACATGTGGAGGACAATATGTTAATACTGTTAATTTGTCTTCGCTTCAAAGGGTCCTCAACGTTTTCCGTCAGTGGGTGGAACATCATTTCTACGACTATGAGAACGATCCTGAGCTGAGAAGTCAATTAGAGGAGTACATCACCAGCAAGATTCAGCTGCGAGGTCAGAACCACACACACACACACACACACACACACACGCACACGCATTCAGACACACATTCAGACATCAGTATTGAAGTTTCATTAACACCATTTTAAGGCCTTTTTAACACGTCCTTTTAAAGAGAGACACATTTTGAGTGAAAGAAAAGTATTACAATGATGGAGAAAAATGACTTCACAATAAAAGGGCACAAAAACACAGGTCATTGACCATCATGTGAGTAGTATTTATATCATACTACTACTCTTTTATATAACTGGATTTGAATTAAGACCATTAAATGGTGAACAACACACGTTTCATACATTGTGTTTTCTTTCAAGGCAAGTCTATGAGAAAGTGGGTCGAGTCCATCAACAAGATCATCAAGAGGAAGCTCCAGACGCAGTCAAACGGCGTCAGCCACAACATCACCTTCGAGAGCCCGCCTCCTCCCATCGAGTGGCACATCTGCAGAGCGGGCCAAGTGGACTCCTTTGACCTGATGACGCTTCATCCGATAGAGATCGCCCGCCAGCTGACTCTGCTCGAGTCGGAGCTCTACAGGTGACAGACAAGTTTGATTAGTTTGTTAATACTAGAGTGAAAGAAACAACATAATCGGGTTTGGATACACATTGTTTCTTGCCTGGAAAAATAACCCCCCCACTTCTTCCACAGAGCTGTCCGGCCGTCCGAGCTGGTCGGCAGCGTCTGGACCAAAGAGGACAAAGAGAAGAACTCGCCGAACTTGCTCCGCATGATCCGCCACACCACCAACCTCACACTGTGGTTTGAGAAGTGAGTCTAAGGATTCAAATATTTTTACTCCTGCTAAATTGCAGTTAATTGTAAAGTCCTGGGGGGGAAAAACAAACGTGTAAACGTGTTTCCGACGTGTCCTTCTCAGGTGCATTGTAGAGACGATGAACCTGGAAGAGAGGGTGGCAGTGTTATCGCGGGTCATCGAGATTCTGCAGGTTTTCCAGGAGCTCAACAACTTTAACGGTGTGCTGGAGGTGGTCAGTGCCATCAACTCTGTCCCAGTCTACAGGCTCGACCACACCTTTGAGGTGAGTGATGCTATTAAAGCAATCAGAAAAACACTATCTTCATCAGAGAAAAGAAATATATTTACACAACTTTCTGGTAGCCTTTACAAAAGCATTAAACCCCAAAACTAAACTACACTGTTGGTATGTTGAGATGCTGACATTTGGCCTCTTTTGGCCAATAAACCTCCGATGTTTATCGTTTTGACGTGCATTTGAATCCTTCCCCTGAACTTGGAACGTGATTTATGGACCGTTTCTCCCTCGTGCACCCACAGGCAATACCCGAGAGGAAAAAGAAAATCCTGGAAGAAGCTGTGGAACTGAGCCAGGACCACTTTAAGAAATACTTGGCTAAACTCAAGTCTATAAACCCACCCTGTGTGCCTTTCTTTGGTAAGTCTTCCACAGTGTTACTATGAATCCACTACAAGTGAGTCAAATGAAACTGTCATTTTCAGTCACCATCATTTTTTATTATAAAAACCATCGTGAGATAAACATTTCTGTGTATCTAACGTTTCGACCCACGTTCTTCGTCCTCAGGTATCTATTTAACCAACATCCTGAAGACGGAGGAAGGCAACCCGGACTTCCTGAAACGCCACGGCAAGGAGCTGATCAACTTCAGCAAGAGGAGGAAAGTGGCTGAAATCACCGGAGAGATCCAGCAGTATCAGAACCAGCCCTACTGTCTGAAGGTGGAGCACGAAATCAGGGTGAGCGCTCACTTTTAAAAAGTGTCTCTTTTGGTCTTGGAAGGTGTTTCGCTGATCCTGAACTCAAACTTTTTTTTATTTTTTGTTGCACAGCGGTTCTTCGAGAACCTGAACCCGATGGGCAACAGGAGCGAGAAGGAGTTTGCGGACTACCTGTTCAAAATGTCTCTGGATATTGAGCCACGGAACTGCAGGCAGGCTCCTCGATTTGTAAGTGTTCAGACTGCAGTGATTCAGTAGCGGTGAAGGTTTAATTCCCAAATACACATTACACGAAGAGGACATTGTTTGTAGGACGACATATTTGTTTCTGCTGTATATTTGACGCTACGGTGGAACTGTAATATCACTAAAATTGAGCCAAGAAGAAAAGTTTACACCAAAAAAAAACATTTTCTCACTTACTTCTCGTGTTCTCTGCTTAAAAAAAAAAATCAGCATTATCTCTCTTGTCCCCCGACTCTAAATAATCCGCAGATCTCACCGCGAACAGCTTTCAGACCTCTCACCGTTTCTGTTTCTCGTCCTGCAGCCCAGGAAGACCATCTACAATCTGAAATCCCCGGGGATCCGGCCTGTGCGAACGTCTACCTCTGGCACCATAAAGGGCCACCCTGTCCCCCTGGAGAGGGAGCCCCCGCATAAGATCACCTTTCGGAGTATCGCCGAGACCGAGCCGGAGACGCCGGCGTCGGCCTCGGTGCCCACCTCCCCGAACACGCCGACCCCTCCGCAGTCGGCCTCCTCCGACCTCAGCTCAGTCTTCATGGAGCACGACCTCAGCAACTCCTACGGCGGTGAGTCCGCCTGGCGCTGGAATCCTGCAGAAACCCCAAGTGTTTTTACAACGAATCTCTTTAGAAGTCCGCCTGTTCCTGATCTAAATACTGTCAATCATCTTCTCCCTCTTTAAATTTTACAGGTAGCAACTCCATATTTGCTCCTGTTCTTCTGCCGCCTTCAAGTGAGTGTGGGCCTTTTCTGGGTTTTTTTTTTACCTGATTTGCTTTCTTGGTGTCCGTCCGACAAATCATCCTTCAACTGACTTTGTGCTCCTGTGATAGTGAGCAGGGCATGTTCTTCATCTTCTATCCATGAAGTTTCTCTTTTTTAACTCCCATAAATGTCTTTTTTTCTTTCCCTCAGAGTCCCAGTCTGTGTCTTGTGGCAGCCTCCACCAGCTCGGGGAGGAGCTGCTGAAGCCGCCTCCTCTGCCACCACGAAGGAAAGACGCCATGTCTGAAGCCAAAGTAAGAGCGGTGCCTCATTTCCCACCAATTATAGCCATAATTACTACACCGTTACTCTTGTTTGATAGGGGTACGCATTTGTGGTAAGTGGAAATAAAAAAAACACTATGCTTCTAGGTGACAACTTGGAATAGACCTTTATATTAGTGGTTTTGGCTTTCAAATCGCTAACTGACCCAAAGGGGAGCCAATGATTAAAATGTAGACTACTTAAATGCCTTAACTTGCTCAAATTGCATAATAGGTTTGTATCTTAAGGGCCCCTCGTGGGGGGTCCTAACCCCCAGGATGGGAACCGCTGCTGTACACTATATATATAAGTAATACATCTCCGTGTTTCTCTCTGTCTCAGCTGAGCGCCAGGTCCGACAGCCCCCCTGCCATCCCTCCCCGGCTGCCCCCTCCGCTGCCCAGGAACCAGCCTCGACCGCTGGTCTACAACGGTCCCCCCATGGACGGCCCCCTGCCCAGCCCTCCACCTCCACCACCACGCGACCCTCTGCCGGACACGCCTCCCCCGGTGCCCCAGCGCCCTCCAGAGATCTTCATCAACTACCCCATCAACATGCAGCCTTCCCCAGTGGGCCGATACCACTGGGACTTCGGCAGCTCCCCCAGCTCCCCCAACACCCCGCCCAGCACGCCGTCCCCCCGCATCCCCCGGCGGAGCTGCCCGCTCAGCGCCAGCCAGAACAGCCTCTACCCTCTTCCTATTCCCATCAACGCACCGCCGGTCCCCCCGCGCCACAACTCCAGCCCACAACTCCCCAAACTCCCACCAAAGACATACAAAAGGGAGCTGCTGCTGCAGCCGCCGCCGCTACACGGCCTCTCATTAGTGGAGAACACCGACAGCAGCCAGTGAGTCTGCGTTGTTTTGTTTTTGTTGTTGTTTAGACGCCTACAGGTGATCTCGAAATGCAAACTTCAAGCTGTCTCCTGCAAACTACGACACAGTGGACTCGAAGCTACTGATAAGAATGAATAACACTGCTCCACACACTCTTTAACTCCACACACACACCTGGCCTCTGCATCGACCAATCACATCCCCCCCGCTGTGCCTCTCAGGGGATCAGTAGCTCCGCCTTCATCAGAAACCCTCCGTGCCAATGAGAAACCCTCACCGGTGTGCCAGCTAATAAACAACAAGGAGTTGAGCGTTTGTGTCTGTTTGTTCGATGCGGAGGGGGACCGTCTGCTCCTGATGATGAAAGTTCTCACCCCTCACACTCTTAACTAATACTTACCCCTACGTCCCACTCCTCTGTCAGGGTGGGGGGAATGTGGGGGGCCTTGGACTTTGTAGCCTCAAATGTCATGCTTTGTTTCTTTGGGCATTGACATCATCTGGAGTCCTGCTGCAGCTCACAGATTTTTAAGACCTCTCTCCTCCTCAATGATCCACTTAGACGTAGCTCTTTGACAATGGCTGTGAGCAGCAGACATTTCCATTGACTTGTTTTTCCTACTAACTGATAAATAAACAGTTGCCAAAGTCTTATTTTATGCAGGGGGATAAGGGATTTTCTTTCTTTTTTTAAAAAAAAACAAATGTGACATTAAAAGAAACGCATAAAGGAGGCGACACTGAATCCCCCACCTTGTATCTCAAGTGTACACTGTGACTGTATAGACGCGAGTCTGACTGTTTTTTTAATCCGAAGACAGGCCTCTCCGCAGCCACAACACGTTGCCTTTTAAAAAATCCAACAGCGGTGACCTCTGACCCCGGGCTCCAGTCCTCTCGGCCCCCCCGGATGGGACAGCGAGAGCCGAGAACACTCCATTTGCACATCGAGTTTGGACAAAGTCAGCAGGTGTCGATCGGACTATTGAGAATATCCCTGGGAGGTGACGGAGGGAGGTCTGCCACGATATCAAACGGCACCGATCCAGGACGAAGGTGAAGAGAGACACGAGGTTTTCTCTTTCTCCATCTCTTCGAGAGCTGATGTCTTAACTGATCCCCTTATAGATGTGCACTGCTGTCTTGACACTGTGCTCTTCTCCAAAAGCCCACCCCTCCCCTCCCCACGACCAATTCTTCTTCATTGGTATTAAAACTCAGCACTGGAAGCACGCAACCTCCTACCATAGCTGGGTCAGCTCCCCCCAGTGGCTGCTCGAAATACCTGAAAACCCATGAAAAAAGAGGAACTTTTTAACCCAACTTCTTCTTACTGTCTCTCTCTTTTCCTTTCTGTTTTTTTTCTGCTTGAAAACATTTTTTGTTTCACTTTGGAAAGACTGAAATAATCCATGCATCATGCTCAGATGTGCCTTTTATTTTGTTTTCTACTTTACAGAAATAAGCAAATGGTGTCTAAAATGCTAAAAAAATAAAGTTGCCTATGTAATGTTTAGAACAAAGCTATACACTATGAAATTGTACATGTTTGTGGATACTGTGTATATATAACATGTATACACTAACTAAATAATTTGTATAAAGTGACAAGTTTTTTTCCCCCCTGTTGTATTGTACCCTCATCCGCATCTGTTCAGTCGAATATTGCCTAATAATCCAATGCTGCTACAGTCGGATAAAAAAAAAAAAAAAAACTTAAAAAACAAAAACAAAACAAGAAAAAAACAGGTCACTGTCACTAACTTACTTACAGACAATCTCCAGTTGAAACACTGGGAGTATTAACTGAGGAAAGCCATTTTTCTTCCCTGCCCCTTTAGCTGTTTTAAAGCAATGAAAGAAAGAAAAAGAAATACAGTTCAATATGCCAAGCACTTACTTAGACGTGTGCTTCACTTTGTACATCCTACTACTTGCCTTTTCTCCTTTTTCAAAGATTTTTTAATGCTAACACATTAAACAGAGGTTGGGATTGTATTAAAATTGCAGTTGGAATATACACAGACCTATATTCAGTTGCAAGTATTTGAGCATAGTGAAGAATTGGACTTTTTTTTTTTCTCCTTTTTTTTTTTTCTTTTTCTGAGAAACACACTTTGTGCACTTTAGGCTGTACTGTTGAAGAGCCACAGTTGTTGATAGGTCATGTTTGTAAATGCAATGGTCCTATGCAACTGCTCAAACTCACTTTCTACATGGATCAGGGCAGGAAAAGAAAATAAGAGTACCGCCTCTCTTCTATACACGTGATGTGTATTAAAGACACGCAACACCTGAGGATGTCTGACCACCACGAGCTGGATTTCAGCTAAATCTAAAAATCAAACTCATAATGATGGATGATTAAACTTCTGATCAAACTAGGTATAAAAGAGGAGTTATGGAGGATTTTTAGACCGGTGAAGTTAAATCACTTCACTGTCTTCACTCATGTTCTGTCCATTTCCCCCAAGTTTCCCAAAGCCAGTACTGGTGGGGTTAATTTAGCCAATTTAGTCTCTTTTTTTTGTTGTTCTCTGTTTGTTTTTGTCTTTTTAAATCCTAGCCCCAACAGAATAACAAGATTGGTTTTCCTCCAGTGGCACTGTAACAGCTTGATCCAGCAGTCGGTTTATTTGATGGTATGTGGCCTTTTAACTGCTTTGTATTAATGGTCTTCATGAGATTAATAAATCACCCAGTCTTATTTTGTACCGCTCATTTCTCTCCTCGTTTTTTTCCCCTTCCCTTTTGCTGGTAACTCAGCTTTTTGCATAAACTGTTATTGGTGTCGGTAAATTGAAAAGATTGAATTGATAAAGGAAATGGTTTTATATTTACATGCGAGTCTGTTGGCCAGCATACATGTGCAACTGCAACTATCCGTTTAGCTAAATTTAGCATAACTTTAGATTGGAAACGGGAATCCACGAGTCTGACTCGCTACAGCAATGAGTTGTTTACTAATTAACAGGTTATATAGGATTTTGTTTACGTAAAAACGTATACAAGCACCTTATTTGGCAGGTACTTGCGGTAACCGCTAGCGTTTCCGGACTATTTTTTTGGCTCCGTGTAGTTGCTAGGCAACCAGTGGAGAGCTGCCTTCGTGTACTAGTCGGAAAAATCCCACCTGTGAAAATGGAAATTATGAGAATGTCATGTTCAAGTACTTTGTTTGAACTGTGAACTGTGACTTTTTACCACGTGTTATGGATAAAGCGACACACATCATTGGTCTATATCACGTTAAATGTACACGGAGTTTAGATTCAAATAACATACACAAAAATAAAGAATTCATGTGTCCTCTTCTTGGCCATGTTGAAAGGTTCTGGTCACCCCAAAAATGATCTCCGAGTTTCCCCACTTGAGGATTTCAGAGTCCGCAACGCGTATTTACCATTATTCCGATAACGATTTCTACACCTTCTGGACAAATTAAACGAACGATAACGTGTTACGTGGTGAGTTTAAGAGCTGGTGGGTTGATTTTCTTGCTATTTAATCGAGCCAACGTTAACTTTCCAGCCTGTGTGCTAACTAAGCTAGCTATTAGCTAACCGCTGTATTTAGCTGTAGCTTCATATTTAGCGGTAACCAACAAAATGACAATTCACTGCTTCCTTTAGATATTAAAGTTTTACGCTACTCATTCAATGTTTCAAGAAAAACACAGTTTATTACTTGGCATGTTTCTTTAGCTACACATCGACGTCATATTATCTCCCGGTTAAAAACCACATGGTCTGCCATTTTTATGTAAATTGACGAGGAAATGCTTCAGTCTAATAATGTTTTCTTTTAAAGAAATATTTTTCCCCAAGTATATATATATATATATATTTTTCTTCTTATCCCCGTTAAAACAAAGGTGTCTCCCGTTTTCCCAACATTCATTTAACAGGGGAAAAAAAGTTCGTGCAGTGACGTCGGCGTCATGGCCGCCATCGAAGACGTCACAACTCGGGCTCACGTTTGTTAACTTGGAAGTTTTTAGAGCTTCGAAGTCAAACGGTGCTGCAGGGCCCCTCGCTGTCTTCACTGTCGTCCCACACAACTCCACGGCTCCCACCCGCTGCATGGTTCCCTCTCTGCGGGGGCAGGCCTGGTCTGAACGCACGGTCAAGCAGGAGACAGGTAAAAGGTATATTTGTCATTTAATCCAGTTTTCACTAAAATGCAAAGGTGCTTCAATGGCCGAAACGCAAAACCTTCTATCTGAAAAATTCACTTTTTTGAGGATAACTAACTAAAACGCTTTTTTTCCTCACAGAATGCAATTTTTTAACAATACCCAATGCATAAAGCACTGTTTTTGAACTATATTATGTGTTAAAAATACAGACTAGGTATTGTTAACCTTGTTCTCATCATCCAAAGTAAAAATCCTGCAGATAGGAGGTTTTGCTTTTCAGATAAGTGTGAATTAGGTAGATTTTACATTTCTGTATCACCATCCTACCTCTAATAAGTCATGATTCTACCTGACTGAACGCTCACCTCAGATTTTCTCTACCCGGGTTGAAATTCTGAAGGTTTTGCCTCGCTGTGGCTGGAATCGGGACGAAGCCTCTTCTGTTGTCTTTCTCTGGAGCTGCATCAGCCTGGAGCATGAAGTGATGTGGATGTACAGAGAGCGGGGAAATATGGGATTAGTTTGGAAAGCATTTTACGAGGCAGGCAGGAGTTTAACCAAAAAAAAAAGAAAAGAAGATGCTCCCATGCCGTTTTGTGTGAGAGTGTATGTGTAGCATTGGCAGAAGTATGTTCTCCTTGACTGATGTTTAGTTTTTCTCATGATTTGAGCACATTCTACTACTATCACATACTATTATTTAATTCTGACTCACTTTCAAAGGATGCCGTTACTGTAAAATACAAAGAGTCGGCCCAGTATGGCCAGGGCACGGTGCTTATTTAACAAATACCTGTTTGGATGGATCGTCCCAGATGGGCCTGAAGGCACTTTTTGGATGTAAAGGAGGCGACCCCTTCCTGACGTTGACCAGCCTCTTTCCGTAGGAGCTGACGAGGCACGGCGTCGGCCCGTTTGCACACGGCCCCGCGGTGTTTCTCAGAGGAGGGTGAGGGGTTAATCTGGGAATCTGCCACCGCAGACAGACAGTCCTCTCTCTGGGTGTCTCCCTCGACTGCTGCTGGCTGCGCGAGGGCTTCAACAGTACCGGCACCTGGCTGTCCTCCTCTTCATCCTCGTCACTGTTGCTGCCCGTCGTCTCCCTGCGCAGGGTGGCGTCGGGGCTGCAGGAGGTGACGGAGGAGAAGTCGAAGGCTGAGGTGTCATCTTGGTCTGTATCGCAGTCCTCGAGGCTTCGATTGGTGTGAGGTGCCTCCAGCTCGTTGGTGCCTGTGCCGGTGGGCTGGATGTAGGTGCCCTGGCCCGAGTCGCTGTTCTCTCCCCATGCTGCGGCGTCCGGAGTGAGGAGGGAGCAGCGAGCGTGTCCACAGTCGAGGCCCGGCAGGTTCAGGAGGGTCTGGTCTCTTCCGCAGTCCTTCCTCCTCACTGGGCTGCAGGACCAGCACTCCAGACGCATCGAGTGACAGCCGTCAACGCCGTTAGTGAGGCCGACCGCCTGCTGGTCGTCTCTAGGAAGGAGAGTGGAGGTTATACTAGGCCCCTAACGTCAGCTGTACAAGTGGGGGGCAGGGGTAAGAAAGATGTGGAAAACTATTCTACATTTACTTCATTATTCATTATTTCCTAACCTCCGTTTCTTCCTCCCGTCCTTTTCCTTATTGGTTTTCTTTCCCTACTTCCTTCCTCCCTTACTTTCTTCTTGAATATAAATACTTCAGATACTTGAATTCCTTTTAATGCTTTAATGCTTTTGTTTTCTTAATGATTTGAATGCTTTAATGTAACCAGGCGAACACTTTTTTTTTTGTAAATATCACTGAAAATGTCACTTGACAACATTTTTGCACTGCAGATGCTCACTTACTTGCTGGACTGTGCTGTACTGACCGAAGCCAGCAGAGGGCAACACTCACCTCTGAGCTGCAGTTTTTAACTCTCTGGTCTGTTGGCTCCATGTACAACAGTTTACTGAGGATCCACCATCCACTGAATCAGAGCAGCTGCTGTCATGAAAAATAATGAATCTTAATTTGAATCTCTGGATTAGTTCAGCCAAAGAAAAAGAAAAATCAACTTCATTTTTATCTGACAGAAGAGGCGTCAACCTGAGTTTTAATACTCAAAAGATCATCTGTGAGTCAGTTTATCCTTCCCATGATGCCCTTACCTTTGTTCAGATCCTTCTCCTTCCTCCCATCGGACGTCTTCCTCCAGGATCACATGACAGCGGGACAAAATGCTCCTCAGAGCTCGCTCCGTTCCCAGCAGGAGGCTGCAATCAGGATGCTCTTTACTTGTCCACTGCAGCAAGTTCTAGAGGGAAATGTAGAAACATTAAGAATTCAGTTCAACTATAAAAGGGTTATTTTTTTACCTGTAAGCACCTTCTTTCAACTCAACCTCGTGAAATGTAGCTACAGTGTTGGCTTGTGGTGTCACATCTTGTGTAGCTGCAGCTCTACGAACTGGACTGGCTGCGGCCGCTGACTCACCTGGATGTGGCCCAGGTAGCCGTGTACGCGAGAAACGGGAGCCAACAGTAGGGAGAGCAGTTTCATTCCCTCCCTCTCCATCCGGCCACCCTGTTAAATGCAAACAAAAAAATATCCGTCAGCATGTTTTTGGTTTCTCAGGCACATTATAACTGAATAATGTTGTGTCCTTTTTTAAAATACCTGTATTTTCTCTGAGAGATTCAGCCTGTTGAACTCCAGCGAGAGGAATGATGCCAGCGTAGTCGTGTATCCGAGGTACATGTCTGAAAAGGCTGTCTGGTCGGACCAAATCAAAGCAATCGTGAGCACTTTCAGTGTGATTATCTGAAATCATTTTCTTTAAAAAGAGCACCAACTCACATCATTTTGTCCAATAAGCTGCACCAAGATGTCTCCAACCAGAGACTTCCAGTGTTCAGCAGATAATCGCTCCTGCAGCGTGTTCCTGAAGAGCAGGTGTCGCTGTAACAGCTGCTCCACGAACTTCAGATATGTCTGACTGCATCACGACACACAAAAAAAAACAAAAAAGGGAGAGGATTTTGATGCTTCTTTTTAGGACAGAGCAGTGCTGCCGTACTGTAAACCATTCAGCCCTTACTATGGCTCCACAGTCATCTGGTGAGCTGGTGGTGTCTTGTATTGATCATACAGCTGGTTTAAGGTGGACACGTACTCCCACTCAGAATGCAGGAGTTGCATCGCCACCTGATGTCGTGCATCTGTACGAAAAAAGATGCGCCTTTCACTTGAAATGTTTACATACAACAAAGTTTAATTCCCCCAATCTGAACAGAAAATGTCAAGTTAAGCTTATGCTTATTTGTTTGGTTGACTCGGCTGTAAACGGAAGGGCTCACCTGTGCCTTCACTCAGTCCTGCTTTGAGGCCCTGCAGGAAACAGTGGAGGAGCAGCTTCCCTCTGGACAGAACGGCTGGTGGAGCAGACGAACAGTCACACTGCCTCCGCTCACAGGCCGACGCTGCTGCTGGATCACTGCAGCACAACAGTGGGCAGATGGGTTTTTACACTTTGTACCATAGGGGTCAGATTTGACTGCCCAAGATTTTCTACGGTACAAACCAGGGAATATCGGCTTCTAAGAAAGTACATATAACGTGCAAATTGATTCATTATGTTCATGTATTTCCCTTCATATTTGAGCTGTCGTTCTTGGATTTCAGTACGAGAACAATTCCCTTAATGTTTGCACTTTATTTCTCATGTGTTTTGTCATTAAGCGCCGAGGTAGAAGGGGAATTAAAGCTTTCAGTCTCAAGTAAAGGCGACGCAAAGTAAAGGGGGGGGAAGTTAAATCGATGCGAAATATGGTCTTAATTTTAAGAACGTTTTTTTCATCCGTGTTCTGAACAGTTATCTGATTTGTTTGAATATTTCTAATACTTTATATTCTTCTCTGTATAGCTCTGTATATATGTTTGTTTTTACCTTCCTCTGTGCTTGGATGTGGAGCTCTTTGCATCCTGCTGATGTCTCTGTCTGTTATGCAGCTGTAGGATCTGATACTGCATCGCTCCCAGCTCCTCCTGCGTGACGAGACGCCGGGTGAAGCCAAGTCAGTGTCAAATCATTCTGAGCAAACTGTTCATATTCAGATATTTCTCAATAGTTAAACTAATCCGAGTGTCACCCTCAGGGACTCGACCAGAGCCTCCAGACGAAGAGCTTTCTTCTGGCAGCCCCTCCTGTTCTCCTCCAGCTCCTCCCTCAGGTAAGTGTCTCCATGTTGGATCTGACTGAGCTCCAGCAGGGCGCTGGTGAACCCCGTCTTCAGCTCCGAGACCATGCATTGTAACTGGCGGGAGAGCAGGCGTCAAAAATGCACTTAGATGTATTAACAGCATTGTCTTTTATGCTTCTGACGTTGTGAACATTGATGAGATAAGAACATCATTTCCATCTAAACTGACCCACTCATACTATCTTAAGAGCTTTAAATACAAAGTGAGCTGTCTCTTTAACCAACGCCTGACGGCTGCTGAGGGAAAGTGCAGAATACCTTTGAGATTTCAGTGACGAGCTCTGCCTCTTGAGGCTTCATGACCTGCACAAAGAGAGACACGCAGACGAGGCTGTTTGCAAAACAGCCAGTTAATAATCTGCACACACCCTGTGCAGCCTGCATGACCTGTTTGAGATTATTAATGTCTACTGCAAAGCATAACGTTGGTAAATCCACCGTGCAAAGAAAGCAATGTCCTCCTGTGTAATTTACACCAACAGATTAGCATTCATACAGAGTAGGGAAGTCCACCTGTTGTGTTTTCTTTCAGTAAAGTAAATCTTTAACTTCCTCCAAACCAAATCCACACCTTGTAAGAGACGAACCATCTGCACTGAGTGAATAAGTGAATTCTGTCTCTTCTTCTTGTATATTATAGTCATAACATTTACTAGATGAGGTAAACTAATGTCTTTTAATTAGATTTAAATGACTTTCCGTGCCCCACGTTCTCGTTGGTTGGTGGTACCTGTTCAGATGTTGCCCCTTTGCCAGCAGCTCCTCTGCTGAGGAAGTAGCAGCCAGCCAAAGAGCTCAGCCCTGCGGGGGGAATGGCTGCAGCAGCCAAGATCCCTCCTTTTAAGTCTGCTAACAGAAGGACAGGCACGAATCAGCAAAAAAAAAAAAAAAATGTAATAACCTCATGTTTAAAACTGCAAATACATCACCTCAACATCATTTTAAACCTATTTATAACATCTTATAGCACTTTTTCTTTTTTCATTTTAAGGCTACTTAAAACGCATATTATAATGTGTTTAAACATAATCAGAATATTAGTGGGGTCCGAAATCAAAGAATCCAGCAAAAAAAAAAAAAACTGAATATATTAAAGAGAGCCACAGGACACTCACCTCAGTTAAAGCTCCGCTCCAAAAGATCGGTTTTTATCCAGACAGACTCAACATTTCCAGGGTTTCCTCTTCGGTGAAGGAACTTTTCTTTTTATTGATCATTTGCGGTGTGAAGGTGGGCGTCTCGTGCTGCGCGGCTCTTTGCCGACGTCTCGCGTGACGCTCAGCGAGCAGCTGAACGGAGGAAGTCCGTTTGAACCACTAACCTGATGGAAGAGCTGCTATAACGGAGGTATTCACTGCAACTGAGCTGTTGCTGTGCATCTGTGTACATGTTTTCTGCTCGTTTGTTTGTTTGTTTGTTTTTACCAACACGTGATTAGGATTAGGATTTAAAATGTTGCTCATTAGGTCGTTTTCTGTTTGAGGCTTTTAATTTGAAATTTCTTGTCGGTGTTAATTTTCCGACAAAAATCATCAAATGAATAAGATAAGACGTCGGAAAACACATGTTGAGCTATTGTGTCAAGATAATAAAATATATAAAAATATATATAAAAATATATATATAAAAAAAAAATATATATATA
>NC_139921.1:26605570-26663070 GCF_963514095.1 Eutrigla gurnardus
CTGGCACTGTGCATGCCTCCATCACATGTACAGAAGATCACTCCCACCTCCCTCTTATTTTATGAAAATAATTCAACGAAATGTGTTTCTGAAAACATTTTAGGCGAGAAATAAGCCATGCAGTTGCTGAATCTTTTAGATTGACACCGGTCAGTTTAAAAGATTTTCGAGAGCTTGCGGGCGGCGGCCCTCCGTCTCTCGAAATTCGCCGCTCCGCGACGGCATTGCACGGCTTCTTACATAGACAATGAACGGGAACATTCCATTCCATCTTTGAATGAGTGGGGTTGGGAGATGGTATATTGAACCTAACATTCCTGTGTCTGACTTCACCCATGAAACAACTAATTAAAACATGTTCTGTTCTACTTTCAAATAAATCTGTTGAAATGTCTGTTGAAAACATTTTGTATGGATGTTTTCTTATGACTTCTGTTCATATTTATGCTTGTATATAATATATTCCCAGTTAGTTCCCATTATTCCCATTATTCCCATGGAGAGTTTCCAAATGACCTGGAATTTTCCGCCCCTTTGCAACCCTACTTCCAACATTGAGCACTCAGAGTGTCTTATTTATTTTATCTGACGGTCTCAAGTTGCTGTCAAGAGGTTATACAGGTTGTCATGTGACACTGTGACAGTACGATACAGAAACTATGCATGTTAGTACTTCTATAATCAGTCTACTGCTGGTGATGTACTGTCTTTTTCCTGGTTGCATTTTTTGTTTTCCATATAATTGGAGTGAATTCATACTTGACAATGCATAGATTCAACTGTAAACCCCAAAATATGAAACATGCCTTGCTCCAAAAATGGGTTTCCTTGGCAAAACTGGCTGAGAGCCTTTCATAAATTACAAACACCGAGATTTTGAGCAACTGCGAGTAGGTTTCCTGATATAACATGATTTTAACATTGTCATAACATAAAACAGTTTGTGGAAAAAGTTTGTTTTCGGGGAGCCTTTTCACATCTTTAACTAGAAACTGAGCCGATGTTTTTGTGTCGTGGTGGCAGCAACACTTGGCGTAGGATTAAAAAAGTGAGTGAAACGCAACAGAGATCAGTAAAGGGAAAGTTGCTGGTTCATGTGTCGCCGTGTAGAGGCGTGTTAAAATGTGCTGAAAGGCCTCTGAGAGACTCCTGAGTGAGTGAGCTGATTAAGAAACTGGTTGTACTGTACTCTCCTGATGTATGAGACGGGCTAGTATGTAAATGTGAAGCTGAGGATTTCACAAGCATGCAGTGCCAGAGAATGTCTCATCACAAAGACATCTATTTTCTGTAACCCTCGGGACACCTCATTACACAACTGAACCATTTGCTTCCAGCTTTTAGCATTTCATGGGATTTTTTTTCTGTGCTTTTTCTCCTCCCCTCCCCCTCCAGCTGTTATGGAGGCCTGGGACGCTCTTCATTAAGTAAGAATATTTCACTTAACCCTTTTTATTTGAAAGTTTGCACTTTGTGTATTTTATCATGTCAACTAAGATCAATGTGTCACATCTGTATGTCAATTAATGTTGAAGTGAAATCCCGTTGAAATCCCGTGGTTGTCTCGTGTTTCCAGTCGCTGCCTGTCTGCTGCTTCAGCTCTCTCTCACAATGACGCCAAACAAAGCCATCGAGATCCTCAGGGAGCACCGAGGAAGAGGAGCGATACAAACCGTGAAGGTGAGGGGTGGCTTTTCTTCTTCCCTGAATGAAGAAAATGTAATTCAGAAGATGTTTGCGGTTATTTAGAAGCTTCTTGCATTCAAACGGACCCTTACAAGCATTAACATGCATTGATATTGTAACTTTTAAGGCAATTGTACAAATATAAGTGACGATCCTTCGTCTAATGTGATGCCAAGCAAGTTTCAGCTATTTTAAGTTTATGACTAAATACTGAAATGTGCAGTTAGAGTGCCAGTTATGTGAAATCCATTGTTTTTTAATTAATCTGGCTAAAAGCTGCTAGACCTGTTTTTGTCATTGGTTTAAATGCTGCTCATTCTGTTTTTGTTTCTGTACATTTTAATTAACAAGCATGTCAACTAACGACTTCAACATTGCTTTTTTCCGTAGCAATACAACTTCCTCCATGAGTTTCGGGAAAGGTTCGCGGCCTACCAGGAGAGCAGAGAGGTTCTCATCCCCCGCTCAGTGTCCCGGTGATCACGCCTCTTCAAATCAATGAGCTGAAAATATTAATCTCCTCAAACTCTCATTAGTCAGCGACTCTTTCCTGATTGTGTGCGATATGTAGATGGATTCTCTAATAATTGCACTTTAACAGAATTCTGTAATATATTGGGTGTATATTGTTTTCTTTCCTCATTATAATCAAATTGAAGATTTTATGAGGAAATTCTGCTGGGGTGTTTAGTTTACATTGATATTTAAAAATGGAGGCTTCTGTTCTAAATAAACTGAGAAAAGCACCTACTTTTTTGTCCAATTATGTACATTTTCTGAAATTCTGTCTTCTAAATCTGTTATAATTGCATTATTAGCCACACTACTAGACTATGGCTATGCAAATATGTACTTAATGCTGGCTTATTAACTAATTTCCTTTTTAAAAGGTATGGAGTTAAAAAACAAAATTCCAGTCCATAATAACAGAGTGGGATCGTTTTTATTTAGATTCAAATAAACTTCGAGTTATTTCCCTAATGTGTCATGAGGGGGATCGAATGCATAAAAAAGTTGATATTATCCGAGACAAATGACCATAGCTTTCCCTGATAAATGTACACATTTGAAAACTATAAATACTAAATATTTATGAAAACGTATGTCTAAGGGCCTTGACTCTATAAAGAAACACTTTCTAGATTTGATTTAATGTGAAAGACCCAACACTGCAAGGAGTGCTTGATATATTGGAGACAAACAAAATCCAAAACATTGAATAAATTAACAGTGGAGTTCCTATTGTTGTTGTTCCTAAAAATGCACAAATGACATACGGTTCAGAAATTTCAAAAGGTACATCCAACAGTATGGCACGTCAGCAGATTCCTACCAAACCTCAAATGCATTAGGGAGAATAACAAAGTAATGTTTCCTAATGCTTAATATATCATTGTACTGTTGAGTCTACCTTTTTATTACAAATCGACAGCTGCGAGGACGATTCTACAGAAACACAGGTCACATACACGTCGCTGGCTACTCCGGAGTCACACTTCAGAAACAAATATTGCCATTGATTTCAACAGGGATTACATCATGTAAATGTGAAGTATGGAAAGAAAACATCGGTTCTAAAATGATGCGACAACCGGGTTGTGATTGTCCTTGTGCAACACGTTTCACTAAGTGATAACAACCCATGCACTTCAACCCTCACGGTACAAAACTGCACCGCCACGTCCCCAAAAACGTCCATTAACTATTTGTTTTTAGTGATGATAACAAATCACGCCTGGGTATAAATTAGCTGTTGAAGCCCAGAATCTAAATTCACAGGAAGAAGCTAATGTAGTTCAGCACACAGCTCAGATTCTCACAGATGTAATTGCACACCTGAAAATGTCTACCTAAGATCTGTAAACACTCAAAAGTAGGGAGCCAAGATGGGGGAAAAAAAATAAAATAAAAAAAACTTTATTCAAATCCCAATAATCAAAATCACCACATCATCAGAATAAAAAAAAAAAAAAGAGGAAAAAAAAAAAGTATCCATTCAGGATTGTCCTCATTTTCCATAAAATTTAAACTATAGTGCTATGAGAGGAACGCTGCGACCGAGATATTCTCTTAAAACAGGCTAAATGGTTTCCAAAATGACACTCTTTGCTGCGTGTGAACGGGGGTCGAGAGTTCGTCCGCTTTGAAATGGCGTCTTGTGTTGCTGAATGGTGGTCTCCAGCAGGTCCAGTGTTCCAGCACTAAGATCATAGTGTCTGGTCGTCTACTGTACATGCAGGTCCTTTACCCTCCATCGTCCGGTTTAAGAGCTCACCAGAACATAAATCATCCTGTTAG
This sequence comes from Eutrigla gurnardus, assembly GCF_963514095.1. Classification (NCBI taxonomy): domain Eukaryota; kingdom Metazoa; phylum Chordata; class Actinopteri; order Perciformes; family Triglidae; genus Eutrigla; species Eutrigla gurnardus. The sequence continues at coordinate 26,609,555 of NC_139921.1, forward strand.
AAATGACAACAGGAAGTTCAACGAGTTAAACACTTGAAAATGTGTCGGACCATTTTTTATAATGTTTTAAAGCCCTGGTTTTGCTAAAGGTCATTATGACCTATATTACAATGCTCTTCAGCATTTTGGGAAATACACTTATTTTACCCATAGGGGCGGAGCTTCATTTTAAAAAGCAAATATTGATCCTCATCTAAATCTCGGCCAAAAAGCAAATAAGTGGATTTTCCCCAAGTGTCAAATATTCCTTTAATGATATTAGAGTTGGCACAAGATCAGTATTAAATAGATTTACCATTTTATTTTAAATTATATTACCTGATTTAACAGATTATGCACAAATCTTATGTAAATCACCCCTCTTTTAAAACGTACAACCAAAGCAAGCAGAAGAAAAATACTGCGTACCCGTAGAGATAGTAGAAGAACGACAGGAGGTAGAAAGCCAGTTTGCACCAGCCTTCTTTTTGACAGAACGCCAGGATGTCGGCGTTCATGATGGTTGTCGGGTCGTAGAGTCCTGGACAGCTCATCACGGGTCTGCTCATGTACCTGCATCACAGTGACAATGTGGCGTTTTCAAAAAATCTGATAATACCGTCATACTTTGTGCAGTACATAATCGTATTGGTAGACTATAACGAGTAATTCCCGTTTATGCGAGGTACCCACCTCCAGACATGATAAGCCAGCAGTGGCAGGTTGAGACAGAGGGTGAGCCACTCGGCCGCACAGAAGAACATCACACAGAAGAAGAAATGGATGAGATACTCTGGGAGAACCAGCTGAAAACGGCAAAATGGAAAATGTCAGAATCAACATACAGCGTAGAGTCAGTCCAACCCCCTTGTTCTTCTAAACCTGATTGCTGATTTGCTGCCACTTAGTGATATATAGACACATTATTAAATTCCCCACACAGACTACTTCATTATTACCAAGAGTTACATGGAATAAGCCAGTCAGATGACTAAACCTTATGAGGTTACAGAGCCTCAAAAGGCCTTTTTCACAAAGAGCTATTTAAAGAGCCAGATCTAAAAACTGCAGACATCTCCACAGAGAGTCCAATACTAATGAGCTAGTCCTTGTTTTATAAATGCATTTTATACATGCATGCGTTGTCTCACTAAATGGGGCCCAGTTTTATGTTCTGGTACTCCACGTTATTATGTGTACCATGTAAGCTGTCGTGCCGTAGGTGAAATACAGAAACAGTGCTTTATCATGCACTGATCCGACAGTGTCAAACACAATAAACAGGGTGAAAAATTAAACTAAATTGTAGTGACTAACAGAGGGGAAGAAAAAAACCCCAGTCAGTCAACTTCCCACAACGAGACTTGTGCATTACTTTCAGATATCCTCGATCTAATGTGGCAAAAACATTTGTGGCTGCTTTTAGCCAAGCCATACCTAGATTTGTAAATCATGTGAATCTAGAAATCTACTAGACATTTTAGCACGTGGATAGAAATTAGGATTAATTTCCCACCCTGGTTATATGTCATGCATCGTCAAACCTGACCGATCTGAACGAAACTTGCTCTGGAGAATATCTGCGCGTCTCAACATCAACATCTTTTACATTGATGGGTCAAACCCACAGATCATCCCACTTCCTGACAAACGGACCAGGCGACACACTGGAGCGGGGACCATGCTGTGAGCACTCGCAGTGTTGATGCAGCAGCCTTTGCTTCAGGTTGACAGAGTTCGATGTGGTGCGGGGGTTCAGGGGGGGGCAGATGGAGGCACCACATGGAAGCCATGCATTCAAAAAGAGCAGAGGGCGGACGGGGGTGGGTGGGGGCGACCGACAGCCCACAGATGGAAAGGTGAGGGGGGCGTGTAGGATAAAGGAAGGGGAGGTGGAGGGGCTATAATGTGTTGAAATCCTGCACTGTGCTGCCAAATACGAAACAACTGATCACGGCACAAAAAAGGAAACGTGCCAACTGAGCTGACAATCCACACGCAAAAAGTCTGGTCAAAACTGCACGTAGTACTGTGGGATAGCACATCGTGGATTAGAGGAAGCTGCACTTTAACACTAAAATAACTCCTCCTACTACTGAAAATCACTAACCAATCAGTGGCCCCCAAATATTGCTGAGCTGGAGAGTGTTGGGATTCTGCAGCCATCTGGTCTGAACCACAGGTGATGTAGGTTAGAGCCAACGCTGAGCTCTTTTACGGATAGCTCAGTTCTGCCTACTGCTGCATCAGACTGCAGCCTGCACCGCGCCATAATAACTCAAGTTTGAAGATTTAAAAAGCTGGAACATTAAATCAAATTTCCTCAAAGACACCTATCGAGTATCACTCCTGAACCGTGACCTACAGCTCAAGTAGCCACTACTTAAAAAAGTGTTTTCTACGAAATCCAATGACCTCATCTGACTACGAACGTTGTAGTGTAAAAGCTCCGGGAACGTGCGTGCCTGGTGTCATGTTACCGTTGTCTCATACACAAGACAGGTTTCCTGGGAATTTACGGTAACAGTAACTATAACACTATTTGAAAACAAAGGGTAGGTTGTAATAAAGATCATGCATGTTTGAGCATTTGCAAGTCTTTTCAGTTAACAGCTACACTTTTATCAATAACATTGGATATTTCATCCCAGCCAATGTTTTCCGCTACTAGACACCGTGGCTCCCTATACCTAAATGAGCAGCTTAATTGGTTAGATGAGGCATACAAAAAAAAAAGAAGTCACAACAATTATTCCTGTTAATGCTCATACCCTAAAAGTGGCAGAAAAAAAACGTATCCACAACAGTCCAAAGTACTCATAAAATTAATCGATCTACTACATGATGGCAAAAGTCCCGAGGCACAGGTGGCATGTGGTCTAATCCCGAGCTGAACTCTGGCCTTAACTCTGAGATTAGTTAACTGAAAAGACGTTTGCAAACACTTCTCCGTGCAAAATGACAAGACTGCAGACTTGAGTAGAACTGAGCGGGCATTTTAAAGATTGGTACAAACCTTTATTGCAATTTTGACTCTTTTAATCTTTTTGACCTTTTCAATTGTCTTTTTGCCGTTAACAAAAGTGTAAAAAAAAAAAAAAAGCAGATTAGGAAAAAAAACAACAAAAAGGGCATTAGAGTTTGACAGCTGATAAGATCTCTAAATTCACAACAGGCAGGTTATTTAGCATAACAGTGCAGAGAAATGATTGAAAATAGACAGGCGGATAAAGTCATCCTAAAAAAAAAAAGAAAGACCTTTCAACAGAGCATTGTCGGACATGCAGTCAAAGAGGCAAGTAAGGCGTGTCACGGTGGTGTCACTTACCGGATTTAAAGTGTTACACTGATCTATAGGATTCTTGTAATCGGTCTTCAGCTCATCAAATGCAATTATCTGGGGAACAACATGATCATAGTTTTATAATGTACACAGAGCAGCTCAATGGAAATCTACATTTATGTAAAAATACAATGCATCAACTAATATTTAGATAGATACAACAAAAAGATAAAAAACATACAACCCATATACGTTCCTAAGAGTTTTAACCAGCAGTAAAAAAAAAATCCAACCACTAAAATCAGCTCGAGCAGCAAATCCTCACAAATTGATCACATTTTCAAAGTGAAAGCATTGCCGTCAGAGCAAGGCAGTCTTTGTACTCCTGTGTTTTTAGCCCTGAAACGTTTCCCGTTACACCAACAGGACATTTCGCAGCACATAGCCGATGTTTTCCGACCGAGACACTAGTACACACTTCTCGTTTACGTGCAGCAGCTGACTGTGCCTGTGGGGGTTTAACACGAGCAACGATGCAACTTTGTCGGGCAATGCCAGTGTTGACATGTTGACTATATAACTAGAACAAGATGCCACTGGCATGGAGTGTGACATGTTGGGAATGGGGTGGCTCAAGGAAAACGGGTGATCACGGGGCGGTTTTTGTCGTTAATGTTAGCTAAGCCTGCTAAAATGCTGGCTAGCAGTTAGCTCAACGCCAATCTTGTAACAAACCTGATACAACTCCACGGTGTGTTGCGATGACACAACAGCGTGTTGTTTGTCTGTGCGTTTTAACTGCCAGCTAGCCTTAGCTTTAGCTTCCAGCCTAACGGTTGGGTGGCGCGAGCCATTCATTCTAGAACGGGCGCGTTCCGTGTCGCGTTCACTGAGCACGGAGCGCAAGGCGGTTGCTCCGGAGTTAGCTTGGATACGTTCTGAGCGGACGTTAAAAACCTCCCTGGCTACGTAGCCACAGAGCTGGCCTAGTGTCCGGTCTTTGCCGGCCCCCTTCTTTCTCGCCTCCCCCCCACACACACTTATGTGCGACGCTGGGGTGGCGGGCCCGCGGTCTTATCTAAAGTTGTCCCGAGTGTGTACTTACATGCCAGATGGCGAAGAAGATAAGCGCCGCTGTGAGCAGCAGAGCGAGCATGTAACAAAAGGCCGCGAATGTGAACGCCATTTTTCTCCAGTTCTGCTAGTGCGGGTTCCTGGCTCGGGTCGGCGGATGATGCAGGCAAGCGGAGTTTCGCAACCGATTTCAGATCTGTCAGCGGGTCTTCTTCATCGGCAAGTGTTTAGCGAGCTGGTATCCTCACTGTTGCATTACTGCCATCCTCTGGACAAACGTATGTACTGCAGTGAATCTTCTTCTGGTTAATGGCGCATCATAGTTTCTCACTATATACCGCCACCTGCTGTACTACTACACAGGAGTGTGTAACTAGAACGTTGGCAATCGATACTTAACTCATAAAATAAAAGGGAAAAATAAACAAAAAAACAAACAAATAATGATATTTCTAAATTATTTTGATTAATTATGTATCATTCAGATACATAATAAAATACCTGTTTCTTTGTCCTTCTAATCCTTGCTCTTGTAAAATATTGTGTATGTCATTTTCTTCATCCAGTTCTTTTCATTTCTGCCTGTGCTGTGTGTTTTTAGCTTATTTACCAGCAATTTCATTGCCATATATTCCATGGTGAGCTGGTAGCCAGCAGAACTCTACAACCAACCCAAGGCTTGTGATATTGGGAAGGAGGTACTTTACCTCTACTGCAGTGAGTCTTTGCTGTTCTGCCACAAACTTTCCTAAAAAAAAAACAATTCAATTATGAATATTTCTGCCTATTTTATTCCACGTTTGTGTTGAAAAGTGCAGTCGTTTTTTTAACTTAAATTATTTATTTTTTGTGATCTGATTAGGGCCCGTGCGCCAACAACATTGGAGCTGCGAAGCCCTATTGAAATGCTGTTGTCGCCATTTTGAATTTTGTGAAAAACATGTTTTTGACAACTTCTCCTCAAGCATAGATCCGATTCTCACCAACATTTCTGTAGATCATCACTAGATGAAGCTGATCAATCGATTTCAAAGGCTTTGTGAAATATCTTTGCGTTCAGAAGTTATTAGCCAATGAACATAAAAAGAGGTGGGACTTTAGAAATCAATACACATAACTCAATAACCTTTAACCCAATCATCATCAAACTTGGAGGATATGTTGACATATCTCCCTGGAACATGTCCTGAAAGTTTTATTAATATCAACCACTCGAAGGCGCTACAGTAAATCACCCATTTTTGGGCCATTTTAGGCAATGTTTTTGCCAATTGCAGGGGTTTGTATTTTAACTAACTCCTCCTACACTGTTGATACGATTCCTGCCAAACTCACTGAGACTGTTCTAGAGGCCTCAACGATGAAAAATCATCAAAAGGTCTTACATTAGTCAAAGGGCATGGCCAAGACAGTGCCATGAACATGGACGAATTTCATGCTTCGCCACAAAACTCAAAACTGTTATAACTTCAGTGTCCATTGTCTGATCTGACAAAAAAATCATGTCTGCACTGCAATATTGACTCATAGTCAGAGCGCCACCTGATGGTACCTGGAAATATCATGTTTTTACACTTTTACCGCTCCTCCTAAAAGATGAACACCTTTATCTTTATGGGGTCAGTTCAGTCTCATTAATAATGAATGCACAGAGAAGGATTCACAAATGTGTAATGTGATTTGTATATAAATGGCTCTCTTCTCACCAATACACACCTACATTTTAACGAATAATAGGTAGATTTCTGAATCTTTCCTATTCCTATCCTATCCTGAACACAAGTCATTCTGGAATTATTGAGAAAAGTATTCTTATAGCACCTCAAATGTTCATAAATCTACCTATTATTCGTTAAATGTAGGGCGTTTACTTTGTAATATATCCTAATTGGTACAGTAAAAATGCTTGATTTTCAGTTTCTATGTAGTCAGAGATGTCCTGAAAACAAATCTATCAGTATCATGCTGGAATTATTGAGAAAAGTATTTTTATAGCACCCCAAATATTCAGAAATCTACCTATTATTCAGTAAAATGTAGGACATTTACTTTGTAATATATCTTAATTGGTACAGTAAAAATGCTTGATTTTCAGTTTGTAAGTAGTCAGAGTTGTCCTGAAAACAAGTCTATCAATGTCTTTCTGGAATTATTGAGAAAAGTATTTTTATAGCACCCCAAACATTCATAAATCAATGTATTTGGTAAAAATGTAGGACATTAACTTTGTAATATATCTCAATTGGTACAGTAAAAATGCTTGATTTCCAGTATGTATGTCTGAGATGTCTTGAACACAAATCTATCAGTCATTTTCTGAAAGACTTGTTGTTATCTTTACAGCAACCCACATAATGAAGAATTAGACAGTTCCTCACAATTAATGCCAATTTCCTGTTAGTTTATAGGAGACATAGACAATATGTTTGTACTCAATGTGAATAAAAATTCAAATTCATATGTATAAATATATTTGCTTCTTAAACAATTTATTTAGCTTTTATTTTGAAACCGGAATTTGTCACTCTTGGTTCCTTCCAGCTTTGTAAAGTTTGACGCTCGTTCCCGATCTGGGCAATCTGCATGTGTCTACCATCAATATGAGTAGGCTATAAGGGGGCACTGCCATTTTAGGGTCGGCTTGCTTGACAACAGAGATTTAAGTGTTGGTTGGCTTGACCGCAGTAGTCGAGCATGATGACTTTAATTGTCTTATACGGTTGAGCAGGTTGAGGTGGTGATCATCAGTTGACAGCTCCACCCCTCTCTTCACCCGAGTGTCCAAATCAGGCTTCAGATCCGACGAAACGATCACAAAATCGATCATCGACCTTTGGCCTAGGGTGCTCTGGTACCACGTTCACTTATGAGCATCCTTATGTTCGAACATGGTGTTCGTTATGGACACTCACACATGACTAGCACAGAAGTCCAACAACAAACGGCCACTCGGATTTAGATCAGCGAGGCCGTTCCTCCCAATCACGCTGCTCCAGGTATCTCTATCGTTGCCCATGTGCGTGTTGAAGTCTCCCAGCAGAACTATGGAGTCCCCAACTGGAGCCCCATGCAGGACTCCATTCAGGGTCTCCAAGAAGGGAATATTCCGAACGGCTGTTTCGTGCATATGCACAAACAACAGTCAGAGTTTTCCCCCCCTTAACCCGCAGGCATAGGGAGGGGACCCTCTCGTCCACCAACGTAAACTCCGACACAGCGGCACTCAGCCGGGGATTTGTGAGTATCCCCACACCCGCCCGGCGCCTTACAGCTTGGTCAACTCCAGAGAAGAATAGAGTCCAATCCCTATCCAGGAGAATGGTTCCAGAGCCAAGGCTGTGCGTAGGGGTCAGCCCCACCAGATCTAACTGGTAGCGCTCCAACTCCCGCACAAGCTCTGGCTCCCTCCCCCACAGAGTGGTGACTTTCCACTTCCCCAGAGCCAGCTTCTGCCACCTGGGTCTGGTCCGTTGAGGTCCCCGGCCTCTACTGCCACCATATGGCAGCACACCCGACCCCAGCGGTTCCCCCCGCGGGTGGTGAGCCCACAGGATGGCTAAGGCGTGATTGCCACATTGCTTCTTCGGGCTCAGTGGCAAGCCCGGCCACCAGGCACTCGCTGTCGGGCCCTTCCTCTGGGCCTGGCTCCAGACGGGGGCCCAGGGCTTTCTCCAGGCTGGGTCACTCCTCTTCTTCCTAGGTTATTCATGGGGTCTTTTGAACCATTCTTAGTCTGGCCCCTCACCTGAGACTAATTTGTCATGGGAAACCCTACAGGAGCACAAAGCTCCAGACAACACAGCTCTCAGGGTCATGGGGACACACAAACCTCTACACCGCGTTAAGGTGATGGTTCCCGGAGAGGTTTTTTTTTTTATTTTATTATTATTATTTTTTTATCAACATCAACTTCCTCTTACATGTTTTTTATTATTGAGCAAATTTAACACAAATTTATACTATAAACAAATTAAAGATTTAGGTCAAATCAAGGTCATATCAGTATGGAATATGGATAAAACCGGAGCACCCGGAGGAAAACCACAAAACATTTTTTAAGACTTTTCAAAATTTGAAGGGAATCGGTGTATGGAATGTGGATAAAACCGGAGCACCCGGAGGAAAACCACAAAAATATTTAGACTTTTCAAAATTTGAAGGGAATCGGTGTATGGAATGTGGATAAAACCGGAGCACCCGGAGGAAAACCACCATTTTTTTTGAGACATTTCAAAATTTGAAGGGAATCGGTGTATGGAATGTGGATAAAACCGGAGCACCCGGAGGAAAACCACAAAAAAATGTAGACCTCTCAAAATGTGAAGGGAATCGGTGTCTGTACGCATTCGCTAGTGTTCTTCAAACAGTCATTCATCAAATTAAAGGCAACTTCTTTGTAATAGTAGTTGTTTGCGTCTTCTTCCAGGTGAACCATTGTAACAAAGCTGTGTTGTAGGGCTTGCCGGGGCGTGATTCTGGTCTCTGCATTTGTATCCAGTAACTGTTTTAGGAGACTTAAAAATGCCATACTGTCTGTTTGCTCCTCATCGTAAACTTGCATTGACATTACTGCTTCTTCCAAGTTATGATTATTGTCAAAATTCCAGTTTGATATTTTGGGATTCTTACCGGTTGCCTCCTCATACTCCTTCAGGGTCTTGAGTCTCCATCTTTGATTTGTTGAGCTCTGTTCCCTGCAGAAATACTTAGAGGTGTTCTTCCCATTATGCAGCAGGTGATCATCTGGCTGACCAAGCAAATGGCAAATCTGTTTCAGCTCATGGTATGTTGATGACCCATTGAGGAGGTTACAGCCAAAATACAGAAATGCCACAACACATCCCAGTCCCCACATGTCGATGGCTTCAGATATGGGGAGGCCTAACATCACCTCTGGAGCTCTGTATCCATGCGGTTGCATGATCATTCCAACTCTTACTTCTGAGGCTGGAATGGCCAAACCGAAGTCAATTAATTTCACCCTGAAAGGCTTTTCCCCTTGGTTGACGAGCATGACGTTGTCAGGTTTCAGATCTGTGTGGATGACACCAATACTCTTCAGAGCTTCAAGTGCTACAAGCAGCTGTTGTATGACTGGGCGGATTGTATATAGAGAGAATGCTGATTGGCTCTGTACCACAAGGTCGAAAAGGCTTGTGTCCAGCATCTCGAAGGCGAGACAAGGCCTGTTTTGGAATGTGAAATTGTCTATGAATCTCACCAAGTTTTTTTTCTCAGGGTTAAGAGCACTGATTTTTTGCAGCATTTCCAGTTCATGGATGTAATCCCCCATGTCTTTGACGATCTTGATGGCTGTAGTCTGGGATGTTTTTAAGTTGAGACACTTTGCAACTTTGCCAAAGCATCCTTCTCCAATGAAGTCCATAACGTGGTAGTTTACAGACTCACTGGAAATTATTTGGTGCTTTTGTACCAGGAATAATTCATTTTCAGAGACACTGAGAGAATCAAACTGGGGACAAACAGTCATCAAATCAAAGGAAACTTCTTTGTAATAGTAGTTGTTTGCGTCTTCTTCCAGTTCTTCCAGGTGAACCATTGTAACAAAGCTGTGTTGTAGGGCTTGCCGGGGCATGATTCTGGTCTCAGCATTTGTATCCAGTAACTGTTTTAGGAGACTTAAAAATGCCATCCTGTCTGTTTGCTCCTCATCGTAAACTGGCATTGACATTACAGCTTCTTCCAAGTTTTGATCATTGTCAAAATGCCAGTTTGATGTTTCGGGATTCTTACCGGTCGCCTCCTCATACTCCTTCGGGGTCTTGAGTCTCCATCTTTGATTTGTTGAGCTCTCTTCCCTGCAGAAATACTCAGAGGTGTTCTTCCCATTATGCAGCAGGTGATCATCTGGCTGACCAAGCAAATGGCAAATGTGTTTCAGCTCGTGGTATGTTGATGACCAATTGAGGAGGTGACGGCCGAAATACAGAAATGCCACGACACATCCCAGTCCCCACATGTCGATGGCTTCAGATATGGGGAGGCCTAACATCACCTCTGGAGCTCTGTATCCAAGCGCTTGCATGATCATTCCAACTTTTACTTCTGAGGCTGGAATGGCCAAACCGAAGTCAATTAATTTCACCCTGAAAGGCTTTTCCGCTTGGTTGACGAGCATGACGTTGTCAGGTTTCAGATCTGTGTGGATGACACCAATACTCTTCAGAGCTTCAAGCGCTACAAGCAGCTGTTGTATGATTGGGCGGATTGTATTTAGAGACAATGCTAATTGGCTCTGTACCACAAGGTTGGAAAGGCTTGTGTCCAGCATCTCGAAGGCGAGGCAAGGCCTGTTTTGGAATGTGAAATTGTCTATGAATCTCACCAAGTTTTTTTTCTCAGGGTTAAGAGCACTGATTTTTTGCAGCATTTCCAGTTCATGGATGCAATTCCTCATGTCTTTGAGGATCTTGATGGCTGTAGTCTCTGCTGTTTTTAAGTTGATGCACTTTGCAACTTTGCCAAAGCATCCTTCTCCAATGAAGTCCATAACGAGGTAGTTTACAGACTCACTGGAAATTATCTGGTGCTTTTGTACCAGGAATAATTCATTGTCAGAGACACTGAGAGAATCAAACTGGGGACAAACAGTCATCAAATCAAAGGAAACTTCTTTGTAATAGTAGTTGTTTGCGTCTTCTTCCAGGTGAACCATTGTAACAAAGCTGTGTTGTAGGGCTTGCCGGGGCGTGATTCTGGTCTCAGCATTTGTATCCAGTAACTGTTTTAGGAGACTTAAAAATGCCATCCTGTCTGTTTGCTCCTCATCGTAAACTGGCATTGACATTACAGCTTCTTCCAAGTTTTGATCATTGTCAAAATGCCAGTTTGATGTTTCGGGATTCTTACCGGTTGCCTCCTCATACTCCTTCGGGGTCTTGAGTCTCCATCTTTGATTTGTTGAGCTCTGTTCCCTGCAGAAATACTCAGAGGTGTTCTTCCCATTATGCAGCAGGTGATCATCTGGCTGACCAAGCAAATGGCAAATGTGTTCCAGCACGTGGTATGTTGATGACCCATAGAGGAGGTGACGGCCGAAATACAGAAATGCCACGACACATCCCAGTCCCCACATGTCGATGGCTTCAGATATGGGGAGGCCTAACATCACCTCTGGAGCTCTGTATCCAAGCGGTTGCATGATCATTCCAACTTTTACTTCTGAGGCTGGAATGGCCAAACCGAAGTCAATTAATTTAACCCTGAAAGGCTTTTCCGCTTGGTTGACGAGCATGACGTTGTCAGGTTTCAGATCTGTGTGGATGACACCAATACTCTTCAGAGCTTCAAGCGCTACAAGCAGCTGTTGTATGACTGGGCGGATTGTATATAGAGAGAATGCTGATTGGCTCTGTACCACAAGGTCGAAAAGGCTTGTGTCCAGCATCTCGAAGGCGAGGCAAGACATGTTTTGGAATGTGAAATTGTCTATGAATCTCACCAAGTTTTTTTTCTCAGGGTCAAGAGCACTGATTTTTTGCAGCATTTCCAGTTCATAGATGTAATCCTCCATGTCTTTGACGATCTTGATGGCTGTAGTCTCTGCTGTTTTTAAGTTGATGCACTTTGCAACTTTGCCAAAGCATCCTTCTCCAATGAAGTCCATTACGAGGTAGTTTTCAGACTCCCTGGAGATTATCTGATGCTTTTGTAATGGGAATGATCCACCGTCTTGATTAGGGTAGGTATTCATGCCTTCCTCATAGTGATCCATTGAAACAACCAGTTCTTGTTTGTAGGATTCTTGTCTCGAACTATATTTATAGGCTTTATCAGAGTGACATCACAGACAAAGTCAAAGTCATCACATCAAAGCCAACATTAGTGACATCAAAGCCAAGACATTATGTCATTCCGGAACACAACTCCAACTCCCCCCCATTATTATTTTATGTAACTAGCTAAAATTCATCATTGATATCCACAAACTATGCAAATATTACATGAAATATTAAAAGAAACATGTTTTATTTTTTCACATTCAGCAGTCTGGACAGAAAACTAACAGACTCTGGTTCACCATTTTTAGATAGACGTTTTGCATCAGTTTCATTCATAATAGATCCAAACCAGGTTGTCCAAGACAGGTAGTTTTACCGGGTAGGACATTGATAATCTGATCATGTTATGACATTGTGCTTGGTCTGATGGTGTCAAGGAGACCATCTAGTCATAAAATGATGGACAATGATTAAATTGAGACCTTCACTCTCTTTCACTCCATTAATTTGGTGACAATGGCAAATAATAATAAATGAATATTAAACATGACAACATATTTGCTTTACTGAGTGTTTCCTTACTCTTTCTCCCGTCTTCAATCTCTTCTAGGAAGCGGTTGAGCTGCTTCTGATGAGCTTCCTTGTGGTTCTCCAGCTGCTCCTCAAACAAAAAAAAATCACTTTCCAGACACACAATCATTCAAATTGCAGTCCCCAACGGTTTACAGATGGTTTGTCTGACTGTTTTCAGGGGCACCTGTCCTCACCTCTATGTCTTCGTCTCTATCCAGTCTGCAGTCCTTGCGTCTTTTCTCAGGTCAGGTCAGAGGGGAACTAGCTCTAACTCCACAATTCAAAAATGCACCCAAACTGCCAAGGGACTCCCAGTCACTTCTGACACACTTGGTCTAATATCACGTGTTAAATGGGGGCTCAGAACAATTACCCCAGTCATTGTTCCATAAAACAATTTCATTCAATCAAAATAGTTATTTCAAGTATGCTTGAAGAGTACGGCTTGACTCTTGATAGCTTTGAGGCGTGCAAAAGCTGTACTTGAGGGGGTAAAGAATCCTTAAGGTCTGGTCAGGGCAGATTTTTTATGTTTTATGCACATCTGAAAGAAAGAGATGCCTTGAAGGTGGTGTATATTTGTTTCAGTGAGATCATTTTTTTTTGCTTATACTTTGATTATGCAAAAAAAAAAAAAAAACGTGCCTGTCCGTATGGTCCCAACTTCAAACACTTACCACAGTCACATCGCTATATGTGTGCTATGTGTACACATAAATGCAATTCCAATGTATTGGTCGCTGGAGTGAATAAACAATGAACTTTGAGTTGGTCGGTTTGTTGCAATCCAGTGACTTTGGGACTTTATGTCGGAGTGCGTTGCAGACATGGACAAAACATCAGTTATGAGCGCACTATCTGCTGGTAAAGCAGATATGATAGCCAGCGGTGGTTAAACACAAAGCAGCAAACGTTTCTGTTGAAGCACTAATTTGGACACATTACAAGCTGGATGAAAATCCAAATAGAGAGAAAAAAGACACACGGTTCTTGTATAAATGTAATATTTTAATGTTCTTGTGATGACTATGATCAAAGTGCCATCTGATTTAAATAGCAGTCCTTCATTTGCACTGTTTTGTTGTTTTCACAAACAATTCATGACTGTTTCATCATATCTTTCCTGAACAGGTGTAACAAAACCATAGTCCCTGTTTCCGTTTCCCACACATGAGAAGCAGTCTGGCCCTTCAAGCCCTCCCAGTGTACCTGGAGGAGGAGGAGGAGGAGGAGGAGGAGGAGTTCTTACAACGTACGCACTTGGTTCCCTCGCAGAAATGTCGATATTACAGTTAGTAATTACAACATTGGTGATTGTATAGGAAATCAACTTGAATGCCACTTCGACCATTTTACAGATTCAAATAGATTGAAGTATATGTTTTATTTTCTAACCTCTGTTTTAAAAATAACTGCATATCCTTTTTACATTAAAAATACTTCTGATAGGATGTCAGAATAGCCAAAGCCTCATATGAGTTTCATTAAGTTAAGTTGATAAGAAAAGATGATGATGAAGATTTGATCCTGTGGTTAATGGGGGCGGGACTAGATAAGCTTTGGCTTCTCCCGCTTTCCCTGTCGGCCATGTGTATTGTATAATTTGAACAAAGATGAAGTGTGATGATGATGATTTAATTGACATGCCCGAAATAAACAAATTAATTAATTAATTAAGGTGCATTTTGCAAGGTGGCAAATGTGAACCTGTGGTCTTGGCTGTGATGGGAGCCTGAGCTTACAGTATTACATTATTGTTGGTATTTCACAGTGTGGCGAGGACCCAGACATTGAAGACACTCCAATGGCTCTCCTCACTATCGTAACTGACAACAGGCAAGTTTTTGGCTCAAGTTGTTATTTTATGTAGTTCCACTGCCTTATCTACCTCACCTAGCGATGCACTACATGTTTGTGACTGCCTACAATTTATTATATCATGTATTTGCTTTTGATTCTTTAAGTTAACTTTGACTTTTTTTAATATATATATTCTATTTTTTATATATTTATTTGATCTAGATTCTGTCCTTTTTATAAGACCTTATTTCATTATTTAAGTTCTGTTTATGTACTAAAATAATTACAGAGGAGGCAGCTGCATTTTTCACCATAGTTTAGACATACTATCAACAAATAATTGTGAAAACAGGCAAATGTAACCATATTTAAAGTAAATTTAAAGTTTTAGAGTCAGTTGCAGCTCTATTCAAAATTGTTGCTGATTAATTACCCTATAATCAAGTTTAGTCTATACATCATCTCAAGTTGTGAGTTTCATATAAAATTAGCAATCTGTAAATCTCAGCAAGCTGTATGTACTGTAGATAGACATGCTTGCATTAGCTATACAATATCTATTCTATTATTTACTCATCCATACATGTCAGTTTGAAAACAGCAGTCTCCAGAAACCAGAGGGGTAAACATCACTGTCATTTTATTTGGACAATAGGACAACATACACTTTATAAAGTATGGGAAAATACAAATATCTCAAATTTCACTGATTCCATGAGGCAGCTGGTAATGACACATGCCTCAGGCATGTTTTCATTAAAAAGGAAAGTAAACAGAATGGTAAGCATTTGATCGGAGAGTGAGCCAAGAGCAGAACGACACATTTGTAATTTAAAGCCAAAGACTCAAGAGGCCACACATACAGCAGGTTCACCACATAGATCCACAGGACATAACCAGATACGTGGCTCAGAGCCAAAGAGAACGCTTAGTTAACGAGTCTATATATCAGGGAGATTCATTGATTGATACACGATTAATTGACAATCTATTACAGCCCACGCCCGTGAAGAAAAAAGCAGTAGCAGAGGGTTTTTTGTCCGTATGTAAATATTTGAGATGCAAGTATTGCATTTTTTTTTTCTTCAAGAATTTGTGTGCAAATAAATTCAGTCCAATCTAAATAATAATTTAAATGCATGCAACCAAGCAGCACATTCTTTAAAATCAGATGAGGACATTTCTGTCCAGCTTATGTGACGTACGTTAGAGCATGCACTCCTTTTCCAGTAGCTCTTCACATTTCAGAAGTTTTAAGAATTCCTTTTTAAAAAGATGACAGCTGTGTTTTTCTATTCACATGGAAATCAAGTTAAATATTTAGATTTAAAAAGGTTTTGGTAAGAAACGACTATAAACATGAGAATCCTTGGAGATGTTTTTGTGCTACAGCAGCATAACGCTAACGAATATCAAACTAACAGTGTAACTCATCGCTTTGAGGGATCATTATACAGCAAAACAAGCGATTACAGTTAAACCCCTTTGTTCCTGTTGGATTAAACGCTGTCCTGACATGTAAATCAGAGATGATTCGTGTCAAACATTTGACATCAATACATGATTTACCAGAAATGTGCATCTTTGAGTCGGATCTCTGCTATTACAATCAGAAATTGTGAAAACAAGTAAAACATTATAATCCCCCAACAAAGTTTCTCAATAAGAGATGACGCTGATGAGTGAACATGTGGA
Organism: Eutrigla gurnardus; assembly: GCF_963514095.1. Lineage (NCBI taxonomy): Eukaryota > Metazoa > Chordata > Actinopteri > Perciformes > Triglidae > Eutrigla > Eutrigla gurnardus. The sequence goes on from NC_139921.1 coordinate 26,625,701, forward strand.
ATTAATCTGTGCCTTTTCTTCTTTGTTCGGATCAGACTAATTTACAGAGCAGATATTAAGCTTTTTTAAGAATCTTATAATATCACTATAATAGAAGTTTCTCACATAAGACCAGCCTGTAGCACCCAGTCATACACGTTTTATTTCTTTGCACATTCTAAGTACATTTTATGCAGCTTTAACTATCTGAGGCGGGTCATCCTGCTGTGACGAGCCACTAATCCTTAAAGCATTAGAAAGTGGTTCAGAGAGTTTTAGTGTGCCGGATTGGTTTAAATGCTGTTCAAGATATTCAGCAGGAAAACGAGGAAGAACGTGATCACTTTTGGGCATGGAAATAATCAAATCAATACAGTCGGGTCTGCGAGTGTTCGGAAAGTGACACAATTTGTTGTTTTATCTCTGTTATCCGGCACGTTGGATTGGAAGCTCATTCATTTCAAACCCAACATGATAGAAATACACATCGAGTGTATAAACGTTGGCATGCAGTGAGCTGCTGGCACATTCAATACGCACATGTCAATCAAATCAGCCTTCAATAAGCTATATTGTTTGAACCCCTGTTCTTTATAGAAAATGTAAAATGACCCACCAAGTCTAAATATGAAGCACAACTGGCATTTGCAGAAGTCGCAGCCGTTCAGTGTCGCGGCTGCAGTTCCCACTGAGCGATTAGAGTGGCACAACATTCATAAACACCAATAACGGCAAAAGCTATGATGCACATTATAAGATAACGACCCCTCCCCCTCCCCCCGTGTGCAGTGTTTCCAAGGTTTGTTGCAAGTAATTAACTGTTGAGTTTGGAATGTTTCAGTGGAAATGTTGTTTTCTCTCTTTAACAGATGAAATGATGTGATCTGAGGCCACATATGCAGTGTGATAAGCGCCACGCGACGGCCTCTGCCAGCTTGTTCCCGTGCAGAGAAGGTACAACACACACAGAAGTCTCAGGAATGGTCTTAGTGTTACGGTCATTTGTCGACTGGAGAGGTTGAAGTCCGAGACCTAAATTATGATTTAAACATCCTTAAATTAATCTCTATGTTGTTTAACTATGATTGTTAAAATGTTCTGGTTTGTTTTTCACAACAAAAGGAAATTACTGCTATAAAGTATATGCTTACACAACCCTTAAAAAAAACAAAAAAATTAAGACTCCCTTTAATTACTATTTTATAAACATAAAAAAGGTGAAATTTAAGAGGTTCAGAGTTGCAAAATAAATGCTAAATATAAAGTAGTGAGAGAAACATAAACCGTTATGACAATGCCTTTAAATTCCCGCTGTATGATCATGCGTTGGAAGAGCGGACGAGTCGGTCCCCTTTGAAAAACGATGCGAGTGTTAATTCTACACACAGACTGGCACATGGAGCGGTTGTATGGGAGACGAAAGCAGATCTGCGTCAAACAGTGTTTTCGGGTTTAGGCCGGGGCGCCGTGAACGCTACCAAAGGAGGCCTAAAACTCGGTGCGGAAGGAATCTGCACGCACTGTTTAAATCAGGTCTGCTACAGAGAGGAGGGGAAAACGCTGACTGTGGTGTGTTCTTCCTCCGAGAGATTGTGCAATCTGGATCCTCCTCCACAGCCCAGACCACTGGATCGGGGGGACTTTAGCGGAAGAACCCGAGTCTCTCTCTGAGCCATTCCTCCGTCAGGTCCTCTGTGTTTCTGATCTCAAACACCTGGAAAAAACAGACAAGAAGTAGCAAAGATGTGGCGCTTTATTTCACACAGTCTTAGGATGCAGTTAAATGTAAAGCAGGTCGTGATGCAATAGATCAGAGGTTTTTCAGGCCGGCTTATAGCGACACACATTCATATATTTATACATATTTATACAAAATATAACATATTTTAGATCTATTTTTGGCATTTCTTCATCACAATTTCACAACGTAACATTTACCAAACAGGATGATTTATATTTGCTAATTAGGTTGTATTGGGATCAAATAATTTCGGGGACCCCCTGCTGTAACTCTGTGGACCCCCCAGCGGTGATGATGTAATAAAATACCCAGCTCATATGCTGACGTGACATTATTAATAAACAAGAGTCTACAGCCTCCGTGCTGCTGTACTTAGGCACAGTGGCGCTTTGAGCAAAATGCTAATTTCAGCGAGCTAACATGCTCTCAATGCTGTTCACCATATTAATTTAGCTTTTTAGCATGCATATATGTTTAATAGCATAAAAAAAATATACTCATTAGATTAGAATCTGTCAAGATTTGATGACAGCGTTGCATTAATTACTATAAATGTTGGAAGAAGCAGCTCCACGAACCTTGGACATTTCCACAGTTTGCACCAGTTTGTTTTTGCTTCCTGCGTACATCATCTGCTGCGCCGGGTTGCAACCTGCCGCAACGCAAATACGCCAACGTTAACAGAAAGAAACAACAACACACCCTCAATGACAGAACAGCGTGTAGCATGAATGAAAGTACAGTAACCCCAGAGGTTCATCTCACCGGCTGGACTGGAGAAGATGAAGCAGAGCGGGTAGGAAATGCGTCCGTCGTCGTGGAGGTATTTATAACTGTAGACGATGAATGTTCCCGGCGTTAAGGACGGCTCACACGTTTCACACGAAACCAACACAGGACTCCACTTTCTCATTCATCTGACCAGTGTGAACAGGTCTCATCTCTTTAAAATAGAATCGACCCTCGACTCTTAGACGATGTACAGCTTAATAAGAAGGGGGGATCATTTAGAAACGGTTAAAATAAGACACTTATTCAAAGGATATCTCGGCTGTCTCTCAGGCAGTTCGTCCTTCAGCTCATCAGGAGTAATATCCTATAAAAAAAGACAAATGTTCTTAGTTATCCATTAATATTCAACGGCTGTACGGCTGAAACTAATTTCACTGTGCAAAGTTCAAATTAATGATCACAGAATTCAGTTCGGTTCATCTTAACATGATCTTCTACTATAATTGTGTGCAGACGTGAGAATAAAGTCATATCACATCATATTATATTATAATGACAAGCTGGTTTACCTCGTGTTCCTCTTCAAGGATCACCAGCTGCTTGTCTTTGTCGATCTTCACTGAAGGGCCAGAGAAGAAACTTTGATTTTGTTGTTGTATGGACATATAATTACATACCGAGGAGGGAGAATAAAACCAGTTACATGCTGGTATTTTTCCTATTACAACTGTGCTTGTGTTTAAATAGTGTGTACGCCTTTGGGTGAGACTCTATGCCATGAAAACACGCCTTCGTCAGATTCACCAGCGGTGACATTTTGACCCACAGGTAGTGGAGGATAAAGCTTAAGTTGAGTTTGATACTGATGCAACATGACTGTTGTGGTGGAAGTCGGTTTATGATCACCTGATCAGAAATAAGAATACAACTCCTAACAGAGCTTTTGGTCATTTATTCTATAAAGAGTCCAAAAACAGGCTAGCAGTCGCTACAGAATAAGTGTAATAATCATGACACATGGAATAGTGTGAGTTAAACCTACTCAAACTACTAATTAACCTATAATGAACTACTAAATGAAGAATTACCATCACAACCTGCTGCAGGAACCATTCCCTCTGTTTATTATTTATATATATATATAATATATATATATATATATATATATATATATATATATATATATATATGAAACTGAAATACTCACTAATAATGGCCGCATTGTTGGTCTCCTTACGGAAACGGAACTGCCTCAGCTTTTTAACCAGTTCGTCGTCGACGTCGCACACCACGAGTGATTCAGTCTGAGGAGAAACGTAGAAATGCATGCGTTTACATTTCAAAATCACCGACACACACGCTTATTAAACAAAAACAACGTGAATGATAAATATTGAGGCAACTAAGATGATAAATTGTATTTAATTGGGCCTCGTGTTTTTGAGGATGTTTGCAGATTATATGAATACGGCTTCATGTTATTGTTTGGCCATAAAACAATGTTAGTATCCCGTATTACCATAATTAAAAACTTTATTTAAAATGACATTTCTGCTCTATTCAGAGAGAAAGCAATAACACCAGTATTGTGCAGGATTACCTGACACACACACACACACACACACACACACACACACACACACACACACACACACACACACACACACACACACACACACACAGCATTACATAACTCCAGCACAAAGACAATAAACTCTTCTGGAGTCTCTGCAGAGTCTCTGAATTCTATAATTACACCTTCCTGAGCAGATGGCGGGTGGGAGTCCGGATTTCACTGAGCTCAGAGAGAGATCTTTACAGATTAAAGAAGGGACGGAGTGTGTGTGTGTGTGTGTGTGTGTGTGTGTGTGTGTGTGTGTGTCTGTGTGTGTGTCTGAGTGTTTTTGGGAACGAGAGATTCAGGGAGTAAACAGGATGCGTCGGGACACGATGGGGGAAGAGTCACGACAAGAGAAGCCGGAGGTGGCCCACAGGTTGACTTCTGGTTTAAATGCCTGCAGCCCGGAGACCAGAGTCAGCTAACTTTAAACGTCCGGTTGATTTAATGGATCTCATGAGTTTGTAAAAATAAATGAGACACATGTTTTTAGTCGAGTTGTGATGACAAACAGTCAAATAAAATATTTAAAAAACCAACTCGCAGGGAAACATTGTCCGTCATGAAAAGGGAAACCCAGACATGTAGAAACACATCGCCGATGCGACAAGCTACCCGCACACAGCCACACTGGAACCGGAAGATCGCTAGCTTTGTCTTCAAAATAAAAGCATACGCGTCTTCACGTCTTACGATAGCAAAATCAATGTATGTCAAAAATTGAAAGGGGCATATTTCACTGCAACCTGACACTAATAAAAAATAATTAAATTGAATTAAACAATTATATCGAATAATCTGCATATTAAGTGCAGACCTAAGAGCTGACACCCTTTAACCTCTGATTTATATTGGTTCACCTTTACCGAGATGAGCAGCACTGCGAAATATAGCAAATATAGTGCAAAAAAACAACAACTGCTTCTGAGATGGCAGTTAAAGGTCACCTCATCGATACGATTCTTCGTCTGGTCGTTTTATTCTGAAACACATAACCGGAATCGCCTGACCTGTACTGCGGCTAGCTCGACACCGATACAAGGGGCAGGAGGGTGGAACTCATGCTAGGCTAGCAGGCTAACGCTAGCCTATCTATCTGCGAGCTGACTTCTCCCCAACAGTCTCCGGAACTCCGCGTTTGTTAGCGGCACACAGTGAAAGAAGCTGACCGTGAAATAGCGACGTCGTTACCGCAACGACGACTAACAACTCACCATGATCGTAGAGCTGAAGCTGCAGCTGCTGTTCTGAATGGTACAAACGCTTTCAATGTTTTTTTTCTTCACATCTTGTGACTGGTTAGACCAATCCCAAACAAGCCCCCCCCCCCCTTCAAAAGTTCTCCACAGCCCCATTTTTTTTAATTTTTTTATTATTAAAGTGTACTTACAGGGAAACAGCCTTCTAGCTTTAGTTACTAACAAGTTAATAACAACTTTTATTTAAAAAATATTTTTATTTTTTATTTTTTAAGAGCTAATATTTTTTATGACATTTTATTCATTTTATGAATTTTATCATTTTTGTCACATAATCATATGAATGAAATATAATATGAATGAACGCAATCTTCTTGTACCACATATTGAACATAAACATCCTTAATTACCATGTCATATGTAATATATACAGTATGTGTGGGGGAAAAAAAGTTAACAATATTGTCAAACGTTATGTTTTGTTCATTCTGGTGAACAAATGATTAATTCAAGAGCACTCAATAGTAATGTGTACACACATTATATTGTGTGCATATATTCCTCTGTAAATCTCACGTTACTACAGAAAGTGGTTGATAATACTGCAAATTTAAATTGTTATTATAGACAGAGATATGATTAAAAAAACACATTAATCCTCCAGTTATACATGTTTATAAAGGGCATTTTATTTTTTTTATTTTTTTTATTTTTAGTTTAAAAAACTTTCCTTATTTCCATATTTCCGGGTTTGTGCGCGTTCCACCCAGGGACGTGCCCACCCCACCCTTCGGTATACGTCATCGTGGAAGCGCGTGCTCGCCGAGTTTGTAGTTTGTGTGAGAGAGAGCCGATCCAACGCTAGCTTGTAGCTTGCTAAAGTAGCGGGCTATCTGGCGTCAACAGCTGGATAAATCACCACTTCTCCCCACATCTCACCCGAGAGGAGTTCACCTTCCGGCGAGGTAGCACGACATATCACTTTGTCACTTCTTGTTCCCCGTTGACACCGAGGAGGCTAACATAAACACACGAGCTAAGTTAACCAGCGGAACGTCCACTAGCAGTTAGCCGCTGTTAGCTCGCTCGGTAGCCAACTGTGTTACGCCAGTTAACCGGACGTTTAAAACGCTAAATCTGCGTTTATGCGCGGCTGGAGTCGCCGTAGCATCCGTGTAGCTCATCGTGGTGATATTTAGGCTGGTCACGATAATTCCACTTTGAACCAAATGGGGATTTTGTTGATCACTAGTCGGGGATGGAAACATTTACTACATAGACGAGCCCTCCACTGTTTGACAGCTTGTTGTTTAACTTCCTAATAAAACTAATGTAAGTTGTGTCTCTGCTTTTTTTGTAACTTTTTTTTTGTAGATCATGGCAGATTTCTCGGTGAGTTTAACTTTATTGCATCATATAATCGTGGTTGCATCGATGGTTTGTTGTATACAGAGAGTCATTTTCTGCCCTCCAGCTGTCCGATGCCTTAGGAGACGACTCCCCGAGCAAGGCAAAGAAAATGGGGAACACCAACCCGAGTGCCCCTGCCGGGAACCCTCCGCCTCCTTCCAACCCAGGGTGGCCGGGCTCAGCCCCAGGAGCGCCCAGCCAGCCCTCCGCTCCAGGTGACTATGCTGGTGGATCGTCTGGCCCGGGGGCACCGGGGCAGTTCCCGTACCCCTCTGGTCCTGGGGCACCAGGACAATTCCCGGGACCTCCTTCAGCACCTGGTGGGTTCCACCCTGGTCCTGGGATACCTGGACAATACCCGCCTGCACCAGGAGCTCCAGGGCAGTTCCCCTCCAGTCCCGGGGCACCTGGGCAGTTCCCTGGCCAGTTCCCTGGGCAGTTTCCTGGGCAGTACCCCCCTGAAGGAGCTCCAGGACAGCTACCCGGAGGCCCTGTTCCTTACCCAACTGGACCATTTCAGTCCGGCCCCGGAGCTCCCTCTGGGCCTTATCCAAATGTGCCTTTCCCAGGAAGTCAGCCAGGCGGAGGCAACGGGATGTACGGCCCAGGCGGTCCAGGTGCATTCCCCCCTCCAGCCGGCCCTGGCTTCCCTGCATTCCCTGCTGGGGGCTTCCCCCCATTGCCCTCTGGGTCATGGGGGTCACCTGGAGGCGGAGGCTTCCCTCCTGCCCCTGGCCCCTTCGGTCCTGGCTCTGGGCCTATGGGTCCATACGGTGGGCCCGCTGCTCCCGGAGGCATGCTGGTGAGTAACACTGTTTACGAACAACATCACGTTGCTTGCTTGCTGCATCTCTTTGCCGATGTGTTTTCGCTCCGTTGTGCAGCGGAGCATTTCTCTTGTGGTGGCAGTGTGTGGGATCTAGGTTTACTACAAGTACAGGGTTTTTTCTAGAATATTCAATGAGACTGGTGTGGTGTCGGCCTCGCTCTGTTGCTGATGGGAAAAAAGATTTACTGCATGATGGTACATTTTTAGGGGGGGGTTACTTTTCTGTATATTGGGCTCTGCTGGGGTGCAAAGCAAAGAATAAAGCAGAATCAACAAAATATTCAAACTTAGTTATCAAAAACTGTATTCTTGTCTTTCAGCCCAGATATAATCCACCATATAATTGAAAGCAATGAACTCAGCTTTTCAGTCGGACAAAGGACGTCACCTCCAGAATCAACATATGGTTTGATTAGGCTTCATGAAAATGTCTCCACAGTGTACAGTTAGGGTTCAATCTGCCCGGGCAATGTAATGTTTGAATGAAGTGCAATATGATTTGAAATTTGACCATTTTTTTTTTTTACACAGTACTCATGTTTTTTTTTGTATTAAAACACTTTTTGTTTTCTGATAAAATCACAGTTTTTATTAAAATTTGTATACTCATCACTATTTCTAAACTACCATGTCACTTTTGTATACGTATATATGTATATACGTTTTATATGTATATAAAAAAAATGTTGAAAAACTGATTTTCCTTTCCCTGTCGTCGTCGTGACGAGTCATTGTGAATGGCGTAAGAGTGTTGAGCTAAATGGAAGACGTGACTCATGGCAATGTTTCATCAGGAATGTGGGCGGGGTCAAAGTTTTGAATAATGTTTAACTCAAAAAAACACACTATTTTGTGATAAAGTACTTAGCTTTAGTGAGTAAGTTCAGCGTATCAGTGATGAGATGTTCTTCTGCCACTTCTTGCCAATTCTACTTCTGCCACTGAGGATAAATATTTGTGTATTTGTGTATTTTTCCTGAATAAACACAGTAAATCATAATTTCTCATTATGCTTTTTTTTTTTTTAAACATAATTCCTAAGTAAAGAGTAGTAAAATGAATGTTGTGATTTAAAAATGTACGTATTTCTTCCAGATGGTGCCTTACGATCTCCCGCTTCACGCTGGGATTATGCCACAACTTGTAATCACGATAGAAGGGGAGCCCATTCCTGGTGCAGACAGGTACAAAACACACACTTATTTTTCATTAATTAAAACAGTGGGAGAACGAGTCGTTGTCAGCAGCACTCCTGATCTCTTTGGGGTTTTTTTTTCTTGCAGGTTCCAGATTGACTTCTTCAAAGGGTCAGATGTCGTTTTCCACTTAAATCCTCGATTTCACGAGCAGACGATCGTCAGAAACTCCAACCTCGGTGGATGTTGGGGCCCGGAGGAGCGGGACGCAATGTTCCCATTTGTTCAGGGACGCCGTTTTGAGGTAAAGTGTAAAGCAATGAAGCTGTGGTTGTGTTGGACTGATCGTGTGGTCTGGAGCCAACGTGAGATTTTTATTTCCCCCCCCCCTGCAGCTGAAGATCCTGGTGGAGGAGGACTCGTTCAAAGTGGCGGTGGACGGCAACCACCTGCTGGAGTACGAGCACAGAGTCGGCGGGCTGGAGGAAGTGACTCTGCTGCGAGTGACCGGAGACGTCGCCCTGTACAGCGTAGCCCCAAACATGATCTGAACCCCCCCCGGCTGCTGAAACCGAACGCCGTGCGGGAGAGACCCGGCGTCACACTCTTACCACCGTATTTGAAATCCTCTCAAATACTCTGATGGAGTTTTCCCAAGCACAGTAGTCAGCAAAGTGCAATCTCTCCCACCTGGCACTTTGTTGTTTCTAACAGAACAGATGGCAGATTAACCAGATTATCCTTTTCCTCCTTTCTTTGCTGGATGATATCTCTCGTTTTGTTTTTGCAGCTCACAATCAAAATATTTTAGGACGTAATGGTATCAAAGTAATGAAAGTGCATCTAAGGAAATACTAATTTATGCTTAAACGAGAAGATTGTAGGCTGAGTTGAACTTACTGTCCACTAGTATGCTGTGTTTTGTAGACGGTATGTGTCTTGTTTATTATCCTGTCCTTTATATCGACATCTTGACGAGCCTCTGTAATGCATGAGAGCGGGATGCTGAAAATCAACTAGGTCTCCTTTCCCCCTCCGTACTTCAGTGCTAGCCAACACCTCGACACTCATCGGCCTGTTAACATCCGCAGGCTAACGAAGAAGTTTCGTAACGTATATTTATATTCCAACGTTGGGCTCTTCAGTATTAATCCTCCTGACTCTCGGACCGGACGGGTCGCATCGTGTTTTACGTCCTCTGATTTCATGTTGAAGTCAAATCTACTGGTGAAAACGGAGAGTTATTAAAGATTAAAGTCAAACGTGGGGCAGGGGAGGGGTGGGATCTCTGATTTGTTGCCAAAGATAACAGTGGTACAATATTTTGAGAATATATGCTTGTTTAAATAAAGGGCAACAATCAAATAATGACTGATAATGCTGTTTGATTCAGAACAATGTACACCTTTCATGAGCTGCCTGCCTGTGCACATAATAAATACTAGTTTCTCCGTTCCCCATTCTTTATTTTACCCCAACGTGGAGAAAGTGAGAGAAAATGTCAGGCTTGTACGGGATGTCCTCTGGGGCATTTAAGCTGTCGTTGGTAGAATGTATATCATTAGTTTTATTTTGCTTATATTATATAATTCATTCTTTGTAGCTCACTTTTATCAAAAAGGAAGACAGATTTTTTTTAAGAAAGTAAATTGATTTTTCTAAAAAGTGACCAATCGCATTGAAACACTTGATCAGGTAAAACTGTCCTTTAAGAATGTAAAATGTGACTGCAGGACTACTAATACTTCTGCATAAGTAACATTGTTAATGCATGACCTTTACTTCCTGCAGTATTTTTTATAGCGTGGTATTACTGTTATCTAAATACTCCTTCCACCACTCATAAGGTGTTGTACTAGAATAGACCAATATAATAGAACAAAGTGACAATAACACTAAAGACAGGAATAAAATGATATTGAGGAGAAGATACAATTACACTTATATAAACCTGTACATGTATACACAGAATATATGTACACTGTGTGCAATATCAGTGTAATATGAGTAATATCATTTATAGTGCAAATAGCAAACTTTGTTATAATGGGAATGAGGGTGGTGCAAGGAGAAGTGATATGATAATGTGAAAAAACAGCATAGTTGATAATAATAATAATAAACTTGCGTCAGTGCTCTATAGGCGCAAAAATATCTATCAAAATATAAATAATAATACTGTTTACCACACACTATAAACTAAATCCCTAGCACATAAAACCTGAGCAAATGTTGTGCAACATGTAGTCCAGCGTTTAAACTACAAATATGTATAACGTGTATAGCTGAAGTTTTAACATTAAAAGTTAAAGAACGTGTCAAAATCGTGGGAGCAACTCTTTTTTTTTAAATATTTGTTTTGCATTTCTGATTTGCCTGCCTGCTGCAGTTCCGCCTCACCCCGCCGGGGGGCAGCACAGCCACAGACCACCGACTGGACCGGAGGAAGCGAATCGAAACTCCTCAATGAGTTCACCTTCAGATAAATAGTTCGTCTGTCCTCCTCTGCACACTTATTACACTCGTTTTGTAGACGCGACAAAATGAACGGCTCTCTGCACTCTTCGCCCGGCGTGGTGGACATAAAACTGACGCGGGGGTCGACAGGTAAGCGGGGACTTGACGCGCAGTTAGCACGTAGTCAACGCCGCTAGCTTTTTGAGTTAGCTACGTAGCGGCGGCGGCACGAATCAGCGCTGTCAAGCTAGCGTCCATCCGCGAGCTAACGGCTAATTGGCGGATCGAAAACAACAAAACCTCCGCTCCACTGCGCGTAATCGAGTATCACAAGCCATGGGGCTGAGTTTTAGAAGCTAACTGAGCTCTTACTGGTTTGATTTGATAAATAATTAATTATGTATGTACTTCGGCGCTGTTGAAATCTTTAAAAAGTAACGTAACTACTCGGCCTGTTGGAGAGCAGCTAGAGGAGCTGGACACGTAAAGGAAAGTTCATTCCACTTCGTGAGAGAGTGATATCGGATTCGGGATCGTTATGTAACATTTGGTGAACCGGTCTCCATACACGTCTAAGCAATGACTTGCACTTTGACCCGTTGAGATAAATGCTGTGATTGAATCGGTTTGTCCAGGTAAACACGTTGGGTTTCCGGTGCCCAGGTATCCCCATCGTCTTCTCGTTTGTTTACTTTATTTAAAGGTCTGGGGTTCAACATAGTCGGGGGCGTGGACCAGCAGTACGTGGTGAACGACAACGGCATTTACGTGTCCAAGATTAAGGACGACGGAGCCGCTGCGTTGGACGGGAGACTCCAGGAGGGCGACAAGATCCTGGCGGTAATGGATGCTGACTTTCATCAAGTGTGGAGGAGGAGGAGGAGGAGGAGGAGGAGGAGGAGGAGGAGGAGGGTTTTATAATATTTCTAATCCTATTGTGCAGCAATGTGAATTCAACGAGTTTGTTTACAATTATGTTGATATTACACTTTGATGATATTATTATATACTTTTTGAAGTATATAATTATATATTATTTATGAGTATATTAGCATAATTATAGCAAAACAATACAACAGCAATATAGCAAGGAGACTATTGGTTGGAGGCAATTTGTCTGACATTTTGCATGTCAAATATTCAGCTGATGATTATCTGCAGCCCTCGCTGAACTGAATTAAAAGCAGTTTTTTTTTTTGTGGGTCGTGTAGATCAACGGAGTCCAGCTGGAGGATCTGACACACAAAGCTACAGTGGATCTGTTCAGGACGGCAGGGAAGGACGTGGAGCTCCGTGTCCAGAAACAGGTGGGCGGAGTCATGCTTTAAAAACTCCCTTGTCCTGGGGTTTTATTTATTTTGTGAGCAGTTTGGTAATTGTTGACCCCCACAATGGGGGAAATTGTCTTGAGCTCAGCAAAACGTATCTCTAGTTTTCTTTAATTCTCCCAAATGATGGGCGAAACAATATCCAGGCTCACTAAAGGCTTTTGTTTTTGTATCTGAAATGGCACCTGATAAAATCCTGTGCTGTATTATCAGTGAACTATGTCGAATCCTCCTCTACATCCTGTAATTCCTGAATTAATCCACTTACCACCTGATATTTGTTCTGCCACACGGTGAGCAAATATGTATCCTCTACCATTATCATATCATCTTGACAATTCTGTGACAGAAGGAACTGTGCGTGTAGAATGACGTGAGGTTTGCTTGTGTTTTACTCCTAAAGCCAGTGGTTTTGCATCTTTTATCCATTAACTTTTGGATGTATTTAATTCTACTATGCCATGATATTTTATAGTAAATAGATTTAAGTTTGGCAGATGGTGGTTCAGTTTTGTGTTGTTCAGAGCTGATAAAGAGGGCTTGTCAAATTGTCCTACAGCTGACAACTTTTAACCTTCCAAAACACTTCAACGTTCGCGCGTGGCTACTTTGAAACCCTTCTCTCATTTTCAGTCTTTACACATTTATTTCTGCAACCCTTTGTTTATTAAAAACGCATACAATGCGGAAACGCCTTTGAGAAAAGTGCGGGTCGCAAACCCCGTTCATTGCGTCTCACCTCTCTTTATGGCTTCACCTGCCTCAAAGTGTCCGTACGCCGGTCGGATGACAAGTCACATGAACTGCTTCGTTTTGTTCACCTTGATTCTTCATGCGATGCCGGGAAAAACGGGTGCATTCCTGCATAAATATCACCTCCAGTGCATCTCTTGATACGTATTCTTGTTTTTAAATCTGTTGTCTTGCAGTTGCCCCATCGTCTGAACGGATCCACAGGTTCACAGCCCGATCACACATCTCCGGCGTCTTCTCTGGGAGTACTGGCTGCTTTGGCTGGAGCTGCTGCCCTCTTTGCATTTATTTACATGCGGCACCTCAGGAAGCACTTTTAACGAAGCCGACGTTGTCTGTATGTTATTTTTAAGATAAAAAAAAAAAAAAAAAAAACTCTGCTAAAGGCCAAAGAAAAGACGGAGGGAACAAAACTCTAAAGCATTATATTATTGTTTATTTGTTTTCTATGAGTAGCTGTTGGTGTCGCTGGTGAGTTTCTCCGTGTTCACGTGCGTGATGAGGTTAATGGTAGCTTCTTGACGCTCTTCCGGTGCAAAAGGAGACCACACAGGTTATTCTTTAGAGATACTTTAAGGAGTAGAAGGAGGATGTACGTTTACTGCTGTGGGCTGAGCCCCGAGGCAGAAACAAACAGTTGCACACACGCAGAATCCTATTAAGTCCTGGTGCCGAGGCGGACCGGCTCAAGCTTCAGCGTGCATCTACAAACTGAAAGACAGTGTTGTGTTCAGTCACTCGTAGGACGCTCTGTACCTCCGTCCCTGAATGGCACATCTGTCTGAGGGCCGACGAGAGTGGAACCCACTGTACATTCAGTAAAAAAAAATTTGATTTGTATTATCACCGTTGCACAGACTCATGGGAGGAGCGGCGGCATCCTGCTGTGCTGGAACAGCCTGCAGTTAATGTAATAGATGATGCCTCGTAATGGACTTCAGAGTGCCTTTTTCTGTCCGTTCCAAGTAATGCTCCGGTTCGCTCGTCGTGATCAAAATAATACGTTGAATTAAAGGTTGTTGCTGGCGACGATCTCTATTATCGTTGTCCACAAATCCCATTTAAAAAGCCCCAAAACCAACAATCTCTTGATACTTTCCGACTTCCTCATCCACAAGCCTAATCTATGTTTTCAACGTGGAAATCTTTAAAAACATCATAATAGATACAGGCAATTGCGCAATTTTTTTCAGCTGCGGATTAATACACATTTGGTGACCAAAATAAACTGAAGCAGCGTGGCACAGAGGAATAAAATATCTGACAATACTTGCTCATAAAAATGTTGTTTTAATGGGGATTTGTTGAAAGAGAAGAAAAAAAAAGATTATCACCAGACTTCTTTTAAAACCAAGTACAATTGTTCAAAGTATCACCAAGTAGTTTCACTTTGAAGGGTTTGTTATGAAGTGTTGCAGGGTCACTCAGGGTGAGCCGTTAAATGTCTATCTTTGATACGAAGCATTCCTTTAGTGTGTATTGTTATGTGGTGAGCAGCTACGACTGAGATGCTACCATGAATGTGCGATTTTTAAACATTCTCCTACCGTTTCATCGAGGCCAGTACTTGATCGCGTCACACATTCTGCTGAGTGACTGATGATAAGTGTTGTGATAAGAGGACATGAGTTGTTAATTTGTGTGAAGGATCAACAGCTTAATACTGAAAATCAGTTTGAGCCATTTTTTTTTTTCGTTTTAAAGGAATTAGTTGCTGTCAATAATTTTAAATGTTTTTGTTGTTGTTGTTGCACTATCCACGATCATGGATCTCCTTCAGTAACTTCCACAGAGCTGATGAATAAGTGTGTGCTGGGTCTCTTTGTCCCAGCGTGTTTCAATCTGCAGCACTTCCACCGATCGTCTCCAACTGTACGTGGCTCTCGTTGTCTGTAAATACATTTCATGTTGCTCTGCTGAGTGGGATATGTGCAGTATGGCAGAAAACACAGATCAATAAATTATGCAAAATACTGTGTGAATTAACTTGCTTTTACGTTTTTTTATTTTTTTATTTAATAGTAAGGAATGCAAGATATTTAATATGAATGTGTAAGTCCCATTGTTTAGGATGAAATAGATGATTTAGGGAACATAAATATTAAAATACTCTGTTAAAACTACAAGAAACTATGTTTAAAGTCGAAATTAATAGAAAATGAAATGTCTATATTAAATAAAAAAAATGAAATAGGATTCTGAAAGTTAAAATATTTATGTCAACGTAATAAGATACATCATTTTTAAATGTATTTGGCTAAAGCTAAATGTCTTTATCTAACGATCGCGTGACACCGGATGTGGACTGTTCACCTTCAAATTAAAAGTGGATGATATTGCGACAAAAAAACTGCTTCTGAATACAGTTAAATATCACCATATGCACACAAAGGCGTATTGATAGTGTAATATAATAGGGAAATGCATAAATTAATGACTAGAATTAATATTTTAGCTAATTTGTTTTGACAAACCGTGAAACCTGTTGTTACTTTAGCGTATAAAGAACGATTTTTACTTTTTTTTTTTTTTTTTTTTTACTAACTCATGTAGTAGTCAGTCACAAAACATGTTTTACGCCAACGAATATTTATATAAAAATTATATGTTTACGTTATTTATTTAGAAAAGCCCGTGTCAGAACAATAAGCCGACAGAATGCTCCTGTATTCCCGCCAGCAGCGCCGTCTCGTGCAGCAGCCGTTGGAGGATGGTGCCTCGCGGGCAGATATGATGTAATCCAAATCTTCGCTCCCAACGGGAGAGAGAGAGAGAGAGAGACGGGGAGAGAGAGGCAGAGCTGAATAACGGCCGCACGATACGGATGGGTCTCGGCTGTTCTGGCTCTTGTTGAACCCCGTTGGAGAAGCCCTCTCATCGGTGTCGTCGGAGGAGTCACGCCGCGGAGGTCCGACTACGAGGATGCTGGATGCGGAGCGGCAGGAGGAGCGGCGCCGGCCGGGGATGCTGCTGCTGAACTTGACGCCCCCTCCTCCGCATCGGCTGTGATTAACCGCCGCGGCCCAGGACTCCTCTCTCTTCCCCGCAGAGCTGCTCCGACATCCTCCGTGAGAAAATGAGCCGCACTCCTCCTCCTCCGTCGTCGACGTCGGTCCGCCCCAGCTGTCGCCTTTCTTGCCCCGCGATGACAGCAGGGCTGCCCGCTTCACATCCCAACACTTGTGGGCCCTTTATGTCTCTCTGTGGGTCACATTTTCATCTCTGACGCCTCTGATGTGACAAGTTGAGCAGCTGTCTTTCCACATTACAAACATTCATTTTTTGGGGTGGTGGTGGACTCTTCCAGGGCTGCAGCTCTCTTTGCCCGGCTGTTGGGTCTGAGTTTCATGCGTTTTCCTGACCTAACGTCCCACACTTTTGGGACTTAACTCGCCTTTCCAGCTTTCCCGCAGTATAGTTTTCCCTGCAGGGGGAGGGAATGAGCAGCCTCCGTCCCTGCAGCAGACGCCTGCCGCCCGCTGCAGCTGTCTGCCGTGTGGCCCTGTGACTTCCTCAGGGCCGTGGAGGTCCTGACATCCGTGAAAACGTGCAGGGTGGGGACGTTTGCCTTTCCAGCTCAGGTTTAAACCATGGCCAATGAACCTGTCATCCTTAACGTGTATGATATGGTAAGAATCCCTTTACTTTTACTAAAAAAAAAAAATCAGTTTCTGTTTCAGGGTTGTTTTGTAATCCGATACCAGCAGGTGCATTGAACGCACCACTATAAAAAGCAGGCCCAAAACTAAAACACACCTGTTTCTCAGTGTAGACTTCTAAAAACTGTTTAATTACAAGAACTGCCAATGGGATTTGGTCACACCCATCATTAAGGTATGAGGACAAGGCGGTTAGGAAAGCCTTATTCTGGTTTATCTACTCATTTTCTAGTAGAATCGCTGTGTTTGACTTGGAAAAAGTAAGAACGTAAAATGAAATTTAACATAATAGGGATAAATAAGAAATCAATACATGTATGTACATACAACCTCAAGCCTTTGAAACGACAACTCTTTGACCTCTGTCTACTGTGTACGCACACTCACATGATGCACACACATACAAAAACACACACGTGCACACACACTCGCATAAACCCACACACACACACACTAGGACAAGGGTCTTCATTCAGAAACGTGTGTACCGCCGAACAGCCTCCAGTGTGAATATTATGCAACACGTTGCTGTACAGAATGACTCCGTTTACACCAAACAGTTGTGGAATTCAACTCCACACAGTCAGAGTTGTACATAGACGTTCAATACATTGTTTATAACGCACTACACTACAGCTGTAGGCTGATATACAGATGCAACGACTGTTTATTAATGTCAACAATAACCTTCCTTCATCTAATAAATAGTTAATGAGTGATATATAACATAGCCGTAATGATATTTTTTAATTATAGATGATGGCGCTCGCTGGTCTCGGCTGTGAATTATAAAATCTTTATTCAACTGTTAAGGTAGAAATCACCCACAAGTGGATTCCAAACTGTCCAAAACTAATGAAGACATGCTGCGATTCGCAGCTCCCGTTGGCTTGTTTCATACGAAGATGAAGATTATTATTTTTTTAATGTTCAATGAATGTTATTTATACAAAATACACCCGTGTTACACCATCAGTCATCATCCGTTTACACACCAGCTACACATCCTTCATGTGAGAAATTAAAGTTGTTGGCAAATAACTATAATCAGTGAAAATATTCTCATATGCACTCACGGCTAGGATGCAGGGGCTCATAAATAATGTATTACTAATATACTATAGTCCCAAATGCTAAACGAGTGGGAGGATGAGGGTTAAGATAAAGTGTTAAATAAATAATTAATATAATCATTGAAAGCGTGCAGTCCTTCGAGGTTTAGAGACGATCAACTTAAGGCAATTATTTGTATTTACCTTAAAGTGTTATGAAGCTGACTTGTGCAAATGCTTCTATCTAAGTCAAGGTTTTCAACAAGGGTAGAGAAATGATATGTGTATATGTGAAGGAAGGCTCACTCGGACTCAAAGCTAGGTGCAGGTTTGATGAGGACCTCGGTGGGGCCGTGAGTGACAGCTGCTCAGACCGCTGATTTAATTCCAGTGTGGATCTGCTGTGGATTTAACGGGTCACGCAGGGTCTGCAGAAGAGTGAGAAAGTGATCACCATCCCCATCCTTCAATCGTTTTTTTTTTGCAGAGAATTAAACTGGGTATAGGAGTGCCTGTAGGAGGGCGGGTTGATGATGAGGATGTGTGGTGGATGCGTGTGGCGGCGGATGCTGCGTCTGCATAGGCGCGATGCTGTCAGGGGGATGCTGCATGGGATCGTTGCAGCACTTTTGTTGGCCGTGCTGCAGGAGAGTGGAGGCACGTCATCGGGGACGTGTGATTAATCTCAGCTCAGATAGTGATGGGGGAAAAAAAGGCTCCGCTGCCAGGACTTTATTATGAATTATGTACTGAGGAGAGAGTTAAATCGTTTTCACCGTCAGCTCATTTCACTCCTACTGGAAGAAATTCATTCTCTGGGGGGGATCGCTTGCTTCCCAGGAAGCTGAGAGCGGGTTAAAGGTTCTCCATCAGTGTTCCAGGTGTGAAAAGAAGAAGAAATATAAAAAGGGTAGAAGTCAGAGCAGAGCATGAGGTGTTGACACAAAGTAAGGAGGTGGATATGCTTTTATTGTAACACTGAAGCAGTAAATGTGTTCTATTATTAATGGGGCCAGCTGGGCCAGCGTGGATAGCTCTTAGCATGTTTCCTCAGGGGTGTTAAAGGGTGCGGGAGTGTCGGTGGGTGTGGGTGTGGGTGGGTGGTGGTGGTGGGGTGAAGAGTCCTGGTCCTGCCATGAATTATCTCTTGATTGCGTGCCGTGAAGGTGGTGCTCGTAGATCACCAGGAGATGATGTGTGATTTTTTCCTCCAGCGATCTAAAAGAGTCACACAGATCAGGGCCTGATGTTGTGATTGATTGTTTAGCTGCCCTTGTAATGGATCCGTCCCGGGTGTTTTCTTTGTTTTGCTTGCCCGGTGCATGCTGGGACGCCAGCGGTGTTGCAACATCCTGAAAAGCCATAAATCGATTAAAGGCAAGGATGAAGGAATATTGATCAATACTAAAGGACTTTATCTGCACAATTAATGATCAACCTGCTCCAAGGGAGCCACACAAAATCTGAATAGGGCAAAATATATAGAAGCAACCTAAAATAGGACATTAAAAGACCTATGTGTACCCTTGAAACCAATCTAATACAATCAAACTCTCCATCTAGACCCGAGTTAGCATGTTTCCCAAAATGTCAAACTATTCCTTTACCTGGAAAAACAAAGGTCTTCAAATATAATTAAGCTGAATATCAAAAGTGCATTAAAACCACGGTAATCATGAATCGTGACCACATGTAACTGAAGTTCTTTCTCCTCACAATCATGCAGCACGAAACTTTCCTGTGGAGTTATTATTATTCAGGTTCTTTTATGAGACTAAATATACAGACACACTATTTAAGGTAAGCGTTTGAGAGCTCCTGGATCGTGTCTTTCCGGATACGACGCAAAATAGCTCTCAATATTGATCCCGAACGGAGCCCTCCTCTTAACTCTCCCCTCCTCTCCCTCCCTCTCTCTGCAGTACTGGATAAACGAATACACTTCCAATCTGGGCATTGGAGTCTTCCACTCAGGCATCGAGATTTATGGCCGAGGTAAGGCCTTTTTTTCCTCGTCTTTATGTCTCTGAAATCCCATTACAGCTCGTCAGAGCAGAGTCGTGTGCGTCACTGTCTGACTGGGAGGTCGCTCTGCTTTCACGGATGCACATGATGTAGATTTTAAAAATGGAATATGGAATTGTGTTCCCTAATAACATGACCCCATTTCTCTGGGTTGAGTCACCAATGACTCAAGCCGAATTATGTGTGCATGTGTGTGTGTGTGTGTGTCTTTGCACTGTGAAATATGATGATAGTAGAAAAACAGCCCTTACTTGGGCAGGAAACCACTTCTTTTTGTGGAAGCACACCATTTTTGCATAATGACGGCATGAATTAAATCATATTTGCACCAGTTGGCCTTTTTACGCTCAAAAGCTGCGATTGTTTTATAAAACATGATGCATTAAAGAGTACTTTTTAAAAAAATACTTTCCATACAGAGTATTCAGATCCTTTAATTAAGTAAGAATTGCAATATAAAAAAATCCTGCATTGAAAATGTCATGTACATATAAATAAAAAATATTAGTAGCAAAATCTACAAAAAGTTTTAAAAGTTAACATACTCATAATGCAGAAAAATACTGCCCCTGTGGTTATATATAGTTATGGATAATCATTGCTGATGTCATGTTTTCATTTGACTGTTAAATGGAAAAAAATGTATATATATTTTTATTTTTTGCTTTTTTTTTTGTACTGTTTGTAGTTTAATCTGTAACTGTTCCTCATATTTTATAAGATCATCAACTACAACTATCCGTTAAATGTTCAATTGGAGAAGACATATAGATCTAATGGAAATACTCATGTAGAAGTAGGGTTTGTACTTCAGTGCAGTACTTACCAACAGTATACTTGTTGATTCCCAACATGGCTGAAACAACGCTGTGTGTTTAAATTGCGTTTCAAAGTCAAGCCTCTGTGTTCATCACTGTTTTCCATGACACGGCCGTAAACACAGTGCAGACAGGTCTGTAATCAGCCGGGCCCGATGGCTTTAACAGTCTTTCAGTGATTAATTGCTCGCTTCTGTGTAATTACAGTTGTTTGGTGCTTCCATTCCAGCAGCTAATCAGTTTCTGTCCACACAGAATTTGCATACGGAGGCCATCCGTACCCTTTCAGCGGCATCTTTGAGATCAACCCCGGGAACGCCGCCGAACTGGGAGAGACATTCAAATTCAAGTGAGCCTGCTCTGTTTTTTTTAAGCACCCTTCACTCATGACGACGGTAGATCATGTTAATGTGTGCTGATATGTGTTTTTTCTGCTCTCACACAGGGAGGCCATTGTTTTGGGCACCACGGACTTCACCGAGGAGGACATGGACAAAATCATGGAGGAGCTCGGCAAAGAGTTCAAAGGCAACGCCTACCATCTAATGCACAAGAACTGCAACCACTTCTCCTCCTCGCTCTCCGAGGTCAGTGTGAGACTGCTGGTGTCCCTGCATGTATACGGAGGTCATAGGTCACACTTCTGAGTTACAGAAGCATCCTAGAGAAGAACACTTAAAGGGGCACTCCACCAATTTTACATGTTATCTGCCTAAGGACAAGGGATTAAAGCTAGCGTACATGGTGTATTTGTATTATGTCCATAAATATGCACTGTCCCTATTTAATAAATTTAAAAAAACAATATAGAACTATCTTCTAGGGCTCTGAAGGGAGTTATATGGAAAAATCACTTTTTTCCCAAATATCTACAAAACTAGTTACATTCCCATCAGTCTCAGCTGCACTTAGCATGCTGTCCCTACAGAATTGCATTATGGGAAATGTAGGATCCAGTGTTTTGGAGCTTGACCCATTGAGAGTCTCAACTTCATCTGTACTAAATTACTGGAAGTATTACATACAAACATGTATCTATTCCCTGTAAACATGCATATCCAAATGTCTCACACATTTCTAGAAATAAAAAAACAATATGTTTGACATATTTCTTTCCAGTTGCTGTGTGGACGGGAAATCCCCCGCTGGGTCAACAGGCTGGCGTACTTCAGCTCCTGCATCCCCTTCCTGCAGAGCTGCTTACCCAAGGAGTGGTTGACGCCGGCCGCCCTGCAGACCCACATCAGCCTCGGCCTCCACAAAGAGGAGCACAACGAGTCCAGCGACGAGGACCCCTCGTCCCCGTCCGGAGGGGCCGCCGCCGGCTCCTCCCACAGCTGTCGCCACACGAGGGTGTGAACCCGCCCCGACGTAGACTTCTGGACCTCCTCGCCACCCTCGTCGTGGCCCACGTGGCATTAGTAGGCTCGAACAACCAGCTGACCTCATACTGTTTGTCCTCTCAGTAAAGAGGCTTGGAAGGAGAGTCGGCCCTTCATGAAAAAGAGAGAGACTTCAGGCCTGCGTCTCGCTTCTGCAGAAGGACAGACTTTGAGCTGAGCGCTGAAGCTCAGGCGCCACAACAACCACTTGTAGATCTGAAAGTTTGTAGTACGTTATTAGTCTTTTCCATGAACTTGTAAACCTTCGTCAGCCTTGTTCCCTGCCCTGCCTTCAGAGCTGC
The DNA here is from genome assembly GCF_963514095.1 of Eutrigla gurnardus. Lineage (NCBI taxonomy): Eukaryota > Metazoa > Chordata > Actinopteri > Perciformes > Triglidae > Eutrigla > Eutrigla gurnardus. The sequence goes on from NC_139921.1 coordinate 26,648,121, forward strand.
TTTTGTAGAATAACTACATAGACAACTGAGGCTACTCGTAGTGACGTTACCAGGAATCCGCTCAATTTTCACAACTTTTCTCCTTCAACAACCTCAACGTGGCCTTCAGTTGATACCGTCGACTCCGCTTTTCATGGTGCGGAAGTTAACTTTGGCCATTTTAGAGTGTTTTAAAGAGGATTTAATTGTTCCTCATGTTCAGACTGAACTTATAGTATAACGTTGCATGTTGAAAGGATTTGACAAAACTAAGCTGAGACCTCACACTTCTGATCATATCGTCAAGTATTTCCTCTCCTTTTTTCCTTTTGTAAGAACAAAACGATCCAAACTGGGACTTTGTTTTAAACTGTAACCTGGCAGGCAGCTCGCCAGTGTAACCAGTACATAGACAGTCGTAAACAATCAAGGGCAAACACTGTTCAGTTTAAATAGTCGCTGTTCATACGGTCTCACTCTGGGCAGCCCAGTTGCTATCTGTGAACATCTCAGAGGCACAAACACAGAGAAAGTCAAGCTGCTACACCGACAATTATTGACTTTGTGACCCAGAATAATTTTCTCTACGCTTTTATATCCAGATGGTCTTTATATTATAATGGAGCGATAACTTCCAGGCTGGGAAATGTATAATTGTGCCCAGAGAATGTTTCGCAGTGATACCTTGGTCTTTCTCCACAATTAAACCAATGATTATTCAGCAGCCTTTAAAACAAGAAAAGGTAGAAAAATCAGTATTCTCCTTTAAACTCCTTTTAATCGTACTTAATGCAAGGGATTCTGCATTTAGGGAAATATGCTTATTGGTTTTCTTGCCGAGAGTTAGATGAGAAATTAATACCAATCTCATGTCCATATGCTAAGCTGCAGCTAGTAGCTTAGCTTACCTTAAAGACTGGAAACAGGGGGAAACCGCTAGCCTGGCTCTGTCCAAAAGGAGCCAAATCCACATACCAGCACACTGAAACCTCACCATTGAACACATTATAAAACGGTGTAAAAACGATAATTTGACAGATATTTTCTGTTTTGTTTAGCTGTTTCCAGCCTGTATGCTAAGCTAAGCTAAGTGGCTGCTACCTGAAGCTTCATAGTTCATCCCACTGGTGTGAGAGTGGTATCAAACTGCTCATCTCACTCTCAACAAGAAATTAAATATCACAGTCCAACCCAATTTAATGTTTAATTTCTTTCGCCTGTTAACTGAACTGTGACTTGTTTACAGAAACAAAGCATTCTTATCAAACCTTTAGAGAAGCTACTCATAGGCTACGTCCGAGGTTTGCTGCAGTAAGAAGATCAGATACTTATAAAGGGAATATACGATGTCATGAAGTAGTTTGTAATTAGCATACATGCAGGTAAACAACCCCATTAATGACCCCCTCCCCCTCCCAATGGTGGTGATTATAATCATGATAATGATGATGATTAACATCGGCTCCTTGTAGTCTTACTCATTTAAATTCAAGCTTACTTTGCTTTTCTTTCTTTTTAATGCAAAAGCCCGGTGACGAAGACCACGTCATGTGGTTTTTGATCTTGTCCCATCCCGCCTGCTGTAGTGCGTTAATGGACAGCCGCCCTTTCTCAGGAAGGAAATCACACGACTTGTAATAGTGAGATCATCTTATTCCTGCTGAGCGACTTGTTAAATGGTGTTTCAAAGTGCAAATTTGACTTCAATAAGCTATATTCTTATTTATTTATTTTGTTCTAGTCTTACATTGTTATTGTGTTCAGATTTTTTGTTGTATATTTTGAGTTGACAGGAGCTATGCAGTGATCAGTAACCCATGCTCAAAAGTCTTTTGCCCTTTCTACACAGCAGACCAGACAGGTATTTTTTTCTATTGTTACCTTGTATTTTCTTTTCCTAACCCAAGACAATTTAAAGAATGATGATATAATACTAGAATAAAGAGACAGAATAGCAAAGAAATCTTCTGCTTCTTCTGATTTTGCTACGATGGTACCGTGAGCAGGGCTTTATAATGGCATGTCTCGCATTAAATGTCAGGTATTTAACTTTACTTTCATTGAAAAGCCTAAAGAAAAGACATTTTATATAGTGCATTAGATTAGTTTAAAGTAGTTTTGTCCACCAAAGAGGACTGAACATTTAATTTTTTGTCCGTAAAATGTCTCGTATGGTATATCTCTTTGTCACAAATATATATATTAGTATTATCAAGGAGCTTAATGGTCTATATTTATGGTTCATCTGAATTTGAAAACTCAAATATTAATACTGGTGTCTGCCTCAAAAAATGCCGTTTCAATAGGCAACGTAAAGAGTGATTTAGTAAAAGTCAAATTATATAAAAGAGACATTTATATATTTACAATATAATACTCAAGTCCAATATAATTAATAAGATGACAATTAAATATAAGAAAAGAGAAGTAATTATATGAAAGTGTGCGTAGTTAAGTTAATGAAGAAATAAGAGGATAGCTTTTGGAGCTTGTCTACAGCCTGCTGGCTCACAATGCAAATTGTGAGGTGGGTTGCCAGATCCGTGCTGTATCCTCCTTTCATGAGTCCAAAAACTCGGCATATTTGTTTCATAATGAAAAACATTCCGGTGCATTTCAACAAGAGAATCCGCTGCTTATTCCGCCACTAGAACTCGTCACCGCAGCTACGATACTTATTCTATACTTCGAAGGAAAAAGGGGTAAAGTAACTTTAATCAAGTTAGGGATTAACCGCGACGGTTAATGACCAACCGGAAACTGGCAACGCGAGGGCGGCAGCATTTCCTGTTCTCTGCTCTTTGGCTTTGGACCCACTCGCCATTTTGATTTAGTCGAGCAGGAGACACCAGGCGGCCCAGTCACAGCAGCAGCACGTCGGCGACGCAAGCAACAAAACGTGATCAGAAAAAAAGGTGAGACTTTGATTTAATTGAAGTCAAAGAATTGCATTGAAGCAGTTGTGATGTTTTTAATAGCTAGCTGTTGGTTTTCGTTCGTTCTGAGCAGGGGATTGTGCCTTTGTAGCTAACCGTAGGAAGCTAGCTCGGCTAAGCTAACAGAAGTCGACCTCGAGGTAGCGAACCAGCCGTTATGGTGCACCGAGCAAGCCGACAACTTGCATTTAAGCGGCTCAAAGACGGCCTGCTCTGTCATAATACCACATCGCTAAAATAGGATGGTGTCTGCCAGTTTCACATATCTAATTTATTCCTTTCCACGACGCATTAATGCACATTTACGGTTTAACTGAGCTAGTTAGCTTAGCAACGGCATCACGGCTCTGGGCCCATGTGACCATTTCTATCGAGGGAACTCAATCCGTGGGGATTGTTAATTAGCTATCGTTAGATGTAAAAAATATAGTATTTATTGGACACATTTAACTTGGTTTAAGGGAGGTGTATAATTAAATAAATTGTGATTTTTGGGGTCTGCTGTAGTTTGAGGCGTAGGGTTTCACCGAGTAATACAAATTGGGAAAAGAGGGAAAAATACACTTCTGTTTAAAGGACTACATTTCAACGTAATCCTAAACAATGGTCTTAATAATGACGTAAATTTGCTGAATGAACGCGTCAACAAAACTAACATTTTAAACTTGGATATAAACCTACTACAAACGCCGGTGCATCGGTGTGTACATGTGGGGGATGGTACGTTTATGGAGATCGTGGGGGGTTGTTTGAAACTACCTGAAACTGACTCGACTAGAACGGGTTTATCACGTTTATCTCATTCAGGTTTGCGATATCACAATGTCTTGTTGTGCCCTGGGATGTCAGAATAGGAATAGGAATTTTTATAGAGAAAATCGTTGTCAAATATGCACTTTAAGACGAAACAGAAGTTTATGGTTGCATGCCATTTAGCTTATAGCGTTTTTGTTTGTTTTCCTGCATTGCAGCCCTAGCCCCTCTGCCAACAAAACCAACAGACAGGCTAGGGGGAAGTGTGCCATGGGTTAAATTCATTAATACGGCACCTTATAGGTTTGTAAGAGGGTCTAGGTATCTTTATTTGTGCTTAACATAATCACGTTGAAACAATGAGAAATGCAATTTTCCCTACGATTAGCAGCTTTGTTCTCACGTCGGTGCCTCCTAATGAACTCTCTACTTCACTCGTTGAAGTTGACAAACTTGACACATGTCTATAATCAACTTTTATGCACAGCTAGTCAAATATTAAACTATTTTTACTCCACATTTCCTCCTACCCCAGTTTAATGATTACCGACTCTGTTTTCCATCACGGCAGATAACAATGAGTGGTTGTCGTGTCTTCATTGGCCGATTGAGCCCACATGCCAGAGAGAGAGACGTGGAGAAGTTTTTCAAGGGATACGGCCGGATTCGTGAAATAAACTTGAAGAATGGATTCGGCTTCGTGGTGAGTTTGAGTTTTTGTTTGGATTTTTTTGTTTCTAACTCTGTTTGTTGTGTTCGGAAAATAAAATTTAGTTTGAACTCCTCAGGAATTCGATGACCACCGAGATGCAGATGATGCTGTGTACGAGTTAAATGGCAAAGAATTGTGCAGTGAAAGGTAAGAATTGTGGTTTTGTTTGCCCTTAATCTGGCATGTACGCACCGACTAAATGGTGGGTCTATAATCAAACACAAGTGCGGTTTTAATATAATCATTTGCAAGCCATTTCTACTCAATTGTCACTAGATGACATCACTACACACTTTTCTTCAAGTGGAAGTACAGGGCATTTTCCTCCTCATAACACAAGTTAATTCAATTATTTATTATAAGTTAAGCCCTTACAAAATTATAAATAACATTGCTGTATTTCTGTCATGAATTTCCTGTTCTTAATGTATTCAAAACATTTAGTTCATTTTTGTTGACTGTATTTTCTCACTTGTTTCAGGGTCACCATCGAGCATGCTCGCTCCAGAAGAGGAAGAGGTGGCGGCCCTGGAGGAATGGGAGGACGCTTCGGCGGCGGTGGAGGTGGTGGTGGTGGCGGTGGCGGGGGAGGTGGTGGCGGCGGTGGAAGCAGCAGTGGCTATCGTCCTTCTCGCAGCAGTGGATCCAGGTAAATTTGCCATAAAAAAACCCCAAAGCCACAACTAAGTAGTTGATTAAAGCGTCTAGTTTTTTTGTTGCAACAGTATTGCAAGACTCTTAGCCCATTGTTGTTCTCTAAATATACTCAAATGTAGTCAAGTGAAATCTTGTCACCTTCTTTTACTGTTGATTTATCAGGTGATTTATGTCAACTTGTACCACCTCTGAATCAAATAAAAATATTGAGATGGCTCTTAGAGTAAATTCTGAATGAATTAGGAAAAAGGAAACCTCCCTTTTCACCGAAAATGTTGTATTAAAGACTTCTGTTTGGTTTGTGTTGACTGGACAGGTATGGCCCCCCTGTAAGGACGGACCATAGGCTCATTGTGGAGAACCTCTCTTCACGAATCAGCTGGCAGGTATGAATGCTGGACTTTCTTGTGTATCTTATAACGATATCTTTTATTTTAAAAAAAAATGTATATATCACCCTATAATGTGTTCAATTTTAAATGAAGCAGCATTCATTTGATCATGCCAGGCCAATTTGTTTCTATTCAAATTACATTTAAAAAACACGTAGATCAGCTATTTACAATAGAAAGCCCCCAGTGTTTTTTTAATTTATTTTTTTTATCTATTTTACCTCCAACTACTTCTTTTTCTTCAGACAAAAGCAGGTTAGAGCTGCTGTTAGGCATTCTAACCAAAAACATTAAACTGTTTTAACAGCTGCTCTGATATGGTTTCCTTTTTATATCAGAGGTGAATGCACACCCTCCATGAGGGGGTCAGAAGTGTGTAGCGCCCTCTCCTGGTTGTTTTTCTGAATAGTGTCCATTTGGTGCCTCTCCCTACACGCAGTTGCCGCCGGTCTAAAGTCTTGGCTGGGCCCCGTAGCGGGTGAAAGTGGTCTAGCGCAGGATACGGTAGCCTTAGGAGGTCCGTAGCCACAGTCTGGAGGTTCTGTGGGCTGGCACCCCCGACTGCTGTAACCCCCCCAAATCCACGGTCCCTACACTCGTTTGGGTCTTTTTCTGTTGCTGATGGAGCTGGGGGGGGTGTTGAATCGGGCACACACCCCTCCCCCTACTTGCTCTCTGGTGATTCCTCACTTGTGGAGGCCGGATGCTGGGTCAAGGCCGAGGTCGTTTCTCAAGGGCTTAACACTGCATTGGTTCCCATTTGCTATTTGGACAAGTGGCTCTATGCTAATATCTTCCTGGGTATGGAGCGGTAAGTAGCATAAAACTCATGTGATTGGGTTTGTACAGGGTCGGGTGGTAAAGGGGTGTAGAGTTACAGTCTCAAATGGCAAGCAGGCAGTTTTACTATATAAACACTTAAGCATTTTAGAGCCAAATCATTTGTATATGTCACTTACCCAGAATACTTTTGTGATCCGACCACCAATAAATACACAGGTTCATCTCACATACTCAGACACCATATCCAATACTTGTACACACAAATGCATCAAGTTTGAAACTTGAAAACACCTAACTACTGGATTACCCGCAGGCGCCTCACTATGGAGTTGAATTTGTCTGCTGATGCAAATTCACAGAGCCATTTTAATTGGGCTTTTAAAACTGTTTGAGTGAAGGCCAGACTTGTCCACACAAAACATTTGCAGTGGCTCTTTTGTTTACATGCCCTCCACTGAAATGGGAGCTTATCACAGTGACGAAAGTCAGCATTAGATATCCCAAGTTTCAATGTGTGCTGGTTTCTTGCTGCCTGCTCATTTCCCCCCTCCAGGTCTGAAAAGGTTCTCACTGGCACCTGTTGTTTTTTTCTCCGTCACTAATCCTTCATTATGCTTTGAAATAGGACCTGAAAGACCTGATGAGAAAAGCAGGTGAAGTTACCTTTGTGGACGCTCACAGGCCAAACAAAAATGAAGGGTGAGTTGTTCTTCTGAGTCGACTCCTCAAACGTTCTTTGTCTTCAGGATGTGAGCCTAATGACTGCTTCTGGTTTCCTGCAGAGTTGTAGAGTTTGCATCCCGCAGTGACCTGAAGAACGCCATCTCTAAGCTTGATGGGTCAGAGCTGAATGGACGCAAGCTTAAGATCTTTGAGGACAGCAGAAGGTGAGTTGGTTTTAAACTTTCTTGAAGACTTAAATTAAAGGGGGGGGGGGGGGTCCTTCCCTGTGTGGTCTGACAATTGTGGAATTACAGTTTGTCGTCGTCGTTTCTAGTTTTGTTATGCCACGGTATAAATCTTAATGTCTTCTCTTTACCAACAGGAGCAGCAAGAGCCGTTCCCGCTCCCGCAGCTACTCCCGCTCAAAGAGTCGTTCCAGGAGCCGCAACCGTTCCAGGAGCCGATCCAGGTCTATGAGTCGCACCCCAGAGAAGAAGTCATCAGGAGGGGGCAGAGCCTCAGGCAGATCCCCCTCCAGGTCCAAGTCTCGCTCCAAGTCCCGCTCAAAGTCTCGTTCCAAGTCTCGCTCCAAGTCCCGCTCAAAGTCTCGTTCCAAGTCTCGCTCCAAGTCCCGCTCCAGGTCTCGCTCCCGTTCACCTCTTCCCGCTCAGAAAAAACAGTCCCTTTCACGCTCTCGCTCTCGTTCCCGCTCTCGTTCCCGGTCACGTTCCCGCTCCCGCTCCGCCTCTGCAGACAGCAAGCACTGAGATTGGTCGGCCATAGAAGAGACTGATCGTTGCTCACCACAGGCCTGTCTGGTGGCATGTGATTTATCTTTTTTCTTATTAATGAAAGGGAGGAATTTGCCATTTACATGGCTTCATTTGAAATAAGAACTTCAGTCATTAAAATGCCCACATTGGCTTTGATTTCTCTTTTGTTTTTGTTAGTTTGGATGTGCTTCTACAAGGACAACATATTTTTGTGTTCCTATCACCTTGTGATTTCCCCCTTTTTAAAATCCCCCCCCCCCCCCCTCCCCTTTTTTTGATGATATACTGAGTGACGTAAAACATTTTGATCAGTGATGAAGCTCGTCACCAATCCTGCAGCCTGTCCTAGCTGTCTGCCATGTTTTGATTCCATCCACTCCTCTGTGCTTCGCCTGGGTGTTCACAGCAGTTCAAGGTTAGGTGGGAATGGCATTCATTCCCCCCAAAAAATGTTGATTAGGTATATTTTTGTTTGTAACGCGAGCTCCTTGCATTGCTGTGAAACTGTGATTCTGCTTCTGATGATCTACATGTGTTGCATTCACTGCCCTGATGTGTGAACGTAGAAATGCGAAGCATCTCAGTTGGTGGTTTACTTCAGCTTTCCTGTGTAATGATGTTGGAATCTGGCATTGATTTTGTTGAACACTGATGTATCAGGGCCTCGTCTCGTGTTGGTGATCTCTCTTCCTTGCTTTGTATTAACGTGATCTCCAGCCTCGGCCTGTGGAGTGTTGTGTCTCTGCTTCAGCGGGAAGAAATGTCTCTTAAGTTTATTAATTTGATACTAATAAAACACTCATTGTGTACTGTCATTAAACTTTTTAGTAATGTCCAGAAAGAAGTGTCTTTTTTTTATTTTGTGAAGTTGAGTCAAGAGACTCGTAGGTATTAAAGTCTCTGCAGTTCAACCTAATAAAGCTTTCTCAAACTGTTAACTGTCAGCCAGTGTTGGTTCTGTCCTGTATTTATTACAGCAAAACTCCAAACACAAATATACCTTCAATTATATATCCTTAATCTACTTGAATAATTAATAAAACGTGAGACGAGATTGTATTTAACTTTGATGCAAAAAAAAGTGTATAGAGGAAAATCTGCATTAAGTGTCTTACTTTGCCTGCAGTGCCGTACTTGGTGTACAAAATCCAAGGCAATCTGATTTTTATATATTTATATCCTCAAGGACACGACTACGAATAGTATAAGAGCGGCTACGACTACAAGACAGACAAGCTACTTATAGAAGAGCTATCTATGGATTAATATGAGCACAGTTTATCCACCAGCTCATATTAATCCTTTAAGTGACCAAGTCCGTGTCATCAGGTCTGCTAAAACCTCTCTGGTGAACGCTTCCCTTACCTCCCAAAAAGCAAGAGTTCACTTTCACTTAACATTCAACGTCAACCTCCCTGTTCGCCACATGGTGGCAGCACCTGCTCGTAGTAGCCTAACTAGAGACTACCCATGGCTGTGGACACAATGAATATCAGTGATCAATATTTAGGGCCCGGTTGGACCTAGGAGTTATGATTTATGACAATTAATCACCTTTACGGGGGCCTTAACATACTCAACGCACCCCTTCATCACTGCTCACAGCTTTATTAACAGTGTTGTCTGGTGTGGGAGCATGGTTTGTGACCGTGGGTTATTAAAATGCACAATAAGGGGAGGAAATGTCTTCAACCTTGTAAAGGTGGCTGAGTTTGCAGCAGAGCCCCTCTGTTTTTAAATACTGAGCAGAGACAGTTTGGGGAATCGATCCGGCGACATGGCTCGTGTCCACGGACACACCCAGACCTGCACCGGCTGCACCTACCAGAGATGTGGGCAAATGCAGCTCGGAGAGACTTTCACTGACGTTTCTCTTTGGAGGGGTGGAATATATGGGAGGTGGTTAATGCCCAAAACGAGAGGGCAGTGTCATTGAAATGAAGCTGCTAGAATATTAGTGCAACCATCAGGAACAAATCTCAGTTTCTTATTGTGACGAGAAAATCTCATTATAACAGGATGTTTTTTTTTATTTACACCACATTTTAACTTTATTTATCACCCATCTTCTATCACCACTATGCAAATAGCAGTGGGCTAATCATACTAATGGATCAAAGAGGAAAATTCATAATTAAAAAATGACTAGTCATGTTGTGTTTACAGGTGCAGGGGTGTTAGTCATTACCCTCCCTCACCGCTAGGTGTGCGAGTGAGGCCCTGTATGACAGGTGTGTAGAAGAAGAAGGCGGGTAGAATACAGGTAGATACATGTTGATGTAAGCTAATAAAGCAGGCTAATAAGTAGCAGGTTTTCCTTGCTCCACCCTCCAACATCACACACTGAAGAAACCGCTTGAAAGAAAGCTCCTTTGAACTGAACCGAGCTGTGCACGCGGGACTATGCGGGGTTTGTTCGCTCCCCTGCTCCTCCCCTCCCCGCGTGCGGCACTAATCACCCCTCATACTCTCGCGGAGCAGCGTGGTAGGCACAACAAGCTCCGCGGTCGGTGCGTCCGCTCCTCCGCCGCTCCACTGCAGTTCCCCTCCGCGGTACCGACGCACCACGCCGACCCGCCGGCCTCTGCGCGGACGGAGAAATGAGCTCGCCCTCCGCCGTTCACGTCGCACCGCTAACGTGAGCGCGTCACGGCTCCGTTTAACGGACGTTTGACACACATACACGGAGAGAAGACGCGCACTGGTCCGCCCCGTTCGTTAAGGATCACCCACCCACCCAAGCTCGGCGTCGGACGGTCCCAGCCGCAGCCCCGGACCATGGCGGAGCGAAGTGGCCGGTTGAGTTTCCCCGGGAGCGGGGCTCTCAACAGACCGGTCCCCATGAACCTGTTCGCGACGTGGGAGATCGACGGATCCTCCCCGAACTGCGTCCCGAGGTAAGGACGTCGCACTGTCCCGCCGCTTTCAACTTTACAGCGTCTCCGATGCGCCATGCAGGCTGCTTCGTGACGTCACAGCTGCATGAGCTCATCGTGCCCCCGGCGTGGTGCCCGTGCAGGGGCGCTGCAGGGCCCCCCCCAGGGTGCTGCCTGTGCAGGGGCACCTAGGGGGGGCCCACATCTGCATAGCATGCACCTAAAGTGTTCAATAAGTCTCTTTAAAGATGCAACTCAGCAGCCTCAGTGTCAGCACGTCACACTCAAGGTGTTTCTGTGTGTGTGTGTGTGTGTGTGTGTGTGTGTGTGTGTGTCAGACTCATCCACTCAGCTGTTAAGAAGGATCACCAGATTTATGTCAGATCATTGTCAGACTGGAAACCTCCTCCTGCCAACGTCTGATTCGCTGCTCAGGTTGTGTCTGCCTGTTGTGTTATTATTGTCATTATCGAGTTCATCCGTTAAAATAATGTCAGAAAACAGTATAAAACGTCTCCCAGAAGTCATCAAACTACTCGTTTCTATCACGCCAACACGCCAAAGATGTCTTACAGTCATATAAAACAGCAGATCCCCACATTTGAGAAGAATTATTACATACTATTTGCCAAAAATGTGAGTTTCAACTATTAATTGGTCATAGCTTTATTCAGCTGATCGTTTGTGCCTTTTGGAGTTAGTGTCTCTTTTTCCACGTTGGCATTTCTTTCCATTGTTGGTGTGAAACAGTAAATAAGTCAAACGTCTGGGATGCAGAAGAAGGAAACCATGAATGATTAGTCAGGTGACAGAAAACAAATCAGTGGTGTTGTTTTAAGCCATTTTCAGCATTTTAAAATCTATTTTCTTAGATTTGCTTGTGTTCTAATCTTTTAATGATGTATTCATGAAAATCCTTTGGTTTAGGACCGTTTCTAAGACAAAACAAGCTATTTAAAGACATCATTTAGGGTTCTGGTGACAAGCTTCGTTTGTGTTTTATGGGCCAAACAATTAATGGAGACAATAACCAGAAGATTAATCAATAATGAAGATGATCGCCTTGGCTTGTGTGCTCTGGGTTTGTGCTGCATAAAACCGTCTGCGTCATTGTATTCAAGACACAGACAACTGTTTTATTTGACTCTTTGAGTCTGAAATATTCTGTTTTTCTTGCACAAATGGGGGAAACTATGACCCTGCTGTCACTGCCTCTCAAATGAGATGCTATTTTTTAAAATGTGCAGAGAAGAGGGAAAAATGCAATTGCAGGTAAGAAAACTATAACAAGAAGTGGCTCCAGCCTAGAGACTTTATTAAAATGATGAGGAATATCTAAATGAACCGTCTCAGATTTCAGTCACATTAGAGTAAATTGATACAATATTTCAGTGCCGTTGAATCCGGCTCTTTTATTGTACAATTCTCACTTTGGGTGTAATAATAATAAATAACAAACATAATAATTCCCCTAACATTGTCATCTCTATGAGGTTTTTTTATGGTGTTAAAGTTGTCAGTCGGCTCTGTTCCCAACATCTGCTGGTATTTGATGAAGTTGGGAACATGATGAATGTGAATAAGATCTTCTGAATGCAGTAAAAACACAACTCTGAGGAACGCTGGCCATTTTTCAACATTTGGACCCGACAAAGATCCAATCCTCGTCCCTTTAAATGGATTTGGAGTCCGTTCTTGACGTCATGGATGTAATTGTATCTTCTGGACGAAGTAAGCGCATATTATTTTGACTCTAACACTTTTGCAGAGCTTGTGGTTTAAACTCCACTTGACTAATTCCTGCTGTCAGACTTCGGTCAGCAGCTGTCAGCCTGCATGTGGACAGACAATAGCTGTAATTAATGATGATGAGTTTGGGGGGGGGGGGTACACTTGTGCTTAAATTTATTTATTTTAAAGTGATGACTGCCTCTCCTTCGCCTCTCTATCTCGATCCTCTTAAGTTAATACCTTCAGTGGGTATTATACGTTGCATGGCTTTTAGCTGAAATAATACTAATTCATTTCCAGGAATAGCATCGCTGTGATGTTATTCAGCAGAGTGGACTAAAACAGTGGCAGGTTCGACTCCCCCCCCCCCTACGTGACCCACGCAGGTTCAAGATCCACTTTATGTAATGCGTTGCTTGCAGTGAGGTGGCGGCTCAGCGGAGTCGCCTCAGATCACCGCGGCTCTCCATCGACCGCCGTCCGTCACGGTTGGGAGGAACTCGCCGTGTTACCCAGATGTCAAATCAAGCGTCTGCCTTCAGTGATATCCTCTCAAGGTGGATAAAACAAACTGTCCTTCTTTCAAAGGTTCCCTGTGGAGTTTCGCCACGGCGCGCGCTTGTATGTGGGCGGGGCAGAAGATCACAGAGGCTAGCAAACGTGAAGTCACGTACAATGAATTAGTCTTGATGTTTTTGTAATTATAAGCAAACTGGGGGGGGGGAATAAAACACAAGTAGTGCATGTGTTATATTAAATTCTCAGTGTAAAGAATGTGTGCCCTGCAGGGACGATGCAGAAGCGAGCGCCTTGCTAACCTCGGGGATACACACCGTGTGTTTTGGTGAGTAACGCTGAATGCATTTACTCACTCCACGGGGCACCTTTAATATTTAATTTATCATCAAAACAGAACTAGAGCGGAGACAGGCTCGCAGTAGAGGAGACGCATGGCCTCATACTTTTTTTGCAGATTGTGGCAAAAAGTGGAAAACATTTTTTTTTTACACATTTAATTTACTGTTTGTGACTCACACAGCATGCATACACATACATAATGCATAGTCATCAAAAACACATCCTACTCATTCAACGATTCTTTACTTCGTATTGAGGCACGAAAAGAATAGTTAGCCCCGATAACGTGTTGTGTTCTCTCTTTAAAGAATAGTTTCACATTTACGATCTGCAGACAGAGCCAGGCTAGCAGTTCCCCCTGCTTCCAGTCTCTATGCTAAGCTACGCTAACCACACCATCTACTGGCTCCAGCCTCTTATATAACTTGACACGCATGCGAGCCGGTATCGATTTTCTCTCGACAAGAAAAGGATCCATCCCAAAATATCGATACTACCGATTTTGAGGATCAGTTCCAGCGTCAATATGATCGATACCAGTTTCAGTTTCTGTCTTCTAGTTGGACACATTTCATTAAAGAACCGTGCAAATGAGGTATGGCGTGCACTCGCTTCTCTGCAGCTGTCGTGTGCCCAGTAATTAACAGTGGAAAGCAAAACAAGTGTCTTGATTCAGTGCTTCATAAATGAATTAAAAGCAGCAGTTTAGTCTTAGAGTTTGGTCCGTGCTGCATGCAGGAGAACCAACCTCACGTCGGGTTCATCACTGTTGTAACTACTGTACGTCATCAGGGGCCAAGCGGGGTTTTCTTTCTAATTTGAACTGCCACGCCGTCCATCTCCCCTGATTTTATCACTTTGTGGAGTAATTTCTCGGCGCCTCCATAAAAGCCTCGCTGTGGCTCGGAGGTCTCTGCAGCCCGGAGGCTTAATAGGCTGAGAGGCCTGCCGAAGTGCTGCCTCGGCTCCCAGCTCACGTTTCCCTGAGTCACATCGGGACACGTGCGCCGCTCCACGCCGAGATGCTTAATGATCACCTATCATAGGTGAGGGGAGGGGCTTTAATCACCCATCTTAGACGCTGCTGGAATGATAACGATGATACCCGGGGGACGCCTGGAAATCCAGATGTTGCATTTGGAACTGGTGGCTGAAATGCAAACGCTGTCGTGTGCAACCGTTTTATTGGAGGGTTTATGGGGATGGTGGTCTGCAGCTCATCAGGGTATGAAGTACTCGGAGGATACACTTCTCAGCAGCAGGCCGAAGTGTGTGTGTGAGAGATGAACTCTTATATTCTGTCACCTCACCGTGAGAGGCATTTCAATCAGCGCCGAGTGCACCTTTTTTTCCCCGTGGCTTGGGGGCGTCTGAATGTGTTCCCGTAATTGCACACTTACTCCCGGGTACAGTCGTGTCTCCTGAGAGCCTCTCCAAGCCTTTAACCTGCGTTTGAAATCAATCACAGCGACGCATTGGACTACCTATGCCTTCCCGCTCTGAGTGGGGGGGGGGGGGCAAGAAGCCGCGGTTTCATCTCGGTATTTTTCAAGTGGGCATCGGTTGCATTTCTGCGAGGCCAAGTGCGGCGAGAGACGGGGGCCAATCTCGGAGACAGAGGCGGGATTGAACGGGCCCCCCTCGAGTAGCAGCTGGACCCGGGAGGCGAGTCATATTTGGGCCCGTTGGAGGAGGCGAGAGTGCTGAGATGTCGCTTTGAGCAGCAGCGAGACACTCACTCTTTTGTCCCCCCTCCCCATCCCCACCCGGCTGCCTGCGATGCTCACGCTGCGGGAATCTGGAGTAGGATGGATGAGAGGCAGTTAAAGCCTCTCAT
>NC_139921.1:26665570-26805070 GCF_963514095.1 Eutrigla gurnardus
GTTTATCTGACAGATTTAGTGACTTTTCCAATTTAAAGCTTTACACAGAAAACCTAACGAGTACTTGAAATACTTTTGGTTCCTTATAGATAACTGAGTGTTTTTGCAGTATAATGTTGCTACTTTTACTTTAAGAGATCTAAATGCTTCTGTGGGAAATGAATGGAGTGAAAGCGCTCTTTCATTGACAGAAATGAATCTTTCCCGTCACATCGACTCACAGGAAGTTAATAACAGGAACTCCTCCTGGATGATCGTCTCTGGCTCAAATTAAATTTTCTGCCTCAGCAGTGATGCAACCGCTAAATTATCAGCCCTCAAATTGGGTGTAGTAATTCGGCCATTTCTTTTCTCCCCCTTACATTTCCATTTCTGGCCGCTCGAGGCTTTTCGTTCGCCTTATTATTCATCGGGACAGAGAGTGCAGAGTATTTTATGATTTAATTTATTTCTCCTGACATGGTGATTCGCTCCTTCCTTCTCATATTGATTATTCCGACCCCGTGGAAATGTGGATTCCTGCACGGAGTGGAGTTGTTATTGCCCGACGCCGTCATGTTGTGGTTTTGATTTGTGTGTGTGTTTGCAGACGTTGACTTCCAGGATAATCCTCGTAAAGACATTAGTCACTCATTTCCATAGAAACAGTGTTTGTGTTCCTCTGCACTTTGGCAGTCGTTTGCAGAAAAGCATCCGGCGGATCTCATGGGTTGTTGGTTATTCCTGTCGTGCACATGTTCGCAGGACGGATTTGATATCTCGGTCATGCCTGTTTGATAGTATTTTCATCGTGAATACACCCTTTTAAACCGCTCTGGTTTTGGGCTCTGCTGTCTGGATTCTTGCAGCAGGCGGCGTGAAAAGAGGGAGTTGCTGTCTCACGTCTCTCCCTTCACCGAGGGCTTAAGAGAAGTTTTTTCTGCTTTAGAGCACCGAGGAGAAAATGTAGGTCAGGTTCTTTTTTAGAAAACTTGCGGCCGGGAGGAGAGAGCTTAGAAGGTTTAACATATTGTAGTAATTAGGAACGCTTCTGTGCCACGTCTGGCATTTTACTCCTGGATGGGTGAGTCATGTGACCTCGTCCGTGTTTCCACCGGACGTATTGGCCGGACAGATGGACACTGAGAAACCCCCCCCCCCCCTCCCTCCCTGAATGACAATATGAACTGTCATTATGGCTGCCGGTTAGAGAACGGCGTCGCGTTACAAGCCTGTACAGGTGACCTTCCTGACCTCCCATGATGCCGAGCAGCGAGGTCCAGCTGATCTGCTGCAGGACGTCTCATAAAGTTGGAGACGGTTGATCTAAAGTAAGCGACTCGATTCATGCAAATCTGATCCAGACTGCAGATGTTTTTGAATCTGCAAAAAAAAAAAAAAAAACTTCAACGTCTCTGTAATCCATATTTTTTTTAGCCGACAGCGGATATTAAAAGCTTCCCTCACAGCTTCGAGAATAGCTGAGTCAAAGAGCTCTGGACTGTTTTTAGTATTGGGTATTTTCTACTAATTGCTTGGTCTATTAACAGAAAAGTATGGAATATTCATATTTAAGAGGCTAAAATGGTAAATGCACATGCAGACTGGAGGATCTGGGGATCAAACCTCCGATCTACCAATTAGGGGACGACCTTCTCTACCTGCTTGATCTCATTTTTGTATGTAAACTTATTATGAATCGATTGTCAAAATAGACTTTTCCTAATAATTGACTTGTCCATTGATCATTGCAGCTCTGCTGAAGGCAATTTAATACTTTATTGCTCTGCTTGGTGGACTTTGATCATGAGGCCGACCTACAGCGTGTTTTTTAAACGTGTTATGACATCATACATGCCAAAATCTCACACTAATTTTGTAATAAAACGCATGTAAACTGCATGTTGTAGCTGCCGAAGTTTCACAGCCACATTTAAACCGACAGGCGGTGAGTTTTCAAATAGTACGTGAAAAATAGTCAAATGATATGAGTGGTCCTTCACTGCATTAAAAATCCCCTTGAGCCACAAAACTCAGACTCACATTTATTCCACAGAGAGCTTCAACATTAAAACGGTTTAGGTGGCTGAAATGTGGCGCTCCGGCACTTCAGACAATGCACCCTGTTAGAAATGTTAGAGTGCTTCAGAAACCTGGCGGAGCCCCGATGACAGACCCTGCAGAAGGATCTCTGTTTGTGCAGATGTGGTTTTAACTGTTGGGACTGACCAAAGAGCCGGGACAATGTGTTTTTTTTTTTTTTTTTTTGCTTTGCAATTATAGTTCTTTTTAAAAAAAACCCCCTCTCGACTGGGATGAAAATCATTATGTAGGACACTTCATATCCGGCTGTAATGGGATGAAAAGCGTCTGCCGTTTGTTTAATCCACCTTTTAGTCTAAATTTCTGTTTCCTATTAGATGTGACAAAGACGAGCAGCTAATCCTGCTTTTTAAAAGTATTTTTACTTGAAAAACGACTGAAACAATGCATCACTTATCAAAATAGTTTTTCTTTAGTGTCGATCAACTAATGCTCCTAAAGTTCATATTTCATGGAGAGATAATCCTTGTTGTCATTTTCTCCCAAGTATTGGAATATATTGTTTTTATGAATTATTTAATATATTTTGGAACTTTACATGTGTTTTTGATCTTCTTTTTAAATGAAATTGATAACTAACACTATTTCTAACTAAGGAAGGTCTCCAACTGTTATTAATGACACATGTCAATGTGGCCTAAAGTATGTGGACACACATGCACATAATTTTCCTGCGCTTTTGTTCTGCTGTCCCGGTGTTTTTCATTATTTGGTCAAACCCACTTTGTTTCACATGAAGGGAAATGTTAACGCCACAGAATACCATCACATTTAGATACTATGGTAGTTTTCTGAGTTTGGTGGCCTCAACCCCCGTAGCTCACCGGCCAGCATCAGTGCTGGACATCGGGCTCCGTGGGCAGCCGTGAAATCTGAAGACCGGCGGTTCGATCCCCGGCTCGTCCAGTTCACACAGTTCCAAGTGTCCTTGTGTCGATGCTGAATGATGATTTCAGTTTTCAGTTATGAACACGGATCACAGATTCGCTGAAAACAGTTTTTATTCTTGTTGTTGCTGCCTAGAGTTGATTAAATGGTGTGTCCAGCAGTGTTGCATCATGGGGGGAGGGGTAGGTTGCTCAATACAAAGCTCTCATTTGTATCCCCCCCCTCAAGACTAGCTCATGGCTTGATGCGTCTTCGCTCTGCGTCAGCCTCTTCAACCACAGACCTCAGAACGCACACCTCTCGTTGAATTGATGAATTGGTCTCAGTATCCACTGTGGGTTGGTAATGTTTCTAGGCCACTCTTACTCCGAGCGGATGGAGGATGTGTAATTCACGTCTCTTTGTCTTGCATTTTTAATGGGTTACATTCATTATACATAATACTCCCTCCACCTTCTCTTTTCAAAATATCGTGGCCAAGGATAACTGGCAGAAGTGCAAAGATTTGATTGTTAAGCTCTTTCTTTGCGGATGGCGCTTCACTATTCAACAGCTTGTCAGAGATCAGCTCAGCTGTGTGCGAAATTCACGAGCGAATGTGGATATTTCGGGGGGGTAATGCGAAAAAAACGACAACAACACAAAAGCTGGAGAGCGACCTTCATCTGGTTTTGTTCATTTGCTCCTCTTCCATTCATTCATACATTTCCAAAAGGTTATCATCTTTTTTCTCTTTAGATTTCTTTGTGGTTACGAATGTGTTGTTTGGACGAGCAGACGTGGCTCATAAAAGCTCTGCAGCGGTACATGATCACGATTCTCCCACCCAACTTTTAACGTCTGCTTCAGATGATTGAGCTCCGGCACGCACTTTATTAAATTTGGAGCTTAACGTAACTGCAGACACATCAGACTCATTACGCAGAGAGAAGATGAAGACGTCGGGGTACAGTTACACAGATGTGTCAATCGGTTGGAGCGAATGTGATCAAAATGACCCCCCAAATAGAACAATACCGATAAGTTGTCACATCACAGCAGGTCGACGGGTGTTTATCAGATAAGCTTTTTTCGTCGTTTCTTGAAGGCCTTTTGGGAAGCGTTGGGAATCTGATCCGCTCAAAGCCAATCCTCGGGGCACCGAGCTCCTTATCTTTTGCCAACGCTTATGAAAAAAACTGTTGGTTTTCTTTGGGATGATGATCTTGTGAGGGTGGAAAATACCTCCCTGTACCCACAGATGATCTGTGGTCGAATGCATTGGATCTGGAGAGGTTTCCTAATGAAGATGAAGGAAGTGTATTCAATCTGGGACTCACTGGAATTTTAGTTCTCAGAATAAAACATAAAATTCTCTTAAGCCTGTGGGAACCACAAACCCTGCAGCTCTCTATTAGCACTTAACACGGAGCAGATACAGCTGAGGCTGATGGGTAAAATATTTTTTCCTGATGAAGGTGCATAAAGAAAAGTCAGCAGAACGTTTTGAGTGTTGAGCGTATTTCACTTTGGACAGACTGTCTGCGTTCCACAACAACAATCAAGTCTAGATGATTTAATATAAAACAGCAGTCAACAGTGAATATTACAGTTTCTCAGGGGCCGTGTATTAAATGAAACCCTTTATTGCGTGCAGAAAGCTGTCTGATCAGTGTCTGGAAACACGAAGCTGAAGGTCTGTGTTGCAGTAAGGTAGCAGTTGTAGTGAAGTAGCACTTGTAGTAAAGTAGCACTTGTAGTAAAGTAGCACTCGTAGTGAAGTAGCAGTGGTAGCAAATTAGCAGTAGTAGTAAAGTAGCAGTAGTGGGGTGAGTAGCAGGAGTAGTAAAGTAGCAGTAGTAGTGAAGAAGCAGTAGTAGTAAAGTAGCAGTAGTGGGGTAAGTAGCAGGAGTGGTAAAGTAGCAGTAGTGGGGTAGGTAGCAGTAGTGGGGTAGGTAGCAGTAGTGGGGTAGGTAGCAGAAGAAGTAAAGTAGCATTAGTAGTAAAGTAGCAGTAGTGGGGTAAGTAGCAGGAGTAGTGAAGAAGCAGTAGTAGTAATGTAGCAGTAGTAGTAATGTAGCAGTAGTGGGATGGGTAGCAGAAGTAGTAAACTAGCACTCAAGTGAAGAAACAGCAGCAGTAGTAGTAGTAAGGTAGCAGAAGTACTAATGTAGCATTACTGGGAAAGTAGCAGTAGTAGTAAAGTAGCATTAGTAGTAAAGTAGCAGTAGTGGGGTAAGTAGCAGTAGTGTGGTAGGTAGCAGAAGAAGTAAAGTAGCAGTAGTGGGGTAAGTAGCAGTAGTGGGGTAGGTAGCAGAAGAAGTAAAGTAGCATTAGTAGTAAAGTAGCAGTAGTGGGGTAGGTAGCAGAAGAAGTAAAGTAGCATTAGTAGTAAAGTAGCAGTAGTGGGGTAAGTAGCAGTAGTGGGGTAGGTAGCAGAAGAAGTAAAGTAGCATTAGTAGTAAAGTAGCAGTAGTGGGAAGGTAGCAGTAGTAGTAGTAAAGTAGCATTAGTAGTAAAGTAGCAGTACTGGGAAGGTAGCAGTAGTAGTAAAGTAGCAGTAGTGGGGTAGGTAGCAGTAGTAGTAAAGTAGCAGTAGTGGGGTAGGTAGCAGTAGTAGTAAAGTAGCAGTAGTGGGGTAGGTAGCAGTAGTGGGGTAGGTAGCAGAAGAAGTAAAGTAGCAGTAGTGGGGTAGGTAGCAGTAGTGGGGTAGGTAGCAGAAGAAGTAAAGTAGCATTAGTAGTAAAGTAGCAGTACTGGGAAGGTAGCAGTAGTAGTAAAGTAGCATTGTTATGGTAAGGTTAAAGTTAGCATCTAGCTCAAATCAGCAACCTAATTTAGTCAAGGAAGACAGAATGTTGTTTTGTGTTGTCTAAGATTATGATCATTGGCATTCAAACCAGCCAATTAAAAAGCTCATTGTTTAAGAGAGAATAGTTGTGTGATCTTCGTGGTGTTCTGTCCTCTGTGGACTTCCTCTCTCTGCCAGCAGCTCTGACCTCGGCCAATCTCCTCTTTCAGAGGTTGATTCATGTAAAACTTGATCTCTTGATCAATGGCTGCCTTCGTCGGTTCTGTCGGACTGAAGCCGAGCGTTTGGATCTCTGAATTTGGTATCTCGAGATAAAGTGATATTTAAAAACTCTCTGATGTGGCTGGATGTATTTTCTCTCTTTGAAGGCTACAGTGGCCTCGCATCGTCTGCAAAAATTAAGATTAAAGCCCCGCCAAAAAAAAAGGTAGCCACTTTTAGAAAGAGGTTGTGAAAAGAAATAATTTATTTTCTGCTCGGTGGAAAACAAACCCATCCGTTGTTTGAGGCTAAAGAAGAAGCCACGGTACAGTGAAGCCAGAGCTAAGAGACAAAAGGGAAGGGGAGGTGTCTTTGCTTTGTCTCGGAGCGGACGCAGACCGAACCCCAGGCGCGTCTCCGTGCAGACTAATGGCTCCCGCTATTAATAAAAGATAAGCAGTCAATTATTGAGCCGTCAAAGTGACGTTGGGGACGACTCGGGGGCCGACATGACTCGGGGCCGGCAGGCCAGGAGGGGAGCGGAGGAGGCGTTCGCGTGAGGATTTTCATGGTTGAGTTTCAGCAGAGGAGGGACGGCCTTCATCCTCTGGGTCCTCAGACATCCCCCATCTAATTCACCCTCATCATCTTCATCCCTCGCTTCCCGTTTTATCCTCTGCTTTTTGTCTCTTCTACTTCTGTGCCTCCATTTGTTTCTTTTACTTGATTTCTTGCTGCAAAAACACACGACTGACTGCAAGTTATTATCTTCCAAAACATCGTTGCATTTAGTTTTCTCTCCCAGTTTGAGTTTTAGCTGTCATCCCAGTTTCTGTCTAATCGGATTTAGTGTTTGATTGTAGTCGTACTGTAATTGTTTTCTCTTTCCTCGTTTCATTTTCAGATCTTTTTATGTCGTAGACCCCCGAAGGGTTTATCCCTTTTGAAGCTGGAACCGATTTCTTACGTGGGCTCATTATTATCCTGCTGAGCAAATTAAAAATTAAAATTCTCCAACTGTCTCTCTCTCTCTCTCTCTCTCTCTCTCTCACACACACACACACACACACACACATACACAGGAACGCACACAACTGCAGGTTGTTTACACCGAGCCAATTACAGGAATACTGTTAAAATGCAGCCAATGTTTTTCTTCTTCTTCTCCTCGGGTTACACGTCATAAAAAACATTTTGTATTTTTTTTCTCTTCTCTCACGAATGTGTATGTGCAACTGAATAAACAGGCTGTTTCTTAATGTCGTGTGGATGTTAAATGTTCCATCTTTCATGTGCATTCATTCACTTCCTTTTTTATTATTAGGAAGTTTTCCTCCCTTAAAGCCAATTAGGAAATACCGTCTCAGAATTCCAGCTTAGATGTTTGTGTCTGTGCTTTAAAGATAAAACATTCTTTCTCTATTTCTTCCACCCAACTAATGGCATTCCTGTGTTTCCCCCCCCTTCGCCGCCTTTCATGATAAAAGCTTGTTGTCGTGGCGACGTGGTTTGAGGTGTGAAAAAGGCCGGAGCAGAGCGACATCTCCGGTCGCCCCGTTGGCCTTCGGAGCTTAATGATCTACTGACACAGATTCGGCGAGCAAATATGAGCGTGATTTATTGGAAACGAGGGCAGCGCTCAGGACGGAGTTTAGACTTTGCCTCCAGTTGTTTATTATTCATAAGCAGCGGAGGGATGCTGTTGATGCAAGAACCTCAGTGCCTTCAAAGAGGGATGAATGTACGAGGGCATGGGTGTGCTTTTGATTTGTTCTGTGTATAGTCAGATATTATTACCGGATTTACTGTGACTTCAGGAACATTTAATCCCCCACAAAATATTCAAAATATGTTTGGGTTTCTGAAAAAGCAGACATGAGCATATAGAAGGGCTTTCCCTTTTGCAGCAGCAGCATTTCAAAGGCATGATTCAGCATTTTTTTGTGAAATACTCCTAAGTTAGCACCGTTAACAGTATGCCGAATCAGCTGTTAGCAGGTTCTGGTTGCGTTGTACCCACGGACGTCCGGACAGCCGTCGCTGAATCACTCTGATACCGAAGAAAAGTTAAAAACGTGACAATTCTCAAGCAAGTTCTGCAGTTATGAAGAGCCTTTTTGATGGGTTGTATCAATCAAACGAGCTGTGACATGTTAATTAAGGAGCTTAAGAGGTGCTGGAAGGCTGACTTTTTTTGGGTCTCAGGACAGAGCTAGGCTAGCTGTTCCCCCCCGCTTCCAGGCTTTATGCTAAGCTATGCTAACGGCTGCAATGAGAGATGAGTGTGGTATCAATCATCTCATCTCTCAGCAAGAGAGTGGTTAATTGTCATGATCTGTGTTTTCATGTTTTGATTCCCTGGTTTATTTTGTGATTTTTGCCCTTGGTGTGATTTCCTGTCTCGTACTTCCTGGTCCTTGTTGTTCCGCTGTCTTGACTCCCCCATCCTCTCGTGTTGATTACCTTGCCTGCCCTAATGTGTTTCACCTGTTCCTCGTCAGCTCCCTGCCTCCCTGTGTGTGTATATAGTCTGTGTGTTCCCTTGTGTCCTTGTCGGATCATTGTTGCTGTCGATGTCGTTTGTCGCTACCCTGCACCACGTCATGTCCCTGGAGTTTGTTTTTGTACCTCGTCCTGCCTCCCGTGTCCCTCCATGTCTTGGTTTTTCGTAAGTGTTTCTTTCATGACCGTTTTTGCCCTTGTGGTTTCCTTTGTTGTTACTTTGTTTTAGTATTAGTTTTTGGTTTTGTATTTAGTTTATCATGGAAATAAATCCCTTTTAACTGCACTTGGGTCCTCACCTCCTGTTTCTGAGTCCACGCCTGACAGAACCGTGACAGAATGATCCGACCGCATTAAGGACCCAGCAGCTAATATGGACCTAGCAGCCTTTCTTTTATGTGGCTCAACGCAGGAGCTCCGGGAGGCTACCTATAGACTCCAGTGTCTCCAGGCCGAGCACCGGCATGCTGAGGGAGAGGAGGAGAGGCAGTCGGCCCTGGCGAGGGCCAGGGAGCTGGTTTCCGCCAGCCCGTGGCTCAGGGGCTCATTGCCTGCCTGGGTCAGGGGCTTCCTCCTAACCCCTGAGCTCCAGCCATCCTCAGCCACAGCCAAGCCTCCAGTCCAGGCCTCAGCCACAGCCAAGCCTCCAGTCCAGGCCTTAGCCACAGCCAAGCATCCAGCCCACGCCTCGGTCACAGCCCTTGTCTCGGCCTGTGGTCTTCAGTCGGCGGCTCGGCCGACACCTGCCAGTGGTCTTCAGTCGGCGGTCCGGTCGACACCTGCCAGGGGTCTTCAGTCGGCGGCCCGGTCGACACTCTCCTGTGGTCTTCAGTCGGCGGTCCGGTCGACACCT
Source organism: Eutrigla gurnardus (assembly GCF_963514095.1). Taxonomy (NCBI): domain Eukaryota; kingdom Metazoa; phylum Chordata; class Actinopteri; order Perciformes; family Triglidae; genus Eutrigla; species Eutrigla gurnardus. Next base: position 26,674,888 of record NC_139921.1, read on the forward strand.
GCCAGTGGTCTTCAGTCGGCGGTCCGGTCGACACTCTCCAGTGGTCTTCAGTCGGCGGCCCGTCCGTCGCCAGTCCCGGCGGACGATCGTCCGGCACCAGCCCAGACAGGGGACCGTCCCACACCTGCTCCTCGCAGCCTATTGGGGGTTCGCCTGTCACCAGTTCCTGTTCCGACGGGGGGCCGTCCCGTGCCTGCTCCACGCAGCCTTCGGGAGGTCCGCTCGTCACCAGTTCCTGTTCCGACGGGGGGCCGTCCCGTGCCTGCTCCACGCAGCCTTCGGGAGGTCCGCTCGTCACCAGTTCCTGTTCCGACGGGGGGCCGTCCCGTGCCTGCTCCACGCAGCCTTCGGGAGGTCCGCTCGTCACCAGTTCCTGTTCCGACGGGGGGCCGTCCCACGCCTGCTCCACGCAGCCTTCGGGAGGTCCGCCCGTCACCAGTTCCTGTTCCGACGGGGGGCCGTCCCATGCCTGCTCCACGCAGCCTTCGGGAGGTCCGCTCGTCACCAGTTCCTGTTCCGACGGGGGGCCGTCCCACGCCTGCTCCACGCAGCCTTCGGGAGGTCCGCTCGTCACGCGTTCCTGTTCCGACGGGGGGCCGTCCCACTCCTGCTCCACGCAGCCTTCGGGAGGTCCGCTCGTCACCCGTTCCTGTTCCGACGGGGGTCCGTCCCACGCCTGCTCCACGCAGCCTTCGGGAGGTCCGCTCGTCACCCGTTCCTGTTCCGACGGGGGGCCGTCCCACGCCTGCTCCACGCAGCCTTCGGGAGGTCCGCTCGTCACCAGTTCCTGTTCCGACGGGGGGCCGTCCCACGCCTGCTCCACGCAGCCTTCGGGAGGTCCGCTCGTCACCAGTTCCTGTTCCGACGGGGGGCCGTCCCACGCCTGCTCCACGCAGCCTTCGGGAGGTCCGCTCGTCGCCCGCTCCTGTTCCGACGGGGGGCCGTCCCACGCCTGCTCCACGCAGCCTTCGGGAGGTCCGCTCGTCACCCGTTCCTGTTCCGACGGGGGGCCGTCCCACGCCTGCTCCACGCAGCTTTCGGGAGGTCCGCTCGTCACCAGTTCCTGTTCCGACGGGGGGCCGTCCCACGCCTGCTCCACGCAGCCTTCGGGAGGTCCGCTCGTCACCAGTTCCTGTTCCGACGGGGGGCCGTCCCGTGCCTGCTCCACGCAGCCTTCGGGAGGTCCGCTCGTCACCAGTTCCTGTTCCGACGGGGGGCCGTCCTACTCCTGCTCCACGCAGCTTTCGGGAGGTCCGCTCGTCACCAGTTCCTGTTCCGACGGGGGGCCGCCCCACGCCTGCTCCACGCAGCCTTCGGGAGGTCCGCTCGTCACCCGTTCCTGTTCCGACGGGGGGCCGTCCCACGCCTGCTCCACGCAGCCTTCGGGAGGTCCGCTCGTCACCCGTTCCTGTTCCGACGGGGGGCCGTCCTACGCCTGCTCCGCGCAGCCTCCGGGAGGTCCGCTCGTCACCCGTTCCTGTCCAGACGGGGGACCGTCCGACGCCTGCTCCACGCAGCCTTCGGAAGGTCCGCTCGTCACCAGTTCCTGTTCCGACGGGGGGCCGCCCCGTACCTGCTCCACGCAGCCTTCGGGAGGTCCGCTCGTCACCAGTTCCTGTTCCGACGGGGGGCCGCCCCACGCCTGCTCCACGCAGCCTTCGGGAGGTCCGCTCGTCACCCATTCCTGTCCAGACGGGGGTCCGTCCGACACCTGCTCCACGCAGCCTTCGGGAGGTCCGCTCGTCAACCGTTCCTGTCCAGACGGGGGTCCGTCCGACGCCTGCTCCACGCAGCCTTCGGGAGGTCCGCTCGTCACCCGTTCCTGTCCAGACGGGTGGTCGTCCTATGCCTGCTCCACGTCGCCTTCCTGAGCGGCCACGTCAGCTAGGTCGTCCTCAGGCCCGGCCTCCTGAGCGGTCCCGCCCGCTAGGTCGCCCTCATGCCCGGCCTCCTGAGCGGTCCCGCCCGCTAGGTCGCCCTCACGCCCGGCCTCCTGAGCGGTCCCGCCCGCTAGGTCGCCCTCACGCCCGGCCTCCTGAGCGGTCCCGCCCGCTAGGTCGCCCTCACGCCCGGCCTCCTGAGCGGTCCCGCCCGCTAGGTCGCTCTCATGCCCGGCCTCCTGAGCGGTCCCGCCCGCTAGGTCGCCCTCATGCCCGGCCTCCTGAGCGGTCCCGCCCGCTAGGTCGCCCCCATGCCCGGCCTCCTGAGCGGCCCCGCCCGCTAGGTCGCCCTCATGCCCGGCCTCCTGAACCCCCCCTCCTGGCCCCCTCCACCCACCCTACGTATCATGGACCTTGGGGACGTCTGGGATCCGTCCCTTAAGGGGGGGGTACTGTCATGATCTGTGTTTTCATGTTTTGATTCCCTGGTTTATTTTGTGATTTTTGCCCTTGGTGTGATTTCCTGTCTCGTACTTCCTGGTCCTTGTTGTTCCGCTGTCTTGACTCCCCCATCCTCTCGTGTTGATTACCTTGCCTGCCCTAATGTGTTTCACCTGTTCCTCGTCAGCTCCCTGCCTCCCTGTGTGTGTATATAGTCTGTGTGTTCCCTTGTGTCCTTGTCGGATCATTGTTGCTGTCGATGTCGTTTGTCGCTACCCTGCACCACGTCATGTCCCTGGAGTTTGTTTTTGTACCTCGTCCTGCCTCCCGTGTCCCTCCATGTCTTGGTTTTTCGTAAGTGTTTCTTTCATGACCGTTTTTGCCCTTGTGGTTTCCTTTGTTGTTACTTTGTTTTAGTATTAGTTTTTGGTTTTGTATTTAGTTTATCATGGAAATAAATCCCTTTTAACTGCACTTGGGTCCTCACCTCCTGTTTCTGAGTCCACGCCTGACAGAACCGTGACAGTTAATGTTTACTTTCAGTGACTTTTTGTTTGCGTGTGTGTTTTTATGTGTGTGTGTGTGTGTGTGTGTGTGTACACACAACACATTAAAGCACACACTCATTCACAGACTCATTCTCAGCTCTTCCAGTCAAAGCTGGCTTCTCTTGTCAGACAGGTTGGTTGCAAATCTATTTTAAGGCTCAGTGTGTCCCGAGCTTCATGACCAACACACACACACACACACACACACACACACACACACACACACACACACACACACACACACCCTTCTAGGCGCTGCTCTGTCACTTCACTTCACTACATCTCCCCAGCCAGCCGGTAAATCCCACAGCTGAATATTGCATGAGCAGCTGAGCGCCGGAGAGCCCCCGGCACACGTCTGAATAATGGGAAGCAACCACGGCAGATTGATTATAGTGTGTGTGATGGTGTGTGTGTGAGTGTGTGTGTGTGCGTTACGACTGCTCGGTCTGACTTCCGCAGCAAAGCTCGACTCTGACCTTTTTTCACCTGCTACAACCTGCATATGTTTTTGTGACACGTGGTTATCAGGCTGTCAGCAGGCCGGTCCTCAGCAGGTCTCAGGTCTCTGAATGGATCAGGGTTCCATCGCGGTGCTGGATCAGGGTCTTGTCCCGCTGTACTACATGTTAATGTGCTCTTTTTACACTGAAGTGTGCAGCGACTCCATTTAATAACAGTCGCATCGACACCTGAACCTTACAGCCTTCATAAAGGCTGCGTTTACTGCACTGCATTCATTTCATAAACAATCTAATAACCTGGCAACAGATAGGAGCGGTCAACATGCAGAGGGTTTTATTTGTGGACAGTGGAGGAAAAGCAGCAATAACACATTATTAAAATACTCCATTCCCAGTAAAAGTCCTGCACGCAAAGTAGCTTCAACAGTAACAAATGTACTTTAATTATTAATATAAAAATATATATATTATTTAGAGGTGTAACGATATATATATATAATCGATATAAATGCGTTTAATCGGATGAATCGTGATTCTTACTTATGATTAATGTTTTAATATGTTTAAGACACTCTCTCCCCTGCCAGCATGTAGTCTACTGAAAAATGTTAAAAATAACTGAGCAATGTTTAATTACATTTTTGTATTCAGCATAAAATATTATGCAGGACTACTTTTTAATAGAATAAATATGTTATTTTTCACCTTTCAGAAGAATACAGATAGTCTCACTCGCATTATTGCATGTTTATTTCATGGATATAGGATTTTGGTTACAAGTTACTGAATCGAATCGTGTCGAATCGTTCCAAAAAAAAAATCATCCTTGAATCGAATCGCCAACTATTGTTGAATCGAAGTGAAGCCAAAGATTCACACCCCTAATATTATAAGTATTATGCTTCTAGTGGAGCTAATTTTATCTACTGGGTACTTTTTTAAGTAACTAAGTATTTTTTTAACATGTAAAAATCTGTCGTATTTCATTATCATATATTTTGTATGTGAAATCTCAATTTAAAGAGTCTAGCTCTTAAACAAATGTGAGTAAGTGGCGGTATTTTCCGTGACTGTGTTTGTTGCTCTAGTACATGTTGGCAGGAGGAAGTCATTAATAGTGGTGTGACGGTAGCAGCGATTCCTCGTCCTCATCCCTCCGACTGAAGCTGTCGCCGCTCGCCTGCCGTAACCACGGGCCGCTTGATTTCTCACCATCTGAAAAAAAAATGAGAGTTCGCCGACACTCTTAAATCACTATGTTTTGCGCTTTATTGCACTTGTCAATGATGACTTAGCGTCGGTGTGTTGGGAGCCAGGAGGCGGTCGCCCTCTGCTCCCATTCTGACTCCCCAGATAAACCATCACACAACAGCCTCCGTTCACCCCATACGGCTGCCGTTTTTTATTTCACAGCTGATAGTTGATGACTGAACTAGCCGAGTCACTGCTGAGGAAAGCTGCTTACGTCCAATCAGAATCACTGTACCTCTTACCTTAGCTAACACTTTTGCTGATGATACTTCTGTTCTTTAGTATTGTTCCTTAAATAAATAATCTCAAGCTGGTCAAGTGTTTATTATTAGTAGTTTAAAGTTTATTATTATTACTGTTTTGTTTCCCACCTCGTCCCTTTCTCCTCATTTTCTTTTTATATGAGTACATATCTAATTACGCATACGTATTTCACATTGCCTTTAACTGCACAAATAGCTTCATAAATAAAAAAGGCTTTTATGGTTGTTTCGTACTCTGTTGTTCGCCTTTTAACTCCTCAGTGTGTAAAACCACAAGTGCCACTACACCGATCAGAACAGCGATCCAGTAAAGAATGAACCCCCGTCGGTGAAGCGGTTCGTGCTTCTCTGCTGTGAGTTTGCTTCTCCGGGGCGACGGCAGGAATCGGGAGTCGTAGTCGGACAGATGCTTGAAACCAAATCCTGAGAAAAAAAGACGGTCTGGCTGTCAAGTCTGTTTTTCGTGCCGTCTGAAATAAATAATCGGGCCGTGACTGTGCAGAAGCTTCTCTGTCTCTCTCGGCGTTCTTTCATTACGAAGCCTTCACTTTCTCCTCTCGCTCATCCTTTCATCACGTTCTGCTTTCTTTCGTTTTCACCTTTTGTTTATCTCGTTTCTGTCTCTGGTTTCTCGGCACATAAACGCTCATAAAACTCCGTGGATGTTTGCTGATCCCAGTTGGACCAGTGCAGAACCAGTCTGGGAGCTGATCCAGCCCAGGACTTCCTGGCATCTGGCCTCGGGCCTCGCTCCACCAGGATAACGTTGACCCACAGGAGGGAGGCAAAACAAGAAAAGAGTGCGTCATCATCACTCTCAGCCTTCCCAACTTGAATCGAGTGAAAGCTTTTTTTTTATTACAAATTTATCACTTGGCCCTCTGTTGGGTTCTTCTTTGAAGATCGGAGAGTAACGTGTTCACATTCTAGTGTCCCGGACTTTAACCTGAGGTAACCTGAGACTCACAGCAAAGCGATCATCTGATCTGTGTTTTAACTCGTTTTATAATGCACATTTAAAATGTTTGCACGGTACGTTTGGATTAGATTATATTTACACGTCAAGGTCGCTGTGAAGTATCTGATCGTGCTGCTCGGATCACGAGGAATGTGTCACCGTGCCGCAGTTTAATTTCAACAGAGGTCGTGACCTCAGTGTCGAAGAGGAAGATGTAACTCTGCTGATGGGCGGAGGCTCCCAAAAATATAACGTGAAAGTTTGTAGAATTTGAGTCTGCAGTCACCCTGAGCTAGGGGTGAGTATTGGCAAGAACCTCACGATACGTATCACGATACTTTGGTCACGATACGATTCATATCACGATATCAAGATATGTTACATATCACGATACTTTGGTCACGATACGATTCATATCACGATATCAAGATATGTTACATATCACGATACTTTGGTCACGATACGATTCATATCACGATATCAAGATATGTTACATATCACGATACTTTGGTCACGATACGATTCATATCACGATATCAAGATATGTTACATATCACGATACTTTGGTCACGATACGATTCATATCACGATATCAAGATATGTTACATATCACGATACTTTGGTCACGATACGATACATATCAAGATATTGCGATATAAATAAATATGAAAACACAGATGATATTGATCAGAGGACAAATTGAGTAAAAACTATTTAATCCAAAACAGCCTCTCCATTTTATTAATTCCCATGAAATTCACTGGAATAAATATTGAAAATAAAATTATTCTGCATTCACAACGCGTCTAAACATGAATCTTTTTTTCCCTTTGGAGTTGAAAAATTGATATTGTATTGGGCGGCAAAGTATCGCTAAGTATCGTATATGTTGCCGTATCGATATTTTTACCCACCCCTACCCTGCCCTCTATGCAGCGTTTTAGTATCTTTCAGCTCACTGTTTTAGGTTTTATGGCCTTGAATGTTTTGGTTCAGTCTCCCTGCTTTCAGCTGCTTTCATTATAAAAACTCACTCTACTCTATCTCAGCTCAAACACACATTTAGCAACCGAAGCTGGTGAACACAGCGGAGCATTTAGCAGCTAAAGAGCCAGATATTTCCCTCAGGAGTCGGTGGAGACTAAACACGGAGCTAAAAGAGAAAGAATAATGGACTTGAATGAAAGGGGATGATGTGCCAGTGTTCATAGCCTGTTTCACCCACGTGGGGAAAAAGAAGAAAAGAAGGGGAACCCACCGGGCCATAATTATGTTTTTTATTGTTTTCAAATGACTGTAAACGATGAGCAAGCGGAGATCTCTATCTCTTTGCTTCGGAACCCCAGAAATACAGAGCAGAGGCACTTTTATCTATTCTTTAGACCGATAGCTGATCGGTTCTGAGATTTTCCCTTAAAGTGGAGTATTTGTGTGTGTGTGTGTGTGTGTGTGTGTGTGTTTCAATGGGTTTGGCGTGTCCCATGTGGAAGCTTCTTCTTCATCTTCTTCTTCCCGTCGCCATGGTGATGGTAACCCCTTGTGTCCGTAGCGTGCGACAGGTGCTCGGCGTTTTCTCGCCGGTGAGTTTGAAAGGGTGTGACGACGAGGCCCGCGTTGCCTCATCAGAGAGGAGGCGCAGAACTGTTAACAGGCTGCGAACGGCGGCAGAGAGATAAACGCAGCGATTACCATCATGTCATAATTGCTCATCAGCTCTCACGGCGACTGGAGAGACGTTCATCGCCTGTTGGCAGATGTGAGGGGAACGGAAGAGAACATGACAGGGTTGGGTTTTCTTTTTAGGAAGTTAATGGTAGCTGCTCACACACACGTGTGTGTATGTATGTATATATGTATATCCACAATCCTCCTGTTTATTCCTTTTTAAATGCATCAGTAATCAATCTTGATCAGGTGCATTGATTACATTATGTGTCCCAATTAAACAGGTGAAATTAATCAATTCATAACATTTGTTTGCCACTTTAAAAGACAAGACATTTGCAAATTATTCCAACTTTATGGGCGCCCCTGCATATAAATTTTTTTTTTGAGGAAGAAAGAATTTTGGTTTCTTTTTAAGTAGGTGTCTCAGAAAAAAGGATTTCAATGCCAGTCATGGGTACTTCTGCTCCCACATAATGTATTTGCATCGCTGACAGGTGAAGGATCTGTAGTCTGTCTGTCTGTCTGTCTGTCTGTCTGTCTGTCTGTCTGTCTGCTCCAAGTTTCCTCTCAGTCAGAAAAACTCTGAATCTCCAACTTTCTGCAGCTGAGGAGTTGTTTTTCAAAGCGTCTCTGAAGGTTTTGTTTCACGTTTTTTCTCAGTGAGTCACGAAGTGAGAGATGTTTGAATGAGAGAGAGATAGAGAGAGAGAGAGGGAGAGAGAGAGAGAGAGATGGACCGCCAGATGGAAAAGAAGGTTAACAGAGACCGAGGGGATGTTGGGTTTTCCAGGACCCCAAGAGACGTTAGAATTAGGTCACTTCGGCTCACAACATTAATGCAAATGGGGGAAAATATAATGTGCAAGAGAGGCGGGTCCAGGCCGGGTCAGGGCGATGATGCTGGCCCCTAAACATGATTATAATCAGATGTCACATTAGACAACGCACAAAGGCACATTGAGACATTTTGCATGAACACACAAATAAATAAACACAGAATATGCAAAAGCAGATTTGATGTTGTATGAATGGAAGGCTGCAGTGTTGTTGTATTGTTGCTATGGTTATACCCACATTCTTACATTATAGCCCGCTGAGCTGAAGCAATGATAAACATTAGAATGCAGGTAACCATAGCAACAAGCTAACACCGCTGCCATGTCATCAGATTATAACTCTCGTGTAAACAGACGAGTGGAATGACAACAAACAAACCTTTGAAAATTGATACCGATGACTTTTTAACCATGTTTTTCTGCGGTGCGTATGGTAGACGTGTGGTAATACACCCCAAAGTGGCCTGACGTGGAAAATATTTGTTGACATTTACATTGGGCAGATTGTCGTTGTCATTGTCACACAACAAAGGAACACTATATTATATCTATATCTTACGCGTGTCTTACCCATGATGTTCTGGTCGGGTTTAATGACGACCTCTAGAGACCAGCACATCTCATCGGGTCATATGGTTCCAGTCAGGATGTTTTCTACTGCGTCTCTGGAAAAGCTTCACCAGGGTGGAGATGTCCTCACCGCCTCTTTTATAGGAGCAAGACTTTATAGTTGTTGTTTTGCATTGTTTTGTAGTCGTGATGCCTCCCTGTGTGGTTTTGGGTCTCTTTGTAATTCAATTCAATTCATTTTTATTTATAGTGTCATATCACAACAGAAGTGATCTCACTTTACACATTGAGCAGGACTAGAATACGCTCATGACTTTCAGAGTTAACACATTTTCAAAGTCCCAACATCACCGGGAGCGTTACAGCGACAGTGGCGAGGAAATACTTCCTTAATAGGCTTTTAGGCAGAACTCTCTTGGGTTCCAACTGCATTTGGTGTTGGTAGTAGTATTAACAGAAGCAATTGTAGTTGTTTAGTGTCTCTTTGTAGTTGTTTTGTGTCTCTTTGTAGTTTTTTTGTGTCTCTTTGTAGTTGTTTAGTGTCTCTTTGTAGTTGTTTTGTGTCTCTTTGTAGTTTTTTTGTGTCTCTTTGTAGTTGTTTAGTGTCTCTTTGTAGTTGTTTTGTGTCTCTTTGTAGTTTTTTTGTGTCTCTTTGTAGTTTTTTTGTGTCTCTTTGTAGTTGTTTAGTGTCTCTTTGTAGTTGTTTTGTGTCTCTTTGTAGTTTTTTGTGTCTCTTTGTAGTTGTTTTGTGTCTCTTTGTAGTTTTTTTGTCTCTTTGAAGTTGTTTTGTGTCTCTTTGTAGTTTTTTGTGTCTCTTTGTAGTTGTTTTGTGTCTCTTTGTAGTTTTTTTGTCTCTTTGTAGTTGTTTTGTGTCTCTTTGTAGTTTTTTTGTCTCTTTGAAGTTGTATGTTTGTAGTTTGTATCCTTTATGTGTCTTTTTAGTTGTTTTAGGTATCTTTCTGTATCTTTCTGAAGTTGCAAGGCTTTCAGTACAGCATAATTCCGAAAATAATGCCTGCATGCTACTCTACATTTAGAGTGGCCTGACGAAGATCCAAGCAGGATCGAGGCGTCGTCATTGAATGCATCGTGGCGGAGTTCTAACCCCATCTTTTTCCTGAATGACGTGTTTCTTTGAGTGCACCACGTCATGAGACTGTGGTAGAATAACGTGAGGTGATGGAACCAGCGTTTTTTGGTTGTACATGGTTACACAGAAGGAGGACGAGTGCTGCATCCATTTCTGGCTTTTATGGGATTTGGTGCTTTCAGCTTTGGGAGTGCAGCATCCATCCATCAACCGTGGGCAGTTGTGTGAGACCGTCACAGCAGTCAGTCCAACGCAATAGCAGCCATCTTTCATTCAAACAGAAAAAATAAAATTACACTTTACAAACGAGGTTATTTCTAAATCACTCTGGCGGTTTATGTTATGTACGTCGTTGCAGTTAGAAGAAAAAGAAAGATAAATGTGACCACGTAAACCTAAAATAACTGGCAGTGGAATGCATTACTCTGCTGAGCTGCTGCTGCTGCTCCCATGATGCTTCAGCTCTCCCGACTGCGGCGCCCTCATGGAGATGTCAGAACAGAAGAAGTGCATCAATGTGACGCGCATCAGATTGGCTCTTAATGCGTTCCAGACACACTGCACTTTATTCACAACTGATGTTCACCTACATCTGAGGAGGAGAGAGGGGGGGAAAGTATTTCCATGGCAACCCTGGAAATTCATGCAGTGTGTGTGAGCCACAAAGCAGTATCTAGTAGTAGAATTAAATAACATTATCAGAGGCTGACCAGGATGTCAGTGGTCAGTTTGGACCATTAATTTGTTTACTTTACATGGACAAATCCCAGAGCAGCACGAGCCCTTTCCCATCAGTGTGTGTGTGTGTGTGTGTGTGTGTGTGTGTGTGTGTGTGTGTGTGTGTGTGTGTGTGTGTGTGTGTGTGTGTGTGTGTGTGTGTGTGTGTGTGTGTGTGTGTGGATTTACGGCTCGTCTTGTGTTTGAAATATAAGAGGTAATCAGATCCTTCTGCTCTTCCTGGTTACTCAGCCGGCCGGCGTGGTGGTGTGGACCCAAAGGTCGCCGGTGTGGATCCATAAACGGACTGAAACGAAAGCAAAAAGACGCCAAAAAAGCTGAATTGTTGGAAGGAAGACCGAGTGAAGTTTGAAGAAGTTAATCTTGAGAGCAAAAGAGGCAAAAAAATGTAATCTGGGAAGCCGACGGCTATCGTCTGAGAATGATGTAGACGTCTGTGTAGAGGTTAGATACTGTCTCTCCCTGATCGATGTGTGGATTGTTGGCATGGTAACATGTTTGCATCCAACAGCAGCACTGATGAAAAACTTGAATAATTTTTCCTGTTTCTTTGACAGACTCAAAATCAACATATCACTCATATAAAAGTACATTTCTGTCTGCAGGAGGAAGTCCTTTCCTCTGGCTTACAGCTGTTTTTTCCATTTTTATTTTAGCAGCAAAACGATCTCAAAAACATGGGCGGACGACATGCCAGCTCACTGCGTGTAATCTAGGAGAGAGCGGCGAGTGCTGACATGTGTGGCTTTTCCTCGACAATCACCGCACCGCCGAACATACTGGGGAAAAACACGCCGTGATGTCATCAGACTGCCTGTTTGGATGGATTTGAAATAACCTGGATTCTCAAATTGATCAAAAACCTGCATAATTGATGCAAAACAACAGTGGACGTGAGGAATCCTGACTCTCAGGGAAACACACTGGAGAACTAGACCTGATCAGATGTCAGATTCAGGCCGGGTGATAACAGTGAGGCTGCAGGAAAAAGGCGGCCGGGTATAATTTGATGCAGACTGCTGTGCCAGCTCGGCCGGACTGCGGTTTGTGTAAGGGGTGGGAGTGCTGGAGGTCAGGAGAGTCAGCAGCACCGCCGTGCTCTGAATGGCTCTCCTCTGCTGCTGCAGCTGTAGAAGTGTTGTCGAACAGCGCGGGATCTAACGGCCCTGAATCCAATTTTAATCCAGCATATAGCAGATATTGAAAGTCTGATCACTTTGGATGATACCCAACGCTTCATTCAGTCTCACTATCGGTGCGTCTTTGCTCCCGGCCTCAATCCTATTACGGCGCGCTGCCGTAGAGAGACGGAGGCCGTAACTTTAAATAACACCTTTGAACTCTGTCCGAGCTTGGCTGCGATTTTCTGATCAAAAAGAATGTGGAGATGTGGGATTTTAAATCCTCCTGGTTTGACCTTCCCCTCTTTGGCGAAGCCTCAATCATACAGGAGAGATACAGAGCTGCTGCTGGAAGAAATTCAGAAAAGCTTTTTCTAGATCTGAATGTTTGTGAATCCACTCTTCATTGTCCAGTCGAGTGTCGGATGGCAGGCTCCTCTCACGATATCTGATATGCTATTAACTCGATTCCGACAGCGTCTATTTTTAAGTGCCTCTGCGTGCGTGGGCGAGGAGAGCAGGAAGTGGCGGCGTGAAGTATGGAAATCTCATTATGGGTGCAGCATGCTGCTCGCTGCAGCGGAGTTCCCAGTGATCGGCTGCCAGACTCTCACCATCAACAGGAGCCGGAGCCGAGCCGAGGATGTTTGTGTTATCTGACCTCTGACCTCTGACTTCACTCTCTCGCTAATTATCCCCTTTATTAATATGAAAAAAACAGAATAAAACATCTTTACTTCTGTCCTTTTCTTGCCCTGTGGTGAGACCTCCTGTTCAGGGTCGGCGTGAGTCCGGTGTTGGGGGTCCCCTCTTGTAGCCCTAAACCTGCACCTCCTCCTCTCATCTCCTCTCTACTCATCTTGACTCAGTTATTTCAGCCAGTTTTTCAGTTTAAAGCCTAATATCAGCTTTTTTTAATGGATTACATTCAGGCTTCAAACGTCATAAAAGTTGCTTTGTGAAGATTGGATGTAACGTGTGATGCATGTTGAGGAGTGGAGAGAACCAGATTCCCCTCAGTGGAACATAAAGATGTGGTTTTCTTTACAGCGACCTGTCTCACTGCCTCACAGCCGACAGGCTAGCGTGTCTAACAGAACACGTGTCGCTGGTTTACATCCGGCTGTCGACCTGCTGTGAGTTTGCATTCAGCTCGCTGTTGACTCGTCTCTGCATCAGCGACACCGGAACAAATTCCACTTGGTTTGTTGTTCTTGGCAGAAGAAGTGATGGTGTTATCACGGTGGCATACTGGGCCTAACCCCCCCCCCAATCCCAGTCGTTGCCAGAGCATCTGTTCTGAGCTGGATCAGGGTCTGGTGGGGCCGGCGGCGGGCCTCGTGTTTCCCTCTGGGGGGCGCGGCGAGGGGACAGAACGGGGAACAGGTTGCTTTGCTACGGCGCCAAAACAGCAGCTGTGTGTTGGATGTGTGTCGGCGAACGCGCTGACAGGAGCTCGGATGCATCAGCTGGTGGCGGCGGGCGAGGGGGCGTGGCCTCCTCCACTCCGGCCCGCAGTGAGAAAGCCAGCAGATGTTGGAGTGACTCTGATTGTTGTGATGATTCGTCGTTGAAAGTGTAGAAGAACTTTTCCATTTTAATGGTTGTAAATCAGTTTGATATCGTTAACACAATCAGGCTTCAGTGCTTTATGCCTCATTAAAGATCCAGATATTTTAGAGACACGTTCCAGATGTTGAAAATATGTCTCATTCCCTTCATGCAATAATGTTTTTAATCACATGTGACCATATGAGTAAGACTCCACTGATGGAGGCTGGAATGAGCGTCTGCTGCATGTCGTCCAGTCTAACAGGGAAATAACGATATTCTATAAACACGTCGGCTAGTTTCAACAACAGTTAAGAGACCGGCCGGGTTGTAAATGATCACATCCCCGGTTCCCTGACGAGCCTGTAACATTACATGGTCAACAAACCTGTAACCTGCAGCCGGATTTAATTATTAACCAGGTCTTTCTCTCCGTTTAACCCGAGTCAGCAGAAGGTCAAGTCTCGAGTCACTGGGCGTTTGACCCGCCGGCCTCCGTTTTTTTTTTTTTTTAAATGGGACAATAGGAAACAACATTAAGAATAAAAAAAACAACAAACCAGAGACAGATTAAGCATTATTAAGCAATACTGTCTTGACTATTTCAGTGTGTGAAGAATGAAATGGGAGAGCGTGAGGAAGAAGTTCAAAGCCTTTTCACACAGTTAATAACTGCGTACGGGGGATCTTGTTTTTCTGCAAGATCCCACAAGCATTTAGTTGATCCGGCATGAACCCCAAATAGATTTTATTATTACAATCAATCAACATTTGGCGGATAAAACGTCCTCAATATGTCCAAAGACTCTATTGTGTTCATGTGAGGACGATGAGGAGAAATGGGTCAGCACAGATCCTCTTACAAACGAAGCCACGTTTTCATGTGGAAATATCATTTCAGCGCTGTTCCTTTTTTCGGGGGGAAGATTAGCTGCGAGAGCACACGGCGTTCTCGTACGACGAATCCATCGCGAGGGATGATGACAACGTGTGGCCCCGCCCACACAAACCAAACCTCCAGCCACCTTTTAGCATAACTGAAATAGACGGCGCCGTGGGCTTGGAACCAATGGGGACGGGTGAGAATGCTGCGTATTGTCCGCGGGGGGAGAGCGGACACAATGCGAGCCTTCATTGGCTTGTGTCCATTGTGTGCTTGGAGATGTTCTTGGCCTCAGCCGAGGAAGAGAAAGGTCTTCATTGTCATCGTTGCTTCTATCTCCGGCCCGACGTTTCTCCTTCAGAACGACGTTGACTTAGTTTGCCTTTTGTTTGCCGTCTCACCTCCAGGTCACTGTTTTGCCTCCAGTTCTCCAAACAGGAGAACTAAAGAGGAGTTAAGTTACACCCACGGTCACCGCCTCAGCCAGCGGCGGCTCGCCTTCCTTTGACCCACATCTTTTACTCATAAACCTTCGCCTTTTGTCACATTCGATGCCCGTGTTGTGGTATGGAGCAATGATATGGGAGTGATGTCACGATTCCACCGTAAGCAGCGTTTGATTTTGCAGTAAAGAGGAAGGAAGCCGGATGATGAACAACCGGAGCGAACAGGCCTCGGGTTGTGAGTCTGTTCAGAGCAGCGATTCAGTCAAAGGAGCCTCAAAACAAAAAGCTCCTCTAAAAACAAAAGTTTCTTTTTCACTTTCGTCCCTTTGAGGAAGTGTTTCAAAAGATCGTGACGGGCTTGTTAAAGCGCCCGCCCCCCCCTCGCCCCCCCTCCACCACCACTCAGGCAAAGTGATGGCAACAGAGGATTTAGCTCAGACCTCACTTCACATTAATCTAACAAGTGGAGGGATTTTTTAAATGTTTCTGTGATCTGCAGCCAATTGTTCCGCCGTCAGCTCCGGTGAGCGGTTTAGTAGCAGCAGAGTGAGGCGGCCCCCACCGGCTGCCTCGCAACCTAAAGGTCACATGTCTGATTATACACTTTTATAGAAGTTTGAAGCTGGATCCTCCCAGATTTTTGACAATGATGGTGATGAAAATTGGCTATTCTTTGCTATTAAAAGGTCATTCTTACAGGTTCTTTGTGTGTGTGACTCACACGTTCCTGCTAATAGTTTCACACTATTTCACTGGTCTGCAGGTGGCAGAACTCTGGTTAAAACGTGCATTCTCTCTGCTGGCCACCAGGGGGCGACTCCTCTCTGGTTGTATAGAAGTCTATGAGAAAATGGTCCTACTTCTCTCTGCTGGCCACCAGGGGGCGACTCCTCTCTGGTTGTATAGAAGTCTATGAGAAAATGGTCCTACTTCTCTCTGCTGGCCACCAGGGGGCGACTCCTCTCTGGTTGTATAGAAGTCTATGAGAAAATGGTCCTACTTCTCTCTGCTGGCCAGCAGGGGGCGACTCCTCTCTGGTTGTATAGAAGTCTATGAGAAAATGGTCCTACTTCTCTCTTGATGTATTATCTCAGTAAACATTGTAAACATGAGTTTATGGTCTCAATCTCTAGTTTCAAGTCTTCTTCAATCCAGCATGATGTTCATTTAGTACATTATGGTCCATTTAGAGTCCACCAGACCAGGAAGCAGGGGATGATTTAGGGGGCGGGGCTACCTCGTGATTGGCAGGTCACTACTGGGGGCATCGCTACCGACGCTACCTATGCAGTTAGCTACTAAGATTTGAATTTCGCCAATTAAATGATTCATATCTATTTAATTTCCTTTAGTGCACTAACAGAAAGACTTTTCTCTTTGTGTACAGAATTTAACAGCTGAGCTTTTTATAATGAAAAACTAAACTTCTGGCATCGGCATGTCTTGCATTTCTTATTACTCCGCCGATGTTGGCTGTATGTTGGATGATGATTAGCCGATGATTGGCTGCTCAGCCGAAGAGCATCACATTATCACCACAGAGTCATTAAAGCTTTGTTTGCTTTTAATGAAAACACATCCTGCTTTCTGTGTGTGTGTGAATGACTCATTTGTTTTTGCACATTAGAAAGCAGCCCTAAACTAAACATCTGCATCTCTCTCTCTCTCTCTCTCTCTCTCTCTCTCTCTCTCTCTCTCTCTCTCTCTCTCTCTCTCTCTCTCTCTCTCTCTCCAGACTGTGCAGTCTGACCCTGAAGAAGCTGGTTGTGATGAGGGAACTTGACAAAGAGCTGATCTCTGTGGTCATAGCGGTTAAGATCCAGGTATGTAGTACACAAACAGACACAACAGGGCGGACAAGTACAAACCTGCCACACACACACACACACACCCACACACACACACACGGCCCTTTAAATCTCACTCCTATTATTATTATTGTTGTAATTTTTTGTCTACCCTTAAAGGAAAGTTGTTTGAGATTACACTGAACTATCATATACAGTTATATATATTTTTATGTCAATATGTTGTCATGTGACTGTAATCTAACTTCATAATCAGAGTCGTTGCTGAGCAGAAAAACGGGTCAAAAGCATCCACGTTTGTTTTTTTGTAACAGGGCTCCAAACGGATTTTAAGGTCCCATGAGATCGTGCTGCCCCCCAGTGGGTCTGTGGAGACGGATCTGGCTCTCACCTTCTCACTGCAGGTAAGGGAAATAAATAAATAAATCACCATGCTGCTGTCCGGTCGAAAAGAAACGTCACATCATGAATACATTTTGACGTATTATTAGTTCTACATTTGCTATTTTCCTATTTGAAGTGAGCTCTTACAGAATTGAGTATCTGTGTTGCCATGGCAACCACTCACACATTAGCGATAAAGAGGAATAGGGTTAAAATGGTCCTCATTTAGGTCAGGAGATTTTGTCTCTCAATGCTTTCCAGCAATTCACACTGAAGATGTTAAACTTTTAAAAAACAGTCCATAATATAAAAATAACCATTGAAATGATTTAAAAAAAAGGAACAGCAGGAGAAAGTCCTTTTTGTTAAAGAACTATTTTCCCAAGGTTCTCCTTACAAAAGTGTTGGTTATTTGGCTCTATTTTAAAAAGGCGACGTCATGTATTTGAGAAATATTTTAATTTAAAACCAGGGGCTTTAAGCGTGACTCAAATAACAGCATAGTGTTATTTTTCTGAACTGATTCTCTGGTGAATAATTCTAGCAGCAGGGAAGTGAATGTGGGATGGACTCAGAATAACCTGCAGTTCATCTTAATAAAGGAGCATGAAAACCACCAACAATAGAGGTTTCTGGGGGCGGATCAATACGTTATGTAACAGAAGAATAAATATATGTATTTGTAGAAGTGTTAATTTATTGCTGGTGGGTAAATTCTCCGTTTTCCCGTTCCTCTCCCTTCAGTACCCTCACTTCCTGAAGCGAGAAGGAAACAAGCTGCAGATCTTGCTGCAGAGGCGGAAGAGATACAAGAACCGGACCATCCTGGGCTACAAGACTCTGGCGGTGGGATCCATCGACATGGCCGAGGTACCGTACGGTCACGCCGCCACAGACCTTCCTGTCCGTGTTGTTAACGCTGGTTCAGGTTCTTTGTACGGCTTATGGAGGATAACAAGCTGCAGCCTCCGTCTCTTTGTTGTCTCCGGCCTGACAGTCTGACTGTCTGACCGGCTGTTACAGTCAGAGCTGCTGTGGAGATCTAATGAGAGAAATGTTGGAGCTGCAGGTCGACATGACCTCATCCTCACCACGGGATTGGAAAAGGCCTCGTCTACTATAACTCCTTCTCCTTTAATTAGTCTGGAAAATAATACTTCATATTTTAAAAGAGTACAAACCTGCGTTATTCAAACAATCCCCAAAGAAGGAATAAGAAAACCTGAATATTCGCCTCCCTTCAGATGAACGTCTTGGTTTCCGTGCAGATGATTCTGTTCCCACATGGCTCCCAAAGCTCAGTGGAGCTTATTAAGGTCACATCTCAGCAGCTGAGGTAAGAAAAAGCAAACAGTCTGGTGCCTGTGAGGAAGAAGAGAACGGGGGAAAAAACCACACAGAGAAAGAAATGGTGTGCACTTTCTAACCTCGAGGACGCCAAAACGGCTCTAAGACAACAAACCACATGAGATGGAGTGTAAACAGGCCGACGTGGTCTCGCTGGACTAGAACAGAGACTCGTCCTGGAGGGACCCGGGTCTGAGAGTGTGAACCATCTCCTGGATGAACGACGGTGTCGTGGAGCCTCAGTTTGAAGGTGGAGCTGAGCAGCTCTCAGGTGTGACTGCGTGAATGAGGTGATGGGAGGAGCCTGTAGAGAGCCCCTCCATGCTGAAACACAGCCGATGAGACAAAAACAGGCTGCAAAGCATTACTTGAATCGGTCGGCTTCCCTCAGCAAGTCCATTTTATTTCTAAAGCTCAATATCACAAACCAGAAATTTGCCGCAAATGGCTTCACAATAAAGAAAGAAACCTCAGGAAAAGCAAGAGAGATGGATGTCGTGTGAACAGAATGACATATGACAGTATAGATAATCCCATTGACAAAAAAAATACATAGAATGTAAACACATGTGATGGAAATAATAGACACTTTTACAGTGTTGTTACAGTAAATCTATTTTGCTTGTTTTTCTGCCTCAGTGTCTTTAATTACATTTCATTTGACATGTTTTCCCTTTAATTGAACATGTCTCAGGGCCTGCAATGCATTATGGTATATGGAGTTAGCTAAGGTGCTACAACGTGCAATGTCAATTTGACATTTCACCCCCCCAGGTGATGCAGCACCCGACCGAGGGGGGCCAGGTCCTGCCTCTCTGCAGCAACCAGAAGGACCTGCTGGGGAAGGTGGCGGAGATCTGGATCTTCTCCCTGTCCAGCCAGCCGATAGACCACGAGGACCCGGCCCTGCAGGGAGGACAGAAGATCAAATGCTCGGGTACACTTTCCTCTCGTTTGCTCCGTTTGCTCTTAAGGTGAACGCGGCAGGAAGCCGCCGTAATCACCTGATACGCTCGACGGGGCTAAACAGAGCAGGGATCACAGGGTTCAGGGTTTTCCTCATCTCTCTCTCTCTCTAAGCGATTCCATTCGGGTAGCATACAGCGAACATCATGTTTAATTAAAGCCTGGCTGCACGTCAGCTTGAATCCAGTCGTTTGAAATATGAAATATGTATGAGGCGTCTTCTTCCTCTCCATTCTGCTTCAGATAACTACTCGGAGGAAGAGTACGAGAGCTTCTCCTCGGAGCAGGAGGCCAGCGACGACGCCGTGCAGGTGCAGGTGAGTCCTGGACCTGGAGCCCGGCTTTAAAAAGATCCAGAATTAAGAAAACCACAGCTGCTCTTGCACTGCAGATGTTGCTGAGTGTAAATAATGCATGGTCTTCACTGCGTCTTGTTTTCAGGATCTGGAGGACGACGAGTACGATGTGAGGAAGCCAAAGAAGCAGAGGAGGTCGATCGTACGGACGCCCTCCATCACCAGGGTGAGAGACCGGGCCCAGAAAAGGTCACATACGGCGACCTCTGCATGGGTTTACTTTGCAAGCAATGCTTTTCTTGACAAATCTCACCCAGCAGAAGTGTTGACCTCCATCTTTTTACCAATTCAGCGACAATCATGCTCTAACATTTCGTTTTTACACGGTGCTCTCTCTGAATCATATTTTCTATGTTTTTTGTTTTAGCACAGCAAAATCATCACCACTTATTTCCATCCAACGCCTCGTTTAAGTCACATTATCTGCGATTGATTTACAGATTGTTCCGTAATGTTGAACCTATCAGTGAGCTCTGACGGGGGCGTTTTAGAAAGAGGAGTAAACGGTAGCAGGGGATGTGAAAGCCCCCCCCAGAAAGCAGATGAGGCATGATGTTGCTTGATTATTGATTTACACGCAGCCGAATCGATAACCCGGCCAAATGCATCCTGATGAAGTGACTGTGTGGAGGAGCTAACAGGCGGACTCGCCTGTGTGTGTTTGCTCTCCCGTCTTCCAGCAGCAGAACTTTAAGCAGCGCGTGGTCGCTCTGCTGAAGCGCTTCAGGGTCTCAGACGAGGTGAGTGCTTCCTGCCTCCTTTCCGGTTCTGCCCGCCGAGCTGCTCCACATGTTTCACGCCGTGCTTTTTTTTACACCTGAAGGTGCTGGACTCGGAGCAGGACCCCGCAGAGCCGCCTCCCGAGGTGGAGGAGGAGGACCTGGACCTGGACAGCGTGGAGTTTGAGAACCCGAGCGACAGCGGCCCGGAGCTGGACGACGACGACAGCGTCCTCAGCACGCCGAAGCCCAAACTCAAGTGGGTGTTTATTTGTGAAACACCTGGTTTTTATTGGGGATTACAGACCACATTATTCTATAGGGCGATCTGGTATCAGATAATGTAGGATGAGTCGCCCCCTGAAGGCCATTAGAAAGAATGCAAGTTGAAGTGGAGGTTGCCTCCTGATACTCCTCATATGGGTTTGAATCTTTGTCTTGTTTCCTTCAGTCCAGATGTGTTTCCTGTGTTTCAGGCCATACTTCGAGGGTCTCTCCCTCTCCAGCTCTCAAACGGAGATCGGCAGCATCCACAGCAGCCGGAGCCACCGGGAGCCTCCGAGCCCGGTGAGAGCGATGTCACGATGCATGAAACAATCCCACGTAACGCTGTCTGCGGTTTCCTTCTGTGTATCTTTAACATCAACTTCAGTTGCTTTCTGGTCGTTTTCTGGGTTCCTAACGCCACAAGGAGTCAGCTGGAGGCCGACCAGTGTAACCGCTGAGATGCACTGGAGCAGAAAGGTGTCTAATATCCTGCTCAAGGGCGTCTTGTAGTGATGCACAGAAGAGTCAAACTCAGATTTCCCACCAGCCAGCAGGCTTAAACCTCATAATGTGAGCTTGTTTATGAAGCTGCGGGGCTTCTGAACACAGAATCCATCACGAGACGCTGAATGGAACAATTCTTTGTGTGAAATCAAAGATCCTGGGGCTCCATTAAAGCAAAAAAAACTGGTTTATTATTATTCTTCTCACCGTCTCGTTCCAGATCGACCAGGATAAAATCAAGAGCGGCGGGGCCAAATACCCCGATGACGGCGTGTCCGATAACGTCTCCTTTGTGAGTTTCAGCTCTTCACACTGTTTCAACAGAATTGCATTGCTAAGGCAACAAGCTTGGGTCCATGTTTTCTGTCCACGTACACTGTAATGTTTATACATATACATGTGAAATTATCTTCAATATTTTAAGGAAAATGTGAAAATTTGCACTTTTAGGCCTTTAAAAATGCAGGAATTGCACATTTGTTGAGTTGATCACACACAGGAAGAAGAGATCCATTTTTAGCTGTTAATAAATGGATGATGACTAAAATCCTGTCAGTCAAGACATTGAAGGTGTGAAAAAACTAAAGGTGTATGAACGTGTCTTTCTCGTTCTGATCCAGGAGCAGCCGGAGGCGGTGACTCCGACCACAGAGCTGGAGATGGACAACATGGACACGTTTCTAGAGAGACTGCCACCGAGTGGCAAAATGACCAAGACGGAGTCCCTCATCATTTCGTCCAACAGGTAGCGACGCATAGACATGAACCACAGTCTTCAAAGCAGCATCGTCCGTGTGCTTTAAAGGGAGAAATGGTGAATGGTGTTTTTATTTGAGTCGATACCAGTGGAGGTGTGAGCCACTCTGCAGCCGCCTCCCACAGATCAGGGAACAGGCTTTGTGCTTGGTGTCGTTGCATCGCTGCGTCTGCTTCTGGCACTCCCGTCCTCCAGCTCTCTTCTTGGCTTTCAGGCAGGAACCGAAGCTGGCGGGGAGGCGCGGCAGGAGCACGTCGCTGAAGGAGCGCCAGCCGAGCAGGCCGCAGAACGAGAGGGCCAACAGCCTGGACAACGAGCGCTCCCTGGACACGCGCTGCCACCTACAGGTAGGAGGAGGGAGATCCACACAGTCTGAAACATTCAACGGAGGACAGTATTATCAAAGATACGGGTTTTCTTATTCGACCTGCCTAGATCCCAAGAAAGACGGTGTACGACCAGCTCAACCACATCCTGGTGTCTGACAACCACCTCCCCGACAGCATCATCCTCATCAACACATCCGACTGGCAGGGCCAGGTAAGAGACACCTGCATGACAAGATCAATACAAGTCACGGTTCACTGGAAAAAAAAATGTATCCGTTTCTTCTCCTCAGTATCTTTCTGATATGCTGCAAAACCACCATCTCCCGGTGGTGTGTACCTGCACCACGGCCGACATCCAGGCGGCGTTCAACACCATCGTCTCCCGCATACAGAGATTGTAAGTCAGCTGGCTTTCATGACATCACACGTTCACATGTTCACACCAACATGCGGTGGTCTTCTCTCCTAGCTGCAACTGTAACTCCCAGACGCCCATCCCCATCAAGATCGCGGTGGCCGGAGCGCAGCACTACCTCAGCGCTGTGCTGAGGCTCTTCGTGGACCACCTTTCCCATAAGACCCCTGACTGGCTCGGCTACATGAGGTTCCTTATCATCCCTCTAGGTTAGTAGGTGTTGTTAGATTTAAAGGGGCTCTATTTGTTCAAACAGGAATACGATTGTTCATTTAAACATGTGCAAAATGGAAATGCTCTAATTATTGAAAATGGATCAAATTGTCTACACAGGTAGGTATGGGACGATATGCAGATTTCATGTCATGATTATCCTGACCAAAATAATAATAAAAACATTAAAAAATGGTGCTTAAAATTCTTAAAAATGGCACTAAAACATACTGAATCACACAACCTTACATTTAGTTAAGAAACCATTTAAGTCAATAACTAATAGTCAAATAATTTTACTTAAGGATATCATAAATCATAAGATCCCTCTGGATAAATAAATTATAAATATTTTTTTTTAATAGAAACATGTGTGAGTCTGTTTCTTTAATTACACGATAATTCCTCTTATTTTTTATTTGTTGATCTGGCTGTAATTTGTACTTCTCTACCATGATAGCAAACAAGACACTCATGACGATATTTACAATTAACCCCATATTAAAAAAATCAGCACGATCAACTTATTATGTATCCACAATAAGATCTTATCTGGTCCCATCCCTAGTCGCCTAGGCATGACAGTGTTGTGTCACACATCCATTAGGACAGCGAGGCCCCCTAGTGGACAAATAGAGATAACATTTCATTGTTGAAAACTGTAATTAATGGCCTTAATTTAACATGCACGATTGTGACTGTCCTCCTTGCTTGGTTTAGGTGCACATCCGGTCTCCAAATATCTCGGCACCATTGACTATCGATACAACAGCTTGTTCCAAGATGCAGCTTGGAGGGACCTGTTTCTCAAACCAGAGGGTCCTGTTACTGGTGGGCTGATGTCTTACTGGCTTTTAACTTGTTGAACTACGATCAGATACACGGGTCATTGTGAGGAATTAATTCTTATATCTGACCCGTCGTGTCCTGTGCAGCCCAGCAGAACCCAGACGTGGTCTCGAGGGTGACTCAGTACATGGTGGGAGCTAACGGTGCTCACCAGCTTCCCATCGCTGAGGCCATGCTGACCTACAAGCAGAAGAGGTAGGCTTCCATCCTCCGTTAGTAACAGACCTGAGAGCTGTAGGCAAGTGGCACTTTAAATGTGCGTCTGTGAGAAAAGGTTTGAACTTTGCTAACTAACAGAAAATGCTTCTAATGCAGAGCTCTCACACGGTTTTTCAAAAGGGGATTGAACTGTTCTGCACAATATTTACAGATTCGGGCAAAAACTGCAAGGAGACAAAATGTATAAATCATTGCATATTTGCTTGTTAGTGATATTTATTAATCTGCAGGATCAGGATGCTGTAGAAAATAATGACCTGGAAGCATGAATAGTGATTTATTCTGGACACAGCCAATGTCAGTTGACCGCTATAGAGAGGTTAAGACCACCTTATTTCAGAAATAATATAATAATAATATTTTTTTCAATTGTAAATTTCAATGTTTGTCAATTTAAAAGATATTTTTCACGTCAAGAAATCGCACTTTGTGGTCGTAGTACCACTTAGTTTTACGGTCAAACGTCAGCGTGAACAGGAAACTAAAATGCAACAATGTATCATGTTTTCCTCTCTGTGTGGAACTCTGCCAGGAGCGGTTGCTATAGCAACGGGATGTTCAACTGAAGCTGTCGCCTCTGGTAGAATAGCCCTTATAATCTGGATTAATATGTGAAATGAAACATACATTACAATAGTGGAAGTCTACGTTCTGTTCCCTGTTGAACTGTTTTCAACCCCCTCTTTGAAAAACCAGGAGGTCAAAGTGTCACTAATGTTGTGGACTTTGTGTGCTTGTGCTGGAGTGGTGGTGTCTGTCGTTTCAACATCACTGTCTTTTTCCATCACTGTGCATACGTATGTGTGTGTGTGTGTGTGTGTGTGTGTGTGTGTGTGTGTGTGTGTGTGTGTGTGTGTGTGTGTGAATAACATGTTTTTCTTTTAATCGTTTTGTTGTATTTTTTCTTTTCTTTCTTTGAAGGAAAAAGAGCTTTCATTTTGATTTTGCAGTAAGGTATTGTGGTCGATTGAGTTTGTTTCTCATGTAGCCTGGTGATTCATGCGCTTTCATGTGTGTTGGAGTCATTTTTTCCCCCCTTGAACCTTTTTTCTCAGCTTTTCTTGGAGCTTGCCACTTTAACAGCTTTTTCTCTCCTATTAACAGCTTGAGCCATAAACAGATACGATCTGCTGTCCAGCTCACAGTCTTAAAGAACACAAGCACACAGATACAGTATGTGATTTCTTGAACTAATTAAAGCTGAAGTTTTTATTTCATAGTATAGTTTTTTTTATCAGCCCAGACACCAAAACACTCTAACTGTCCTTGTTGTGCAAATGATGTCACTAAGGGGTTTCTTGTTCGTAACTAGTTTCAATGTATTAAAGTTGAGTGAATTTGAGAGATTCTGATGGCAGGTTTGTGTTCCCTTTGGACAGACAGGCTAGCTAGTTTCCGGTCTTGATGCTAAGCTAAGATAACCACTTCATATTTACTACACTAGAAGAAAGCAAGTAAGCATATTTCCCAACATGTTGAACTTTTAAAGGAGCCGTGTGAAGGATTTAGTGCCATCTAGTGGTGAGGTTGCAGATCGAAACCAAGTGAATACACCTGCGTCTGCCCCTCCCTTTCCAAGTGTGTCAGAAAGCTACGGTGGCCTTTAGGTAACATAAAAGCACGGAAGGCTCTCTCTAGATCCAGTGTTTGGTTTGTCACTTCTGGGCTACTGTAGATATGAACGGCTCATTCTCAGCCAACGAAAACACCCCGATACTTTTATATTATATACTTTACATTATATTAAATCTCTGGACACCGTTCCTTTAAGTGCTTCATGCAGACAAACGATGAGTTTCTAGGCTCACTCTGAAATCTGCGGCTGCTTGTTGTGAAGAATTTCCTCCACAAAACCAAAATCCTCATTAATAAGATGTCAGAAAACTTGATAAAAAGGGTAGAAATGTGCTGATTAAAGTGGCAAGAGACCAAAATCCGATGAGCTTTGTGTTCTCTGTTTCTTCCTCCCTGCTGCTTCTTCTCCCTGATCTCCTCATGCTTCTGGCCATCCATGTCTGTCTGCTATTTGTCCAGTTAGAAGTCGAAAAGCTGCACACTGTCAGTGAAATGACATCGTCAAAGTGCCGATCACACTTTTTAATTGTGATCGAGTCACCAAACGATCAATTGTTGTGTCCTCAGTTTAGAGACTGTAGTGGTAAAACAGATTAGCTGTAAGGATGCTGTAATATAAGGCTCAGTCTGTGTCTATGTATGTGTAACGGATGTTTTTCACATTAAGAAAACAACATTTCAAATGTTTTTGTGTTTAAATTGAGATTTTCTTCTCCCCTATAATTACTACCAAAAGAAATGCATGTTGTTTTTTGTTGGAGATTAGTCAGAAAATAATAACCTGCAAATAATAAATAAATAATTCTGATTCTTTAACTTATACAACATACAGAAACAAGATATATAAATGCAAATGTTAATTTTCTATTAAAAAAAGTGTAAAGAAAAAACAAATGTGTGTGAGTTGGTGATAGCTTATAAAATAATAATATTAACAATTGATATGACATATAGAAATAAAAACAAGGAATAACAAGTAAATGGAATACAATATGTAGAAGAGGAAACAATATAAATAGTAATACATAATATCATCAGACATTAAAGAGCTCTAATCATGTATTCTGTGGTTGATGTGATAGTGCATGTGTCTGTAGTTTTACATCCATCTACGTGGACTGACGTGCATGTGCATCTGTTAAAGTAACATATGGATCAAACCCATCAGACAGTGTTCTGTCATAATCCATGAAGAGCATTTTAACCCTCACATACCAGGCAGACATCTGGCTCTCTCTCTCTCTCTCTCTCTCTCTCTGGCTGCTCTGACAGTGATATCAGCAGAGATGTGTTGTTGACCGACTGTAGAATGTCTTCTCTCCTTCTCTCCCCTCCTCTGTAGTCTCTCTGTTTCTTCCCTGGGGGGGCGATGGCAGGTTTCTTCAAGGCAAGAGCAACAACCTTTCACATCATCCAACATCTTTGCATTTAGAGATTAAAAAACCCCACAAACAAACATAGAAGTAGAACCATTCTTAAGGCTATTTTTCTGGTCATCTCCGGGAAAATAGTTAACAGAGAGGCTTGTAAGAGTAGAAGTTGTGGCTTTAGGTTGGTGCTCTTCCTTCCCATCCACTCCTGTGACTTGGTGGTGTTAGTTGTTCCCCTGATGGACTCGCTCCCCCCCCCCCCCCCTCTGAATGGCCTCCTTACGTTGGTTATACGGTCCGCTAGCTTGCATGCTTCTGCTCTCTGCTTCTCCGGCAGTCGGCGACTCCACCTGTTTCAGAGGAGATTTAAAGCTCGCCAGCAAGTGCAGCATGTTTTTGGGTTGTGACAGCTTTGCATACTTTCTATGCAATGGAATAAATCAGCATCATCAAAACTTTACACGTAACCAAGTACTAGATCTCAGTGCTACTAACTGTAGATTTCTTTAAATAGACCTTTTACTTCTCGTATAGACAAGCATTTGGGAATGCTTGTGGGAGTCGGTCCCCTTCGATTCACCTGAACTTCATTTCATTACTTTTTCTTGATTCTTTTCTCGCCTCCTTTTCACCTGAACTCCCTTTTTCGGCCCTCTGCTGCCTCTCCACAGCCCGGACGAGGACTCGTGTCAGAAATTCATCCCTTTCATCGGGGTAAGTAGCCTCTTGATATTCTCTGGGTGTCCATTCTTTTGTTTTCAGCTGACGTAAATAATAAGTAAAAACCCTTTACCTTTGAATTCTGCAGATGGTGAAAGTCGGCCTCGTGGAGCAAACATCTGCAACGTCAGGCAAGCGATACGTTTGTAGAAGCGTGTTTTGACATTTTAAAAAGATAAATGAGAGTTAGAAAAACAAAAGTAGCTCATTGCTCCGCCACAGGAGTGATTATTATTATTATTATTATTTTATTATTTTTGGAGGTTGAAATAAAGTGATTGAGTGTCTCCTCCCTCAGGAGACTCTGATGATGCGGCGCCTCTGGGCTCCTCGCTGCTCTCCTCCACCCCTCCGCAAGTATCACCCGCATACAAGGAGGCGTCGCCCACCCCGCCCTCCTCCCCCTCCGTCACCACCAGCTTCTGTGCTTACAGGTATGACGAGACCCGAACCCTCCACGTCACAGTGGTGTTAATTTTCTTTAACGCATATTTCCCAAAAATGTTGAAATATTCCTTTAATATATGATATAGAAAGATGACTTTTCAGTGACAGGTCTCTCATATGTTATGTGTGAGTTATACTCTTATTTAAAGAGAAAGATATATAGTTTTAAGATATCCACCTTGCCGACTGTCGTCTGTAGTTCTGTAGGTCAGGTGGAGCTGATGGGGCTGCAGGTGGACTACTGGGTGGCTCCGGCAGAAAGGAAGAAAGACGTGGAGAAGCGGGACACCTCCTCCAAAAACACCCTGAAGTGCAATTTCCGCTCGCTGCAGGTCAGCCGGCTGCCACTAGGGGGCGCAGAGCCGAGCACCCTGCCCACCATGTCCATGACCGTGGTGACCAAGGAGAAGAATAAGAAGGGTAAGCTGGACCACAAGTGTGTTTCTTTAGAGGGAAACCATAATGTCATATCATAGGATAGTAACAGAATGGGATGTGGCCTGATCTGACCTCAAAACGTTGCACCAAAAGGCCAAAGGTCATCCTGATTTTAACCCTCAGAGATATCCTGAACCCTTCATTTTACTCACAGCGTCTCCGTTGTTCCCCCTCTGATAGTTATGTTCCTGCCAAAAAAGAGCAAAGACAAGGAGGTGGAGTCCAAGAGTCAAGTGATCGAGGGCATCAGCCGGCTCATCTGCACTGCCAAGCACCAGCAGACCATGCTGAGAGGTAAACTGTGACAGTGTGAGAGCAAAACGTCTGTTCAGAGCAGCTGTAAACGGACAACATATTGAGATGCTGTTACAGGAATTGGCCTCGGTTGGGTGCTTTAGTTCATATAGTCAAAATGCGATAATTTCAACTCAAATGTGACATCTTTACTTGGATGAATTTATAAATATAAATATATTTGGGTGGTTATTAAAGAATATTAAAGGCAGGTTTTAAAGATTCAATAATTTTGATGTGATGTAAATCTAATTTCTTACTCTTTCAATATCATGCACACGACTATTTCTCTATTTTAGCTTTCTAATTTTACTTCTTAATAAGTTATTATTTTAAAATGATTTTAATTTCTTGTATTATATTTGGCACTGGTAGGAACAGGATGCAGAAACGTAGAAAATTACACAGATAAAAACAAATAGTAAAAGCATACTTACTCTACTTACTTTAAAATAAATAAAATATTGACAGAAAATTACTATATCAAAAATAAACAACTCTTAATAAAATCACCTGTCATGGTTTCTGCTGTTTGATGTTTTATTTTATGTATTAAATATATTGATATATTATATTTGGACTACAGTAGCAGGATGTCACCTCAGGCTGTTGGAACTGATTTTTCTTTACTACTTTCTGACATTTTAGAGACTATTCACCTAATAAAAAAAACATATTAGCTAAGCTAAGCCGCTCAGATGTATAATTTCAGTGTAATATTCAGGTGAGTTCTTCATGCTGACATTAAGTCCAGTAATTAAAGTGTAATATAGACGTGTTTGTTGCTCGTCTCTCCCTCTGCAGTTCTGATTGACGGCGTCGAATGGAACGACGTCAAGTTTTTCCAGCTGGCGGCACAGTGGTCCTCGCACGTCAAGCACTTCCCCATCGGGATCTTTGGACACTCGAAAGGCCCTTACTAGACTAGCAGCACCTAAGAGACTGAAACTCGTCCCTTTCCCCTGTGCCAACACCTTTAACCCCGCCTCCTCCCCCCGCACACTTTTTCCATTCTGCTGTCTTAATTTAAGCTCCTGCTTTCACCTCTTGTGTTTGTCGGATTATTTAATCGTTTGCGTGTTCTTTTTTTAATTTTCTATTTATGTCAAAAAACATCTCGAGGCAAGGCTGCCAAGGGAATATTTCTTTACCGAGCTTTTTAAAAGAAAAGAAACAAAATCCTGCTGATATTTTATAGACTTTCAGAAAAAAACAAACAAATGAAATGCTAATTAAAATCTTACTTCTAATCTTGATCATACTGTATGAGTGCCCAGGTTTCACCCTCTGCTGGTTTTAATCACTTCACCGGCACATTTGATCATTTGAAAATATATATAAATATATATATGTAAATATACATATACAAGAGCAGCTGCCAAGTAATGAAGTGGATTTTCGAACCATTATGAAGAAACTTAGGAGACTTGTCGATTCACTGTCTTAAGAAGCAAAAAACAGAAAAGTAAACCGCCCCTGAGCTTCGGCTCTCTGCACTTAATTAGGAGTCTTATGTGCAATAGAGTAAATCCTGTGTGAATGTGATTCTGAATAATAATGAGGCACTGATGGAAGATGACACATTTTCAACCCCTTCTCTTCTTTACTCTCTCCTCCTGGAAAAATAGAGTCAAGAAAAAAGTATTTACAGCACAAAATGAACAACTTTTTAGGTGGTGAGTTCAGACTGAAAGGGACACACTGACATTTTGACTGTTTTGCTTCCTTTCTGACAGTTAGATGAGAGGATTGATACCAACACACACTGTCTGTGAGGTGAATATGTGGCTAGAACCAGCAGCTGCTTAAAGACTGGAAATGAGAGGAATCAGCAGCTGTCCAAAGGTGGTAAATCCACCTACCAGCACCTCATTCACATGCAATATCTTTTAATCTGTACAAACAAAATGAGTGTGTAAACAACAGGTTGTGGTTTTAAGGAGAGATTTACAGGAAACAGTCCAGCACATAACCCCCGAAAAACCACAACTAAAATGCTTGTTTTTTTTTAACCTTTGGACCAGGGGTGTCACGATATACAGTTATTGACAATAAGTGTGATATTTGTAAAAAATAAAAAAATTAATAAAAAAACCATCAAATAATTATATAATATATATATCTGTACATATGATTATGTAAATCATCCAGCACCTCTGACATAATTATGTGTGTGTGTGTGTATATATATATATATATATATATATACATGACTTTGATTAATTTGCCAAAAAAGAGACAAAACACACAAGAAAACAAAGGAATTTGACTGATAGCATTATTATGATTAATAATCATATATTATTGTTTTTTATATGATACCTTTACAACCTTTTCCCCTGTTGGTCTTTATACCAAACTAAGTTACTGGCTACAAACAGCCTGGGCTAGGCTAGCTGTTTCCCCCTGTTTCCAGTCTTTGTGCTAAGCTAAGCTACCCAGCTACAAACAGAGGTAACAAACTGGGCTAAGCTAGCTATCTTCCCCTGTTTCCAGTCTTTGTGCTAAGCTACCCGGCTACAAACAGCCTGGGCTAGGCTAGCTGTTTCCCCCTGTTTCCAGTCTTTGTGCTAAGCTAAGCTACCCGACTACAAACAGTCAGGGCTAGGCTAGCTGTTTCCCCCTGTTTCCAGTCTTTGTGCTATGCTAAGCTAAGCTACCGGCTAAATGGTCCTCATTTACAAACAGCCCGGCTCTGATCAAAAGTAACAAAAATCCACCGACCAGCATCTGTAAAGTAACAACTAAACACTTAACGTTCCTTTTGATCCGTAAAAAACCCAGAGTGTAAAAATTACACTTTGTAGTTTTACACTGAGCCAGGCTAGCTGTTTCCCTGTTTCCAGTCTTTGTGCTAAGCTAAGCTAATCGGCTGTTAGCCGTAGCTTCTTCTAACTCTCGGCCAGGAAGCAAACATGTTTATTACCCAAAATGTATTCTTTTTTTTTTGTTTTTTTGTTTCCTGCAGTGTTTATTTTAGAAAAAGACCTCTTTGTCCTCAAAGCCTGCCGCACTCCTCCAACACACTCCGACATACTTTTGCCCGAAAGCAAACGTTACTTTTTCTTGCCAAAGGAAAACTCAACACCTGCAGCTCACTCGTTACCTGTGTGGTATTATAGAAGACTTCCTGACGTAGAGGTGAATGTATTGAAGGTACCTTAATGTAAAGCACTTTTTTAAAATGTTTGTCCACGATAGATTAGCGTGTCGAACCTGACCCGGGAACCTGCAGGTGAGACTCAACGGACGCCGTGTCAGCCATTATCAGAGCTCGACATCAGCACAACACGTTGGCGACATGGCGTAGTAGGTGCTGTGTAATATCTCTTTAAATGCTCAGCGTGGACTATTTCAATTTTAGTTTGATATTCTGTAAAGTTAGCTTACTGTGTGTATGTGATGTTAACATTTCAACAACAAAAAAAATCCTGTCAGTAGATTTTCGCTCGACTTTTAAGCATAAAACTAAAAAGTATTTTGCTCGTAAACATTTATTTCAGTAGCAGTTTCCTCATAACTTTGCCAATTTCTTGATAAGTGCCTAAATTGTTTTGTTTTTTTGACAAATCAACATCAAGAATTTGTCCCTTGGTAACATGGTGCTGATTCTGGTCACACAGAGAACAAAATATCTCAATACAGCGCATTGATTTTATTTATTTTTTTTGCAGTATGTGAGGAAAAATCACAGTTGGCTCTCCAACGTGGGTTTGAATCAAATAAAAAGATGACTGCAGCCCATTTTGTGTCGAGCAGATGTTTGTTTCTCCTGCATAGAAAAAAAGGTTTTCGATTTTTTGTTTTTTTCCATGTTGTCTCAGAGAAAAGGCTTGTTGAAAACTGAAAGTTCCCTAAAGACTACCACTGTAATCCCAAAACTTGGAGTAATAAAACTACTATACACACTAAAATGTACTTCTCTTTCCATGTGTGTTTCCTATGTGTAAATATAAAGGTTAACAAGCTATATTAACTCCAGTCAGTGAAGCATGAACAACCATAAAAAAAAAAATGAACAGGACAGCTACTAAATGGACTAAACTACTGTTTCTAAGGTCAAGAAATGAACTTTGAACCTAGGCTTTAAAGCCAACAAATTAAAATGAATATTTAAAAATCTATGACTCCCTCAGTGGCTATTTATTAGCTAAAACGTAGAAAGAACTTCTAAAATATCTTATATATGAACCTACCCATAATTATATTTATATAAGTACAGCTGAAACGATAATCCTTGAATCATTTTTGTACTAAAAACTGTGTCACTTTGGGCTCTGGATAATTATGACTGCATATGTCAACTTATTTTCTGAATTTTACAGGCCAAAAATTACCAGCCACAATGAAAATAATCTATATAGCATAATCATCTAATTATATATTATCTAATTGTAGCCTATAATATTCACACAGGGGACATTTTTTCTGCACTTCTGTGTATTTCTAACGCAGTACTTTGTTCTATTATATTGTTACAGTGTGATACTGAAGAGGAGGATCTGAATACTTCTTCCACCTGGTAGAAAACTACGTGGAAGCAAGTTCAGTGAAAGAGTGAAACATAAGATTTGGGGTTAATTATGACTGCATATCTCAACTTATTTTCTGAAATATTACAGACCAAACGATCAATCCATTGATAGAGAAAATAACCAGCCATAATGAAAATAAATCATTATCATCACATAATAATCTAATTATTATTATTAATAAATTATTATTAATTTTAATAATTCCAATTCCAATGCAGTACTTTTTTATTATTATATTGTTACAGTGTGTACTTTTACTGAAGTGGAGTATCTGAATACTTCTTCCAGACATAATTAAAATAATCACTTTCATCACATCATCGAATTAAATAATATATAATTGTAGCCTATAACAACCACTTTTTCTGTACTTCTGTATATTTTTAATTGTAATAATTCTAATTCCAATGCAGTACTTTTTTTATGATATTGTTACAGTGAATACTTCTTCCACCTGGTAGAAAACTACTTAGCACGAGTTCAGTGAAAGAATGACACTAAGATTCGTGGGTGTAAATTAAAAAAGTGAGGGGAGTTCAGTCTGCTGGGGAGTGACAGACAGGGACAGACAGACAGACAGGCGGAGAGAGAGACCGGAGACACCGGAGCAGGAAGCCGCCGCCGGGACTAACGAGAAGACAAGAGGAGCTACACAACAACGTCGACATCAGCGGGGTTTCCACCATCATGTAGCCCGGACGGAGCGAGGAGGAGCAGCAGCGTCGACCCCCGCTACCCCCCATCACAGCACGGCTACATGCCGCCTTAACACACAAACACAAAGCCCCCTGTTATTTTTTATTATTATTTTTTTTAATTTAGCGTGACAATGAAGGAGCTGAAGGGCTGCGGTATGCGCTCCTCGGTGGGCTTTCTGTCCCGCAGAGTGCTGACCGGGCAGCCGCTCATGAAGGAGGAATTCCAGCGACGCAGGATGGCCGGCTGCACCAGCCTCTACAAGAAGGATATGCTCGGACACTTCGGCTGCGTCAACGCCATTGAGTTCTCCAACAACGGAGGGGAATGGCTGGTCTCTGGTAAGTTGACAACCTCTCCTCTTTTCCCCTCTCCCCCCCCTGTGTTTTAATGTGTTAGCATGCTAACGCTAACTAGCCAGTCAGTCAGCTGCAACCCCCTTGTGAGCTAGCTTGTTAGCTTAGCTTCGCTAGCTAGCTAACGTCAAAACCAAAACAGCAGAGCAGAGGGGCAGCAGACCACACAGTCCTGTACGTCAGCCCCAGAATTGTTTTTATTTAACCCTCTCCCCATCATGGCTGCCTCCCGAAACCACAAAGCTATTATGTGCTGGGGAGGATTAAAAGCCATCATCTGGCCTACTATAACAACCCGAGGCTTGGCGTGTTTCTGGTCTTTACTCTGCACAAAAGTGCTGCAAATAAACTTCCAGTACCATGAAAATGACCTCTTAATCTAGATTTTGCACCATATGCTTCACACAACTGGATTCGCTTTTTTTTTTACATTGTGTTATAAATCAGTTATGATTTATTCTACATGCATTTTAAATACAAACGTCCATTATATTCTCCCACAGTCTCAGGCGATGCCTTCAAATGTCATTTTTCATTTGTCATTTTTTCTCTCTCCAACAAACAGCCTTAAATCCAATGATATTACTTAACGACCAGTTTTAGAAGATGTGCCTCAGTAGCAGTATCACAATCTAGAAATACTCAGTGTTACTTACACAAAAGTACAAAAGTATTGGCATCAAAATATACTTGAAGTACCAAAAGTAAAAATACTCGGAATGCAGAATGGCCAATTTCAATTAAAAAAAGAGAGAAAATATTCCTTAATAAAGTAGCATGAAATGTAAATACTACTAGTACAAGTGCCTCAGAATTGTATTTTAGTACAGTACATTTGTAAATGGAGTAAGTTACTTTCCACCACTTTTATAATGAAAGTAGCTTCATTTTCTGTCAATCCATTAAGTGATTTAAGCATTGTAGCATTACTTTCTTTGTGAATAACTGTAGAGTTTCCCCTCTTCAGGCCTCTTAAAACACGATTGAAACTAATCTGAGAAGGGAACGTCAGTCTTTGGTTGAGTTGCATCTCACAGACACATGCAACTGTTGACACGGGGTCGTAACTAAGGCTTTGGAAACAACAACTCTAGACATACTGTGCGTTTTTGTGAGTTGGTATCGATCTCGTCGTGTCTTCAGGAGGAGACGACCGCCGGGTGCTCCTCTGGCACATGGAGGAAGCCCTCCACGCTCGCTCCAAGCCTGTGAAGCTGAAGGGCGAGCACCTGTCCAACATCTTCTGCCTGGCCTTCGACAGCACAAACAAAAAGGTCTTCTCTGGTGGTAAGCTACATGTGACCTCTGCTCTTTCACAACAACAAGGTTTAGTCATCATCCTTGACCTTTGACCTGTCACTGTGGGGCGTGTAGTAAAAGGTAGATATGATGTAAAAAGAGAAAACATTGTGAAAACAACCAAGAATTTAAAAACCAAAGAGTTAAAAAAAAAAAACCATATCTTTAGTGTTTAGATCATCAGAAAGCAAAATATTCAGTGAGGCAAAATGTTTAATGGATACATTTAAGTGGTTCCAGAAATGTTGCAGTTACTTTATTTTACATTCGCTGGTTTGTAAAATCTAAAATAATGCTCACCGTCACTTTGTGCTCATAGTTTGTGTGTTGTTTTTGCAGGAAATGATGAACAGGTGATTCTTCACGATGTGGAGAGGTGTGTAACATAACGCACATAATGCTCGTTACTTCAGCACGGACACATTTATATGTACTCACACTTATATGTCACCCAACTATTTGACATTTGGATGTTTTTTTTGTTCCTGCAGGATGGAAACTCTGAACGTGTTCCTGCACATCGACGCCGTGTACAGTTTGTCCGTCAGCCCGGTCAACGACAACGTGTTCGCCAGCTCATCGGACGACGGGCGGGTGCTGATCTGGGACACCCGCGAGCCGCCGAGCGCAGGTAAGTGGAGGAGCAGGTGAGCAACAACGTGGCATCACTTTACATAGTGATGCCACGTTGTCGCTCAGGCAGGTAGAATTAAAGCACTTTGCAAATGACGAGTCAGGTAACTCACAAACGCCTAGGATGTAATTTCTCATAGTCTGAAATATAAACACTGATGTGTGAGGCTTCCAATGGACTAAGGAAGTGGTTGTATAAAAACGTGTGTGGCCTCAGCCTCTTAAATCTCCAGCACTGGAGGATAAATGACTCAGCGTACAACCGCTGAGGATCAGTGAGCCCTAATTGACCTCTGATATAGAAAATGAACCCCTACAGTTGTCTTAGTGATAATAAAATACACGAATGGACCTCGTCTTCTCTGATGTCGTCTCTTTATGGTTGTAAAGAGACGACATCTCTTCATATGCAGTCGTTCAGTGTGTTTGAAGGACCCCGTTGGAAAAGGGTGTATACTACCTCACGACGGGACTAAGTGAGACTTGTTGATAACTTTAAAAATGCAGTGGATCATCTTGCATGACGTCCACATCCTTCTATTTTAGAAGCCTTCCTTGTGACCGAGTTGGCCTAAAAATACATTTTACAGTAATCGGTATTCCATGTGTGCCGGCCGGCTCTTTTATGTCGGTCCGTTATGACACTCACACTGACGGGATCAAAATTAAATATAAATGCTTTGTTAGCCAAGCCGCGTCTCTAAATAGAAGTGGTGTTTTAGTTTTAATTCCACTGTAGCCATAAAAATAATGCTTCAAAACGAGTAAATACACCTGATTGATTGCCCTCTCCTAGCGTATAACCAGATTCCATATAGAAAATCTTTAAAACTTTTGACAAATACACAAAGTTTATCTTTCAGTGTCATAAATGTGTAGAATGTTAACATTACATCAGGGAAAATGTGGCTTTGGGGCATTAATCTGACCAAAATAAGTATAAACAAGACGTAGCATCCATGCTGGCAGATCTGTCAGGTTGCCAATGTCAGCGTTAGCTCGTATGCTAACATGCTCAACACTTACACATTTAATGTCGACCATGTTTGCCATCTTTAGTGTGTTCACATGCTAACATTAGCTAATTAGCACTCAACACAGCTGAGGATGATGGGAATGTAATTCGTTTTTCAGAAGAAGAACCAAGTGTGTGTGAATGTTTGGCTCCAAGTAAATGATTTATTGATATTGAGACACATTGCTTTGAAAAGGAAAAAAGAGAAAAATAGGGTATTTATTTGGACAGTGTGCAGACCTCCTTTGTGGCCTGCAGCTAAGGTAAATACTTACTTATACTGTCATTAGATGATAATGCTAGACGAAACGTCACAGGATCCCCAGAGTCATTAGATTGGGCCGCCTGGACACCGTGGACATCAGTGAAAAAAGCGTCTCACTCTCGCTCCTCGTGCGTCTAAACAACCGTCACAGAAGGGTTGCTAATCATGTAATGACTCTCTTCCCGTAGAGCCGTTCTGCCTGGCCAGCTACCCCTCGGCCTTCCACAGTGTGATGTTTAACCCCGTGGAGCCCCGGCTCATCGCCACAGCCAACTCCAAGGAGGGAGTTGGATTATGGGACATCCGCAAGCCGCGCAGGTTAGACTTTTTTTTCCCCTCAGCTTCTAAAATGTCTTGAAGATTCAACTTAAGGGCACCCCTATGGGGAAATCAGCTCTGATTGCAGCATCGCTGAAAATATTACAAGCGTGCAAATAAAACACAATGGAGGTAAAAAAAAAATTTAATTGCTGTGATGTTAAATAAAACTATGCCACTGATGATATCTTCACAAGTAAGGATTCACAAATATTATTTAGTACATTCAGTCACATTGTTACTTGTCATGTGTGAATCCATCATGCTGCATATTTTATTCATGCAGTTATTGATTTATATTGTGAACTGTGAGTCTATTCTAAGAGCGGTTTGTCCGTGCCAAAACAAAATGCTTCGTCTGCATGTCTGTCCTGCTTGTGTCCACCAGGCGGCGCTGTTGTCTTACTATTAAAGCTCATCACCGCCGGTCCTCTGCCAGCTGCAGAGCCGTGGCTGCGAAAAACCAAATGTTTCCACCAATAAAATGAACAGTGAAGACATTTGGGCTGCGTGTTTACACAGACTCAGGTGTGGCGAGTTTTAGGTCGTAAAGAAAAGTCGGCCCTGAGTCATTCCTGTGTTCACCGCTGGCTCTGCCTCTCTGCAGTGTGGGCATGTTCACTGAAAGTCTCTCCATTCACTATTGAGGTTTTTCACTTTAAAAAAATAAAAAAGGGAAGGGTCTGAAATTCTTTCATCCACGTGTTTCTGTTCTCACTGTTAAGTTTAAAAGAAAATTGTCTTTAATGGCATACCTGTTTTATTTTGTCATCATCATTTTGTATTGAGAAGTCTCAACACAAAGCGTATCTTCTGTCTCATAACGTTTATTAATTGTAATATATTATAAGCTGTTGGTCAATTGATATTCAGAAATCCTGTTTTCCGAAGAGTGTGTGATTAAATTACACAAAAGGAAGAATAAGAAACAAGACAACTTGATAACTTCACGTCACTCAACAGTATTCCCTTTACATGTCTTATTTATAAGTGTGCAGGTGAAATCCAAACTCAAATAGAAACCCATAAGAAAACCGGTCACATCGTTTTGACTCATTTTCAAACGTCAGTTTCAAATATCTCAATTGGCTTCCCTCAAGTTACAATTGGAAATATCGTCTTCTTTTATGTCGTGTGCTACGGTCGTTTTATTCCACTTGAGCAAAACTTTAAACTTTTTTAGGTTTTTATTCCACTAGAAACACGAGTCGTCCTGTTCTCTGCATAATTCAATTCCCAACCCTTTACAATCATACAGTATGGCTGTAATAACAAACTGTATTAGAGAGATCGGGATGCTCATCACGTTGGGACTGAGGAAGAAGTCGTAGCCAGCTCTAATGTAGTCTTCCCTCCTGTTTCTCTCAGCTCGTTGCTGCGTTACGGAGGCAGCATGTCCCTGCAGAGCGCCATGAGCGTGCGCTTCAACAGCACCGGCACCCAGCTGCTGGCGCTGCGCCGCCGCCTGCCGCCCGTCCTCTACGAGCTGCACTCCCGGCTGCCCAGCTTCCAGTTCGACAACCAGGGCTACTTCAACTCCTGCACCATGAAAAGCTGCTGCTTCGCCGGGGACAAAGATCAGGTGGGTCATCGGGGTGTGCACGAAATCCTGAACTAAAACGCATCATTATTACAACAAGTAGAGATGCTGAAAACTCAATTAATGTGGTTAAAATATAATATTTCCACACACACATACGGGGAAGTATACGCACTGTATGTGCAGCTGTGAGAGCAATATCTGGCATATTTAGCTCCTGATACACAAAGCAGCCGGCAGAGATGTTGTTTTATCTGACGTTGGCTGCTTATTATGTAAGGAGACAATTGGAAACA
The DNA here is from genome assembly GCF_963514095.1 of Eutrigla gurnardus. Lineage (NCBI taxonomy): Eukaryota > Metazoa > Chordata > Actinopteri > Perciformes > Triglidae > Eutrigla > Eutrigla gurnardus. The sequence continues at coordinate 26,714,526 of NC_139921.1, forward strand.
TATGGGACAGAAAATAAAAATAGGTCATACTATTTCCCTCTGTGAAAATTGGGACTTCTTAGTGTTGGAGGAAAACCAGGAGCCCTCCTCCTCAGACGTGACATCATCCCGCAGCCACGTTTGTTATGTTAACAATATTCTCGGGTGTCAGCGGAGCTCGTGAAGACTTAAGAAGTGATCCCTACATGAGTGAAGGAGGTTGCTAAGAGGTCAGAGAATCGGGGTCAGGACTGCACAAGCCGCCGTTGCTTGTTGGAATCTGCTCACCTGCATTTCTTTTGTTTGAGTGGAGTAATAACACTTTACGAGGTTGCTAAGTACATGTGTAATGTTTAAACCCCAACCAGCTGTGTTTAGATGGATGGATGTACTTTATTAATCCCAAACTAGGAAATTATTATTATTATTATTATTTTTTGCAGCAGCAGCCAGACATCCAAAACATTAAATGCCCAGTGAATTAAGACATCACACATAATCAAAAGAAAAGATACAAATAAATCACCCCTCATTATTAAATGATGTGTTGACATAGATTCCTGATGCGACCCAGTATGATATTATTGGGCTTGTTTGGATCTGATAATGATGTTGGAGCGATCTCCGATGATCCAAAGAGCAGTGAAACACCCTTTGACTGACTGCCAGTGTGTTACGATCCAACTTGTTAAGGCGACGGGGCGCAACTTAAAACCAGATGAGTTTGTTAAAAAACAACAACTTTATTTTATACGAAGATAACTACTTGAGGCAGATTAGAAGAGAAAAGGAGCTGATGGGTGTTAAAATAAAAGAAATAATAAAAACTAACGGAATGAGGACTCTAAGCTAAGACTAAAATTTCATAAAAGAAACTAAAGAAAATAAAACGTTGCTAACAGTGAGTAGCCTACTTGTTAAAAATGGAAAAAACAGAACTCTACCAAATATTTCATGTTAATTATTTTGGCCATTTGAGCCCGAGCTCTATGCAACGTCTTCATGAAGACCCAGAACCACAGACAGAGGAGGATTTTCACAGAGTGACGTGAAAGCAGAGCTGCAGGGTGGCAACTAACCAAAAGTGATGGAAGAGGGAAAGAGGGAGGGAGTTACGGGTGTAACATTCCTCCTTGACGTGTCCTCTGGGGGCCCGAGGCGGAGCACAAAGGTGTTCAGTTCAGCGTGTGTTCATGAGCCCCGGGGCTACGCTGATATGAGTAACAGTAACGTCATTTACCGAAAAATAAATGGATAACGCACAATGATCTCAGCAAGTCTCAGGAAAAAGTTCAGACACCAGCAGAAAGTTTACAGAAAGGAAATTGAAGACATTTGTTTAAATCTTTTTGGCAGATAATAACTGCACAGGAATAATTCCAAACTTGACAGAATGTTAGAAATACAGCCAGACAAGACAAGACTTTCAAACAAATGTAAATGATTTTACAAAAATGTGCCTCCAGATGGTAAAATAAGGCTCGACAGAAATCCGATGGAAGACAAATGTGCTAAAAGAACAGAGGGGGGGGGGGGGGGGGGGGGGGGGTTATAAATGGAGGAGGAAAGAATGACGGAAAATATTTTAAAGAAAGAAAACATTCTGTTTAACATTGTAGACTGAAATATTTGGAACGGCTTTTGCTCCGTCTGTAACATCGACTGTGAGTGTGATTGAGACCTACAGGCGCCAACTAGAGAACCATTTTTGGTAGTAGAGCCTGGAACCTATTTGAGATGGTTCTACTTAGAAACTGGCACGGTTATACCTTGAACCTGCTATGAGAGGTTCTACAGAGAACCCTTCTACAGTGTAATGGTTCCACCTAGTACCCCCCTTTGAGAGGTTCTACAGAGAACCCTTCTACAGTGTAGCGGTTCCACCCAGAACCCCCTATGAGAGGTTCTACAGATTATCTACATGATCATGTTACGATATCAATATTACCCAGACCTAGTTCCACCCACAATGGGAACAGAGAACCCTTCTATGGTGTAATGATCCACCCAGAACTCTCTCTGGAAGTTCTATCGATAACCATTACACTTTCTAAAAGCGCTTAGTTAAGAACGCACCCAGGGGGTTCTGCCGAGAACCCTTTTAATGAAGGCCCTGGGGCCACATCTTGGCTGTCTGTGTGGGTTGGGATGATCTAATCATTCCTGTGCTTTCAATCCTTCAAGAAGTCTTTCTTCCAAAAAACGACCATTTGGATAGAAAAGGTTCCTGATGGAACTTAATGGTCTTTTTCCCCAAAGAACCCTTTATTCAAAACTGCTCAAGTAGTTTTTTTTTATTAGTCAAGACGATGTTGTACAGCCGGACACACCGCTGCCACAATTCCAACCTGGTACAGCTTCTGTCCTTCTCTCCCTTGTTACCCCCACCTTCATCGACGGCTCTAAGTGGAACCATCTGTTGACAAAGTGTAATAAGGGTTCAGACGGGGAGCAGGAGCTGCGCCGGGGTCAGACTGTCATGTCACGTCAGGAGCACGTTTGATCCACATGATGAGACGAAGCGCTGCGATAAGATCTGGTGGTTTTGTGCCATATATGTATATTGAGCTGCTCCCCCCCCAAGCGTATATGATTTCCTCTTCTTTAGGTCTGATGGAAAGTGCTGTCCTGAGAAACGGAGAAGACTTAAATCTCTAAACATCCCTCTGTTTTGCTCCTCAGTACATCTTGTCTGGGTCGGATGATTTCAACCTCTACATGTGGAAGATCCCAAAGGACCCCGAAGCCGGTGAGTTACTGAGCCCGTCTGCACAGCTGCACATTTACGTATTCTGGCGCGTCGGCCATGATTTATCCTGAAGCTTGCTTCCCCACGTGGCAAAATATTGTATCATCTAGTTCCCATGATTGTCTTTTTTTTTGTTGGTTTCTTTAACTTCACAGTTCATCAGGGTTTGTAAACAGAAGATTTAACAGTAGCTCATTTTGAAGACAAAGTGTTGCTGCAAGGTTAAAGATTTCAGTGGCGTCAGTCCGGGGAGGCAAACAAACCTGACTGACCTCGTCGCTGTGCTCTTTCACCAATGAGCGTCAGCCAAGCTGTGGTTTGCCCTCAGTTCATTTGGTCACAATATACTTTCCAGGCGGGCGTGGATGCCAGATATCCTATATCAACGTTTGTCTCTTCCTCGTCGTCTTCTACGTTCTCACTCCTGTCAAACTGCACCAAACTTTTCTGGAGTTTTGAACGTTTTCACCTGTCCAAACTCACTTTATAAATAACCACGGCGGGTAAATGCTTCGTCCCGACTGTGAACAGAAGAAGCTAATTACTCTGGGAAGAAAATCCCCAAAAATGCAACGGGCCAAGAATGTGGTCGTTTGTAGCTCTGTGTCACCACCTGACACATTTGTGGATATTATTCATCCCAGAGTTACTCACATTGAAAATATGTGTGCTTGGCCTATTTGGTGTCAGAATAACGGCAGATAATGAGTATTACATTACTGCTGTGTTTTCCAGTCTCCTGTTTCGTGTGAAGCAGGTTGAATAATCATGTTTCCATAGCCGGATGTGTTTTGTTTTGAATCCTTCGTCCTTAGACGTTTATCTCTGTGACTCTGAGCTCATGTGTTTTGTCTGCTAGCATCACTTTAAAGGAGCATACCGGTGTTACTACAGGTCACTGTCCATCGACGACATCGGCCCCCTAGTTCACACTACAGTGCGATTGTTTGTTTACGTTTTGTCCATAGTCAATAAAGTTACAGAAATGTTTGTCAAGGTTTGTTAAAACTCACCTTGTCATGATAATCCTTATGGTTCAAATACCAGTTTGAAATTCAGTTCTTGTAAGGAACTATTTTTCCAGGCGTAATAACATTCTGCAATAACAGCTGTCTTGGCTCTGTTGTGATTGACAGCTCAGGGGGCGGAACCAAAGTATAAAGGAGGTCAACGATTGGCTGAAAGTTACACTTCGGAATTTAAGGCTCGTCCTGATACGATTCATGATTTTCAACTTTTTCCTCTATGCCTGTCTGTCTGTCTGTCTGTCTGCCTGTCTGTCCGTCTGTCTGTCTTTCTAAAACCTCTGCTAATGGAGAGAAGTCATAATTAGACAGGTATGGTCCTTTTTCTAAACGACATCGTGTTCTTTCTTCAAGGAGGTGCTGGTCGTGTTGTCAACGGGGCGTTCATGGTCCTGAAGGGTCACCGCTCCATCGTGAACCAGGTTCGCTTCAACCCTCACACCTACATGATCTGCTCCTCCGGCGTGGAGAAAGTCATCAAGGTTAGTGAAGAAATATCACCGCTGTGAGTGTTTCTGAGAAAGAACGTTAAGACATCTGTGTTGTTGTTTTTAAAGCCCCGAAGGTGAGTAACGGAGAGGTAAATCTAAATATTCTGCCACATCAGCCGACAAACGTCCCCAAAGCTGTCAGGGTTGTTTTATTCCACAGTTTGAGGGTTGGTTGTTGCTCCAGATGCCCAAATGTTTGCACACAAGCAGGGGAAAAGTAAAGAAATCCTCCCGCACCCACTCCTGTTCCCCTTATCGGCGATTGGACCCTGATCCACATCAGGATGATGCAGTGGTTGAAGACGTAGCTCTGAAGGTGGACGGACTATATTAGAGTCTGTGACAGTTAGACGTGCCCTTAAGTGACACATTGATCTCCGATCACTCGACACGGAAACTGACTGAGCTCCGACTTCCCTCTGTGGAGGGGGGAAATGAGACAAAAAGATGGATTTCCCTCCTATTATTGACCGTCATCTGTAACGGATGACGTTGGGCAGCGTTCAAAAACTGGGTCATGGGAAGATATGAGCGGTTCCGCTGAAACCAGACTCTGATCCACTGCCAGGCTTTCAGAAGTCCCGGTAGCCGGGGATCAAACACCGACAGGCTTCATAGAAATGAGTAAATCAAGTGTTACTGCCGAAGCTCAACGTTGATTAGGCTGCAGCATCGGTTTTTATTGTGTCGTTTAAAATGAAAAGCAGTTTATTTTTGATCTGTCGGCTTCATTGACTGCAGTTAAACAACGACAACATCAAGAATCTGTGCCGTTGGAATGACAATCGTCGCACGCAGCAGCTGCACTCCTCTATATGAGTCTTCTTCTTCTTTATGAGTCACGCTTGTCCCGGTGCTGACCTTTTTATGAATAAACCAGGCGGCATTTGAAGTTTTCTGAATGTCTCGCTGATTTCTCAGTTAGTTTGGCCGTGCTCAAAGAAAGAGAACATTTTGTTTTGTTCTGCTTTACACCCATCAGTAAGCAGATCACTCCCACTAAAACCACGGCTGCATAGTGGACATTTATCTCTATCAAGCCTTTGAATAGCATCATATTAAACTTGAAAGGTTCTCATGTTTTTATCATTTGCTGCTCGTCTCTAAGTCTCAATCGCTGCAATTAAAGAAGAAAAGGCTCAGTTTCGTTGGACTGTATTTGTAAGTTTGTTCCCAGATGTTATATAATGTTACTCAAATGATCACAAGATGCCTCAAACAATTTTCCACTCGTCGAGTCAAATAAAAAGTTGCTCAATTGGATGGAAAATGCCCAATCTGGCTTCATCCACATGTGATAACGCGATTAATGACGAGAAAAACCTAACCTGTAAGTTTTAATCGTTACATTACATTTGTCAGCAAGCAACTAGATTTAGTCCTGACCTACATTACAATCTTTGTTACTAATGGAGAGAATAAGGGAGATTAAATTAAACGACTAACTTTGACTTTTATCAGGTTAATGTAATCATTAATCGGATTATTTTAATTGGTTCTTGCAATCGCTCTAAAACCATTCACACGAAAGCATTTGCACAAAGGGTGAGACAGATTCGGCGTCTCCTTTGTCAGTGCAGTAACACAATCGCTCTGTTTTTGTACATTTTACCGTACAGAGTGAAAGCTGAGACAGCTCCAGGTGTTCTGTAATAAGAGGCCATCAATAACGGAGAATCTGTCAAACTGAGCCGAGCCTTTCTGCTCCACGTCTATTTTTCATCCTGTCAATCTGCCTCCTAATCTGTCTTTTCTCTTTTGTCTCCATCCTCCTATCATCCTCTCCATTCATTCCTCCTCCCACTTCCTGCTGTTTCTCCACCCGTCTCAGGTGTGGAGTCCCTACCAGCAGCCGGAGAGTCTGGGTGACCTGGAGGGCCGCGTGGAGGACAAGTCCCGCAGCCTCTACACCCACGAGGAGTACATCAGCCTGGTGCTCAACAGCGGCAGCGGTCTGTCCCACGACTACGTCAGCCAGTCCATCCAGGAGGACCCGCGCATGATGGCCTTCTTTGACTCGCTGGTGCGTCGGGAGATCGAAGGCTGGAGCTCCGACTCGGACAGCGACCTGAGCGAGGAGGCCATCATGCAGCTGCACGCCCGGGGACGCCGCACCACGAGGCCCATACTAACACCTAACTCCATAGTCCCTCCCCCAAGTCATCAGAGCGACTCCGACAACTCGTTGTCCTCCTCTCTGGCTGGACCCGAAGCCTTGGGGGTAGAAGAGCCAGCGGGGGCGGAGGTGGAGGAGGAGGAGCAGCCGAGGAGACGAGGCAGGCACCAGCGGCATCCGTCCGGCTTCCTCGTGAACGAGGACTCGGACTCCAGCGAGTTCTGGCTCGACCCCATGCCGCGGCCTCGCTCCCCGAGCCCCAGGGACAACTCCACGCTGTCCAGCCCCGCCACGTCCCCCTCGCTCCCCGTCGGAGCCTCCAGCTCCTCCACGTCCACCTCCAGCTCCAGCAGCGACGACGAGGAGCGGCGCAGCGCGGTGAGGCGGCGCAACGTCATGCGGCGGAGACGCATGCAAGTGGTCTCCAGAGCCGGGGATCGACCCGAGTCCGTTCAGACTCTGTTTTCAGCCATCGACTCCTGCAGCTACCCGTCGCTATCGATCGATGACCTGTCTTCCTCCTCGTCGGCCGAGGTACGGAACTCTCAGCAAGTCAAGCCCGGCGCCGGCGGTGCCAGGGAGGAGGAGAAATGTCTGAGCCCTTCTGACTTTGTGTGTCTGAGCCCGGTAATGTCCCCCGAGAGCCAGGAGAAGGAGGACGGCAGCGACAGGACTGAGCTGGGGAGACACAGGACTGGAGGAAGGGCCTCCACAGAGCCGGCTCTGGACAGCTCCGACAGCGGCGAGGCTTGTAGCAGCTCCGCGGCTTTTGACAGAAACTCTCCGAGCCGATGCAGCCCCGGGGTGAACGGGCGACACCGGACTGTGAGGGAGAACCTCCACGTCTCCTCGGAGTCAGAGGAAGAGACTGGCGTTACACCGGAGGACACCAGGACACCGCAGAAAGACAAAGGCCTGGCACAGAGCACTATGAAACGGACTCATGTGGGCTCGGAGGAGGGCGAGTCAGGATCCTCGCCCTCGGAAAAGAAATTAAAAACATAATGACAACTCTTTCTCGTCCCAGAAAGAAAAGCATTTGTTAACAGACTAAATTCAGGAAATGGGTTTTTTTTATGGGTTTTTACAACTCAGCCTTTTTTTTTTTTTTCATTTTGCGTCTCATTATCATAGGACACGTCATATGAACTCATGCTGATCATGAGCAGAAGACGTGAAGGGAACTAAAAGTGTGGTTCACTTTTTTTTGTTTCCGAACAAATTAATTGGATAATGTCATCATTCTCTTTGTGATCAAACCGCAGATGACAATAAAAGACGAGAGAAAATATGAAAACACAAGCTAAATATTGATAACGCTGGTATTTTAGTTGAAACACATTTATTTTGTTTGCTCGGTTTGCAGAAAAGCTCCACCCAGGATTTGGAGCTCCTCCAGCCATAACAACAACAAAACAAGTCTTATGGAGGACAAAAGCTTCGCGGCATTTTAATTTTGACGGTTTCACGCTGAGCGTAAATCTGATTGGGCTTCTTTTTTATTTTAGTGATTCTCAGCTGAGACTGCTTAAGGGTTTTGAAAGAATTGACTGTGGGAAATCTTAAGGAGCACCATTTGTTTTAAGCTGTGGCACCATTTGTTTAAGCTGTGCATTGAAATGATGCTTTCAATGTCTCCACCGCTTGGTTGTTTTTTTTTTTGTGTCATTATCCGGCCCCCGGGCACCATTTCAAGCCAGCGCTCGCTTTTGTTTTCTTGCAATTAAAGAATAATTTGTTCTCCAGTGACAAATACCAGACTTCTTCCTGGGGGCTTCGCTGATTCACAAATGCTTGATTGGTGAAATAATTACCGTTTCAGACACACGTCCACGTCTGAAACGATTAAAAAAAACGTGTTATTTTACTGGCTACTTCACTACCTACTTCTGACAGTTACCATGGCAACACTGCTTTAACCCCCCCCCCCCCTCCCCCGTGAAAGAAAAATCTGTTCAGCTGGCCGTGACCTTGAGTCGGCCAGAGTAGGATATGTTATAGAGTGAACTAAAAAGCTCTTTGCTTTCGTTGAATCTAAACGTAAACATCACTGAGAATTAAAATGATGATCCAGATATCAATACGTAACGTTCATCTCACAATCCCATGACGACAGCTGAGGAAGATCACGCGATACGATAGAAAGCTCCAGAAAAACCACTAAATGGAACTTTTGTGAGATTGTTTTGTCTGCTACTATTTCCAGGTCCAAGATTTTAATCTCAACTGTAGTTCTACGAGTTTATCTCGGTGCTGACTGTTACTCTAAAAAGTATTTACTTTTCCTCAAGTTTTTTTTATATTACAGAGACCACAAGTTCAGTGTTTCCGTATAAATGGTTATCATTTCTACACGGTGGGGATTACAGTCACAATTTTTCAGGAAGCTCTAGTAAATTTTCAAAGTAAAACTACAAAAAAAAAAAAAGCAAAGGATATCACCCGTCATGAGGTGAACCACCATAAATGGACGAGTGTCTGTTAATCTTGGCCACGCCTCCTGAGATTCCCCCGACTGCGCAACGATGGTCCGTTTAAACACATGATGTCATTCCTGTCTGAGGAAACGGGCGATGCCGGTCGTGTCTGAGCGACCGGCGCTCTTCTGCCAGACGAAGCAGACTACCAGAGGGCATACCAGTGGTTGTTGGAAAAGATTACAAAGAGAAGAGAAAACACACCACATGGCATCGCGGCCTCACGAGCTGGCGGGTGACGTGGGGATCTTTGGGGCGGGCCGAGAGGGGTTATCGAGTCGTTGGTGCTGCTCGCTTGTCAAAGTGATTTCCTCCCCTTCTTAGAACGTGACAGTGTGGCCGTCTTCTTATCTGCAGGAAGTAGACTCCCTTCATGTAACCCCCACGCTTCCCCTGGGACAAATATTCAAATAGGGATATTGTGTGTGTGTATATATTTGCTCTGGGCATGTTGACATTCTGACTGGAGGGTTCCTGCACGTGGCTCAGTGATGACTCGGAGGTGTAACTTTGATCAAAGCAGTTTCATTTTTTACAAATCCCCTAAAAGAATTAAGCCGCATGTGTTTCAGGGTAATTAACCACAGCTGTGGTCACTTTAGAAGAGAATGTAGTGAACTTACAGTGGACTTTATTTTTGTATGTTTGTTTATTCAGGGAAGGTTAACTGCCTCTGTGTGCTTTTTCTGCAGCAACACCCTCCCATATAGGTCACAATCACAACTGGGAGGGGTCCCAGTACAACCACAGGCCTTGAGGACTTCCACTAGTGAGCATGGTTTAAGTCAAATGCACCATATTGGTTTGGGAGGGACGCTTTTTCCAGGTTCTTAATGGAGCACACCAAAAAAAAAAAAAAAAGTGTTGTACTTCTACATGAACACACTATTTTCTGTCAGAGGATATTTTTGTTGTTGTTTATTTCACATGACGTGACAGATTTCTGTTGTTCGTTATGTTTTTTTCTCCTCTTTTCACAGCGGTTTGTCGTAGGTGGGGCTCAGGTTGAAAAAAAGGTAATGCACCAATCGCAATGTTTGTTGTTGCTGATCACGTGACGAAGCCACACCCACACGTTCCCGAGGAAAACTGATTCCTTTTTCAGTGTCAAACTCCAGCAAACTCCAGATTTAAATGCATATTAAGTCATAAATATTTAATGGTGCACCTAGGGCCTACATTACCCACAATGCAACTCGATTGCCAACAGTCCTATCACAGGTTCAGGTGTTATGCTAGTAGTGGCTAACGTGTCCTTAAATCAGCTTTTTAAAAATCTTTAAGCTCGTTTTTCAGCCCCACCCACGTTGACTCGAGTGACATCACTTGAGGCAATTTTTCAGAATTCAATCAGCTCCCCTCTTAGAGTTTCTTCCCACACATTCAGCAGAAGCTGTTGTAAACCTCCTAACAGACTTTTCATGTGTAAAACCTGGAGTTTCCCTTTAAGAAAACTAATTGTCTGAGACTTTAAACCCTCACTGCTGCATCATATTCCAAAAGAGCAGAACTCCCCCTTTTTTTTAGATTGAGTCCTCACGAATTCTTATCCCGTGCCGACAGTTTGCTCCCGATGGCCCCAGATGGTGTTTTGGCCCCGAGTAGTTTGACCACAAACCCAAACACATGTACAACTCAATGGGATTATCGTGGTCGTCCTGCAGGATCCCATACATGGTTCAGCTTTAACAGCAAGGACAGCTATTTAAGAATTCCCCTCCCTACATGACTGGAATACCTTGGGTGCTTGCCAGAGACCAGACAGAGCCCAGTGTACCGGCTCTTCACATGACCCGTGGTGCGCCTTGGTAAGGAGGCCTGAGTTTCTCTGCTCCACTGACTTCTTCACAAGATATTCTGGGATTCTGCTGAATAGTATTACGTTGACGTCAACGAGCCAGACCCGGGCAGAAATGACTCCAAACGGTGCAGCGTGCCACCAGGATAATTATAAACGTTTCAGTGGTTAATTACAACGGGTTAATTGGTGCGTTAAATAAGCCGTCATTGGCAGCGTTGAGAGGAAGAGCCACTTATCAGCTGGCCAATTACAGGGCCCGACACTGCTCTGTGGGCTGGACCTCTTAGTGTGGTTTAAGTGACAGAATGGAAAAACTCATTAGCAATTTAAATGAAAAAGTATAACAATTAAAAGCCTCTTTTTTTTAAAGGCAGGGCTCGAGGTATGGCAGCTGAAATATCTCAACTATCTGATGAGTTGCCATGGACTCAGGCACACACACACGGTGTTCAGACATGGACTTTGGTGATTCAGCTCATGACATTTGTGATTTTCAGTTAAATGTCTGAGGTTTGGCACAGCTATCACGTTTCCCCTCAGGATGAATTGTAATAAAGAGATATTCTCTCATGTGCATATAGTTTGGACCTCAGATGGATTTAAAGTGAATTGAAGCAACAGGATCGGTATAAGAGAGAAATAATAGCAGTCATAATAATAAATAATAGAAAAAAAAGGACTGTAAAAAAAAAAAAACGTTTAAGAATAATGGAATAATAATAGAAACATGACTAGTAATAACAGCAGAAATAAGCTATACAATAGAATAATAATGAATAGATCATTTAAATGTAAACGTGGATGCCTGTAGGTTAATCAGCTAATGGAGGAAGATGAAGAAGAAGAAGGTGTGTGGAGACTGAGGTCAGGATCGAGCTGCGGTCAGCTACTTTTGCTTTTGTTCTCCGGTTGGCTTTCATCACCGCCACCGCGCTGCCGCTGGGACCGGGGCGGGCGGTGAGCTGGCAGTCTGCTCCCGGTCCGTGACGTCACTTTCCCAAACATTTCACCCTTGGAAGTTTGTCCATATAAGGAAGAGCGCTCCACTTTCTCCCGACCGCCGGGGCTATCCCGTGCATCTTCCCTGCTCTCTGTGTGTGTGTGTGTGTGTGGGCGCGTGCGTGTGCGCGCGACAGATTGAGGCAGAGGAAAAAAAGGGAGAGAGTCGCTTTACCTTACATGGGGCAGACAGACCTGGCCTTAACTTGACGTGTTTACAGGAGCCTCGTTGTGACTCACCTTTCTTTTTCTGAATGGCTGGGAGTCTGTCGTGCGCATGCGCAGCGCGGATACTTTACTGTACAGTACTTTACACAGGATGGGAGAGCTGATTATGGGCTGGATGTATACAAACCGGTTTTTTTAACCGGTTTGTTTAATGATAATCTCAATCTGCAAAGTAGCAGGTAAGGTATAAACGTAGTGGAGTAACGTGTACAATAAGAGTCTCTGAAATATAGTGGAGTATAAGTATAAGTACAATAAGTAATTCTAAGTATGGAACAAAATTATATTGTTCACTGTTAATTTCAGATCTATATTATAAGATATAATCAAATAAATGATGTAATATTTTAGATAAAGATCAAACTTCACAAGCCTTTAACCAGCTTCAACGTCAGTGACGTACACATTAATGCATCAATAATAGCCTCATATACATTATTCTATTTTATTTCTATTTTTACTAACGTAAAGGATAACTAGTTGAAAAACACCCTAATTAACAAAACCGCCACGTCACCAATTTGCTTTTTTTTTAAAATTATTATTATTTTTTAGTTATTAAAAAGTTTCCGCTTTGTTTAGTAACGCCGGGAGAAGTAACGCGTTACACAGTATCCCCACAGTCGGAGCCATGCAGTCAACCTTGGATATAAAGCCTCCACACTGACGGCCGCACCGGCCAATCCGCTCCGAGGAGGCGGGTCATGTGCTTGCCCGAGGCGTCCAATCAGATCGCTCGGTCGGCTATCGATTAAATTTGTCTGAAGCAAAGTTTTTTTTTGTGTGTGTGTTGCGTCTGTCGCTCTTCTTTTGCCACCGCGGAGGCTTCTGCTGCTGCTGCTGCTGCCGGGCAGAAAGACTAGAGGAGAGGGAGAGAGAGAGAGGCAGAGAGACTCAGAGAGAGAGAGAGAGAGAGAGAGAGGGAAGCCGGGGGTGGACCGTTAATTTCATCCACACCGTCTTGAATGCGTGGCGGAGTAGAGCGAGCTAATATACCGAGATCAGCGCGCCGAGGACCGGGGGGACGTAGCCTACGAGAGAAGCAGAGAGCGTCCGCATATATCTATTTATATCTATATATAGATAGATAGACATAAGGCTGTATAGATACATTTATACTATGGAAGAGTATGATGGAGAGATAGACTACATGCACCAGGAAGATGACTGGGATCGGGATCTGCTCCTGGATCCTGCATGGGAGAAGCAGCAGCGAAAGGTGAGACTTCCTCCTATAGGTGCGGAAGTGTGTGTGTGTGCTGGTCGATGATGGTTACATTAATAGTTAATTTCACGTCATCACACGCGAGTCGGTTACTTTTTGACCGGCTGGTCGGATGAGTTGTGCAGCGGCTGTTTACTTTGTAATCATCGGGGCTCGTTATCGCTTCGCTTAATCACCTGTTGGGCTTTTTTTTTCTCTAAGCAGCAAAACGAGCTGCGAAACTTTACTCACGTTTAGTAGAAGAGAGGGGGGGCGACTAAATACTGGACAGGACGCCCACCTTTCCGGCGCAACAGATGTCAACCATGCGCTTGACTGCATAGTGTGTGTGTGTGTCTCTGTGTGTGTGTGTGTGTGTGTGTGTGTGTGTGTGACACTGGCCCCTCCTGTCAACTGGTTTATGATGCGACGTGGATTAGGCCATGCTTCACTACCGGGGATGGAGTGTGTGTGTGTGTGAGGAGGAGGGGGTGTTGCGGGGGGTGTTGGGGGGGTTGAACCCTTTTATTTGGCTGTTTACGTGCAGACTTCTGGGATGAACCAACGTTGTGTTCCTGTTTGCTTTAAAAGTAGTTTGTTCACCTTTTTTTTTAACGCATTATTATGACGTATGAACACAAACTCATCCGTCATCTTCCACAATTAATGGGCCTAGACCTCCTTATACTGTCTTTTAACATCACCTACACGGGTCCAACAGCTGCTGCTCTTCCTTTTTTCTTCTTCTTTTTTTTTCTTCTAGACAGAGTATGAATGGTCTGTTTCAGGAAGGGGGTGTTGCCTCTTCTTTTCTTTTTTTCCTTCTTCTTCTTCTGCTTCTTCTTTCTGCCCATACTGTTCCTCCGCTTTGAAAAAGTGGGGAAGAAAAAGCTGTGGAATCTGAGTAAGCGCTGCGGTTTGGGTTGGGCTTGTATGGGAGCAAGCGTGCCCAAAAATGGTAATAATCGGCCCCTCTCGCTGCCTTTGGAAAACCCCCCCCCCACAAGTTTCTTTCTTGCTCTGCAAACTCTCAGCTTCTAGTTTCCTGGATTATGTCATCGACAGGCTGCTACCGGTAGAAAGCCAGTTAAAGGGAGCCAAGTCAAAGGTATGCAGGGGCTGATGTGTCAGGTGTGCACAGTGGGCGAGGGGAGAGAGAGGGGGGGGGGGGGGGGGCATCTTCAGGAGGGGCCTCGAACTCATCCTGCACCATAGGAAGCAGGAACACCTGACCTCCCCTCCATCCTGGATCACAGGCTTCCATCATGGTGAAATACTTAACCCCCATTGATCTAATCATCCTGCAGAGAGTGGCCATGTTTTATTCATCTGTTCCTCTCGGCGATGTTGAGATGTGACCAGATGAACACACAGACATGCACCTCTGTCCTGGCCAAGAGCAGTGCAGTCTCACACACACACACATCCATGGCCTCAGCAATCAGCTTTCCCCGCTGATGAACACATTACCCAGGAGCCCTTCGTGTTTGTCATTATATTATTATCATTATTGTTGGTTGCTTCAGTCGTTGCTTCACTTACAGCCTGAAGGAAATACATTCTGTTGAAGTTTTCCCACCAAATCGGAGCTAAAAGCAAACGTCAGAGTCTGTGAAACTGGACTTTTAACGCTGGGAAACAAACGAAGCTCGACAACTTTTTGGCTCCGTTTTTGCAGTTCACGTCGAGGCGTGCAAACCCCGGCGTGTCAGAGAGCGCTTGGAATATAAATGCGTCCGATTGCAAGTCTGAACCTGATCCCCGAGGCGTAAAGGCGCTGGCGTCCTCTTATCTCGCAATCCTGACGTCTGTTGCAGATCCAGGTGTCTCAGGTACGCCGAGCCAGATGTTGCTGGGAGCGGCCGCTCCCACATATTTCTTCACTGAGGCAAAATAAGGCCAATTTTTGTTTATGATTTAGTCGCATCGCGCTTCTGTTGAACAAACAAACGCACAGGAACGGTGTGTTATCGTGGCTGGAAGGTGGAGTTCAGGTGTTAGCTGCTGTGGCTAATCTATCCTGGTTTGTCCTTATAAGGGTATAAGCTGCAGCACCTTGGATCAGGCCTGCCTGGAAACCTCCCACATCCCATCTCCCACACCCCAAACACTCCCAACACACACCCACATTCCCCTGCACAAGCCAGGTCACAGACCTCATCGATGATTGGTTCACTTAAAAAAATAAAAACACCATTTGATCACCTGACACCAAGTGGAGGGAAAAAAAGCTAAATTACGAAATAATGGATTCAACTAAGACTCCATGAATCTGTCCACGCTGCTGCGCAGGAACTTGTCGTATTTTTATATGCATGTGACGCATGCAGGAAGGGCCGCTTCATTCCCCACTTTGACTAATCAGCAGCACCCTTGGGTGGGACCGTCGCTGGCAGAGGGCGTCCGAACCCGAGCATGCTGACCTACATACACACACTTTTTACTGGTACCTGCTTCAGTATGTGTGAACTTTGAGGAAACGTGTGTGTGTGTGTGTGTGTGTGTGTGTGTGTGTGTGTGTGTGTGTGTGTGTGTGTGTGTGTGTGTGTGTGTGTGTGTGTGTGTGTGTGTGTGTGTGTGTGTGTGTGTGTGTGTGTGTGTGTGTGTGTGTGTGTGTGTGAAGGTGGCAGCTGTTTTTTGCTAAATTGCATAATAGGATGTGTAACGTCAGCGCCGGCCACCTCACGGAAAGCTTCCCATCATCAGATTCCTGTGTTCCCCATGATGCACCTTGTGCAGCCCTCTTTTTAAACAAAAGAAGAAGAGCGTCACAGAGCGGCGTTGACAAAGCGGGGAATGTGGAAAGAGTGAATCCCTCTCTCTCTCTCTCGCCCTCTGTGTGGCAGGTGGCTCTGCGTTATGTGCTGAAATGTTGCTTCTTTTCACTACATAAAACATGAGCACGCTGACGAGCATGTCACCCCCCCCCCCCCCCCCCCCCCCCCACACACACACACCATATTCAATAAACTGTCATGTGATGTTTTCCATCCTGCAGCCTGACATCGAGCCTCAGATCCAACTCAAATTATCTATTTTCAGTTGCTGAAATGAAAGTGTGCACGTGGTTTAATGAGAGAAGTAGTGTAGTCATGTGCAAGTCGCTGGTTCGGATTCCTTGGGGGGAAAAATTAAATATTTGATGTGACAGCGACACTTCTTCTTCTTCTTCCCTCCAATGCTGATGAGATATTTCTATCTACTTACTAAATCAGAGTTACAGTTACACTTCCTAAGTTATTGTTTAATATGAGTAAAAATGTACATTGTTGTTCTACGGATTAAACAAACAATGGGTTTTTGGAGGTGCTGATAGGCAGATTTAGATACATTTGGACACAGCGAGGCTCGCTGTTTCCTCATTTCCAGTCTTTATGCTAAGCTAACTAGCGGCAGGATGTTTTCATACGCAGTTCGTAGCTAGTAGTTAGTATATAAGTCGCATAATCGCTTCTGGCACTGGACATTTGTAACTTCTCGTAAGATATCGTACGATCATACGATGTATGAGAATATGTCGGCTGTTATTGTTATATTATATATCCTCCGTCATATCCTTTTCAGATCTCCGTACAAAATGAGTTTCATGGCCGGAAACGTCTCCGTATTTATTTCTTTGTCGCTTAGTCATCCGTCAGGGCCACCGCTCCTCTTTTTTGGAAAAAGTTAGAAAATTGTCAGATATCTTAGTAGACGTCTTGGGTGCACAACCAGACGATAAATCCCAACAGGGGCTCCCCCGGCGGACCCGTCGTCCCGCCTGGGTCAGGCTGTCGGGGCCCCGTCTCGTTTGTCCTGATTGATGGGGTCACGGGTTGACATCACAGCTGACGGGGCCCAGGAGACATCCAGACATCCACCCGTCCCACCGGAGGAGGCTTTATGCGTACACTCACAGCTCGCAGTTCTTTTCTGAACCAAAAAATCAAGTAAACTTGCAGTCAATTACGTTCAACCAATCAGATCTGATCATTTAAACACGGAAAATTAAAGACGAGCTTTATTATTTACACCATTAATAACACTATTTACAGTGTTGAAATGGGTTTCTCTGCTCCAGTTGTTCCGGTTATGAGTCATCCTGCCCCTTCTTCCTTTTCCTCGCCGTCAGTAACTGGATCCTGCGTGAACACGGTCAGGGTTTGATCCGCTGCGTTTCATAATCGACCGAAACATCTTGTTATGTGCAGCTAATGAGAAGCTTTCAGTCTGGAGGAAACCATCTACTCTTTAAGGCCCCGAGGCTCCTTGACTTGATGTATGGAGTGTTGGAAGATACTAAGCTGTGAATAATGACTCTTATATAACCAGAGTCCACGTCTCAGACGGGCTTTGTTCTCCACTGAGGTGCACTTTTAGTTGGAGGGCTGGTGGCCGAGTTTAAAGTCAGAGGGATCGCTGACATGGTCCGATCCATTAGGGTTGTTTTACTACACGTGGGTGAAACCAACCGTGCTGGTCGTTTGGCTCTTTGGATGGTGATGACGGTTGAGTTTTACAGATATTCATGGTCCTCAGACGATGAATCCTAATGATGAATCCCTGATGTGTGGTTTTGAGGGAAACGTCAACTACCAGGTTGGGTTGCTGAGAGTTTTGTTACAGATGTTTATGTCCCGTAGACGGTATATAAGGATGGTGATGCCACCTGTTACAGATTTGAAGCCTTGAGTTTGGCATTTATCATCTATTTGACTCTAAATGGGACCATAATTTAATAAATTAACATAATGCTGTATTGAAGAAGACTTGAAGCTAGAGTTTGAGACCATAAACTCAGAAGTTGGGTAATTTTTTCATAGACTCCCTTTCAATCGGGCTTCTTTTTGCAACCAGAGGAGTCGCCCCCTGATGGCCATTACAAAGAATGCAGGTTGGCTTCACTTTTCAGAACTGGAGGTTGCTGCCCGGAATGATGCTAATTAGCAAAAGCTACCGTGTTAAACTAAGATGAGAGCATGTGACGTTTAACCCCTTCTGGGCCAAATGATGACGTCAGCACGATGGTATATTTAGCCTTGTTAGAAAATAATAGATCACATCTCATCATAGAGAACCTTACTAGCAATCAGGAAGTAGAAACTTACAAGAATGCATCTGAAACTACGGGGCTCCATCTGGAGAATTACTTCCTTCCTAAAACACTTATTTTTCTTTGCATCTTTAGCAATTCAATAATGGAGTGCGTCGAGGTCGTGGTACCTGACAAAACCTCTCATTCTTCTTCTCTATGAATATCGGTGTACTACTATAACTTTTTTTTTTTTTTTTGTGCTAAATATCTGTTTAAGTTCCAGTGATTTAGAAAGCAGACGCCAGCTCTGGACGTCTGAGAGAAGCTTGAACCTCTTCGTCCTTGCTCCGTCTGGAACACATTTCCATGCTTAGGTTTCAGTTCTTTTATTTGTTTGGGGAAGGTGAAAGCTCATTCTTCCTCATCAAGCCATACAAAAGCATCTGGGTGTTTTTTTTTTTTTCTTTTTAGAAACCACTGTTTGAAAAGTCAAATGTGAGCAATTACCAGACTGTTATCTGAGCAGCTCCCAAATGCCAGGGCCCTGATGCAAATTCTTCTATAGCTTATTTTCTCAGGCTAAAGCTCCACATTTAGAAACGTATACAGAAATGAGCTCCGAGCTCTCGGTCAAAGGTCAATACGGCGGTTTTGAAGGCCGGCGGCGTGATGCATTTTAAATGACCTTTTTCAAAAGGTGTTTGAATAAGTTTGACTGCTTTGCATCATAGTTTCATAACGGAGACGCTGGAGTTTTATACGTCTGCAGCTCGGTGGCAGAATGGAGACCCCCAGAAGGGGAGGTTCTTTGGATTCCACATCCACCATGGGATTTTGAGGTCAAGGTGCATTTCCTGTTCAGCTAAAATAAAAAAAAAGAGACTGCTCAATGCTGGAGTACGTCTGGAACCACTACACACTTACATGGTCACATGTCTTCAATAGTATAGGACCCAGGGGGGGGTTTATAGGTGATCCGTCTGCATGTTTCCAAGGAATTTTCTTGCACCACATGGGAAGGATGTAGCCGGGTCTTTCCTCCGCTAATGCTATTAATCAAACCACATGCGTCGTCAAGTGCATGTGCTGCCTTTGAAGCCGACGGGGGGACTCGTACTGGACACGGACCGGACTCCCAGGCCTTATGAACATGTGAGCGTTTCAGCCGTAAGCCTCCTCGCTGCAGCAGCAGCTGTGGAAGGAGCAGGCGGCAGCAGCAGGCGCACCTTTCCAATAGGTAGCCGTGTGGGCGGAGCTCCGTGGGAGGAGGGGGAGGAGTCGGCGAGTGGAAGGAGAGGTTCAGACAGAGGAGCTTTCAGGTCTCCGCACAAAGAGAGCGTGTTTCAGGAGGCCGTCCTTTGTCACGCTGTCAAACGGGAGTCAATAATTCATCATCGCTCGGCTATCAGATGACTCTTCTTTACGGTGCTCCGGGGTCTTTCCCCTCGTTTGGTGTTCAGAAAACATCACACCCGTTTGTATTTGAAGTGAAATTTGAGCTTTTTGGTTCAGAATATAATGCTCTAGCCAGCAGCTGCTTAGCTTAGCGCAAGGATTGGAAACAGCTAGCCAAACAGTTGCCAGGCAACCAATGGGGACTCCAGGCAATTACTGGTCCAAACCAAACTTCAGCGGTGCTGGTAGGCGGGTTTAGTTTTTAGTTAACTGTTTGGATGAAGTCAGGCTAGCGGTTTCCTCCCCTGTCTTTATGCTAAGCTAAGCTAAGCATCACAACCAAAAGCTCAGCAAGACAGCCAAAAAAAAAGCCCATTTCCTAAAATGTAGAACAGGAGGAAATGGAGCACAGGTCGTTAAGTTTTAACGAGCAGTCGGCCTATCTGGAGGTATTTATGTAGTAGCTGTCGTATGCTAAGGAAGGCTTTTAAAAGTTTCTAAAGTTTGACTTTTCCTCGCCGCGGTGGCTCACACTAACTACCCAGCTCTCCTTCTGCTGTTTATCCAAACGCTTATTATTATTATTATTATTATTATTAAGCTTCACTTCCCAGGCGGCACAAGGAGTATTTTAACCTAAGTGGAGGTTAAAATACTGTTATGTAATTTAAATTATAGAAGAAGATGAAGATGTGTAAAAGCAAAAGATCCTAAAGGTTTCTCCTGACAGTTATGGCTCCCTTCTCATCAGTTTGACTCCCTCTTCCCTCTCGTTCTTTGCTCTTCCTCCCGACTGCACAGTGTGACTGAGTGGGAGGCGACGGCTGGAAGGAGAAAAGTTTCAGCGTTGAAATCTCCCTCCAGCCGTTATCAGGAAGCCTGTCTTCCACCGCACACATGAGGCGCGTCGTTATTATCTGCTCTGCGTGTAATAAATAGGCGATTGCAGCATTTGAACGATGAAGACCGGATGTGTCTGTGGGTTTTATTTGCACTGTAAGTCAGAGGGAGTTTAATCCGGTGTGGTGAATCAGACGTCCTAGGTGGCCGATATCACAGGCGAGGAGTGCAGCGGTTAACGAGGAAGCGAGGGGCGATAAAAGTCGACGTTGTGGGCCTGGAATTATGATAATGTTGCAAATAAATCAATGTGTGAATCTGCATAGTGAGTCTTTGGGAAAAGAGAGAGTGTTGTGATGGAAAGTGAGGCCAGAGGCTATTTGTTCTGCTGTACTCGTCCACTTTCCCAAAGTGGGACAAGTATTGAACATCCGACTTCCAATCAGTCCCTGCGATTGATCGCTCGTGGTCACTTAGCCTCCCTGCAGGCGATGTTGCGTTACGCGCCGATGACTCTCTGCTGTTTGTGAAACCAACAATTAAATTCAGCAACAAAGAACTGACCGACATCTCTCAGCTCTTTGTTTTCCTGGCTGCAGGATTAGTCTCCACGCTCCCCGCGTCGCTTCGATTCGCCACAGTAAACAACGGTGAAGTGCTGCACGGCGACTGTCATCACAATTAGTAACCGACACCCTCCCACTCGGGGAGCCCTGGTAACCCAGCACCGAGGGGGAGCGCCGGCAGCAGGCCGGCGTGTGGTTGATGGAGATGGAGGGCCCTTGGCGGGGCCGGCGAGTGGTTGGAGCCGTGTGAAGTGCCGGCAGCACCGAAGCAGCTGGTTGTGTCACTCGTTTGTAGCTGCGATCGCTTGGAAAGGCATCTTCTTCTTCTGTAAACGTCCTTTTCTCCCCCCGTACGACCTTTGTGACCTTCCAACAATTTTCAAATTTCATATGTTCCTTCCTGCTGTCCATCATATTCTCAGGTTGTGAATCGTATATATCTTCTGTTGGTATGAATGACTAACAGAACTGTCCCAGATACACAGGGTTTCCCCCGGGAAACGGTCCAGCTGCTTTTTTTGTCTTAAACACGGCTCTGACTAATTACTGCAACACAAAAACAACACGTCAGCGATGAAATCAATCATCTGCCGAGCTGAAAGTGAAACTAACCCGATCCCGCAGCATCTCATTTCAATATTTATGCAAACGACGGTGTCGACAATCGCCTCGCTCGCCCCGCGACCTTTGCTCCGCGCCGCCGCCACTTGTTTCCCCCGCAGCCTGATGAGCTCATAAAGAGGACTTTAGTCTGGTGCGATGCTATTTCAGGAAAAACCCTGCAGCTCTGGAAAGAGAGAAGAGATCGTCCTGAATGTAATGGGACCATAAAATCTGTTAGTATTCTGCATGAATCCCTTTGCACAGAAATGAACAAAGGAGCATTACTTTGTCGGATGAATTTATGCGTGATGCATCTGTAAGATTCCTCTTAACTGCGGTGGAAGGAGGCCCCCAGGAAAGGGGCCAAACGACGGGTCCGTATGTGATGCCATTGGGCCCCAAGAAACGTTTTGCTATACTTACGCCGCCGTCTCCAAATGAGATAAATCAACTTCCCAGAATGAATACTTGAATTTAAATCATTAGGCCCCTCAGAGTTATATCATTACTTTTTATGGCTGCAGCTCGCTACATCGCTGTGTAGGGAGATAAAGTCCCCATTCTTAATCCCGCCCACGACGCTCTGATTGGTCTGCCGTTTCAGTTTGTTACCTGGATGCTCGTCTCCGCGTCTCCGTCCTGAAACCAGCTGTGAGGTTTTCTCTCTGCCGAGTTGAAAAGGTTCCCGCTTCTCTCTTTGACTCACATGTGGAACTGAAGATCAGGAAACACACACACACACACACACACACACACACACACACACACACACACACACACACACACACACTGTAAGCAATGTCATCATGTTAAAATATTTTCATTTTTGGAACATGAACTATTTTGGAAACAATAGGGAGAAGTGAGAAAACACAGTGGTGGAATATTTTATGTACAACTACACAAGTATGTACACTTTTAAGGTACTTGTACTTCACTTGAGTTTTTGGATGACAGCATAAATTACTAGTTAATTTGCAGATTCAGATTATTAACACATAATAAACATCAACTAATATGTGTTGTTATGGATTAAGCCACCAGGCAGGAAGTAAATTTATGCACCAGAAGGTTTTCGGCCCACGTCGGCTTACGAGACGATCCAGACACAACAAGCAGGACTGATGACATAATGAGAGAGAGAGAGAATAAATACACCTCCATGCAATATCAAAGCAAATATGAAACACAATCCATTTTAGGGAAGCATAAGTGAGGCCTTTAACACATCAAACATAACGTTCCCTCCTACACGTTTTACAGCCAGAAACACTTTGTCAGTAAACAGGAACCGAAGTCGCCGACGTTTAAAGGAAAAGCACGTATTTAAGATCACGAGACATTATAGTGCGTTTCGTTTTCGACCCTCCAGATCACACAGGTGTTTTCTATTCCCGTCTCAGTCCAGATACCACGACTCAGCTACACCTCTCCTTTTGGTACTTTGCTCTATTTTGACACGAATACTTTTGGACTTTACACTGGTATTGTTACTTTTATTGAGTAAAATATTTGTGTATTTCGGTGTATAACATGTAGAATATCTTGTTCGGGTCCTGAGAAATGTAGCACACATGCAGTACAGTTGATACAGATGTGTTGAAAGCCCCCCCCCCCCCTTCTCCCAGTCAGGTGTCGGTCAGCAGTGGGGAAAAAACTGCTGCTCCGGCACAAAGCGGCACCACGACCCGCCGCA
The DNA here is from genome assembly GCF_963514095.1 of Eutrigla gurnardus. Classification (NCBI taxonomy): domain Eukaryota; kingdom Metazoa; phylum Chordata; class Actinopteri; order Perciformes; family Triglidae; genus Eutrigla; species Eutrigla gurnardus. The sequence goes on from NC_139921.1 coordinate 26,737,709, forward strand.
CGCTTCCCGCCACACCGCCGCCGCCAACCAGCTGCAGGCGAACCGAGCTGCTGCTGACTCATGACGACTGTGCGATGACTCGGGTGAATAGGCCACTGTAATTTCCCATCACACTGTTTAGACAGGCGACTGACTGACGGCTCAGGCATGACTCGGGGGAATTACGCCCGTGCTGAGTCGCTGTGATGGCAACTTTATCACTTGTCTTTTTGTATCTGGCAGATTTAGATAAAGTTCTGTTGAAATGTATCGATGCGTTTACAACTTTCTAATCAACATAGCGTTTACATAAAGAATATAAAATATGAATATGATTCAAGTAGTTACTGCAGTGTGCACCGCTATGCATCCGTGTGTCCGTGTCCATACAGACCCGGGTCCTCTACAGACCCGGGTCCTCTACAGACCGGCCTTTGTGCAGCGGGACCCTCCTGCTCTGAGCCGGTGAAGCGGAGAGAGAGACAGAGAGAGAGACATAGAGCATGCCTTCTTTGATACCTCCCTCTCCATTTGAATAACACCTGCACGTGGATTTGCATCCCATTTGTGTGTTGTGAGATCAGCAGAGATGCTTCATCTTCTCGTGAACTCGTGGCGTGCTCAGTTAGACGTTTGTCACCATATATGGAAGGTTAATGGAAGCGGTGTGACATCACTGAAGCTGGAAGATTCTTGTGTGATGTTGTAATAGTGCAATGTAAAAAGAATCCTCATCAAAATGTGCTCAATTCCAAATTCAGAGCCTTTTGCCTCCACGCAGCTCTCAACATGCCGACGGCTGAGCCGGCGGCTCGCAGCAAACGGTGCTAACGGTGCAAACGGTGCTAACGGTGCATACGATAGCAACAGTGCTGACGGGGCTAACAGTGTTAGCCTGAGTTTTCACATGAACAAACACACACTAGAAAGCACAGAGAAGCTCGGATTACCACACACACAGAGGGAGAGTGACATCATCCTCCGCTCAGGTAAACATCACTCCTCTATATCGTTACATAGCATCGGGCTTTACTTAAAACAACATTTAAAAAGGAAATACACTGGAAAATGTATTTAGTTCTGATATCTGATCCAGCATCAGTGTTAGAATGATGATTTCTGATCCAGCATCAGTGTTGGAATGATGATATCTGATCCAGCATCCGTGTTGGAATGATGATATCTGATCCAGCATCAGTGTTGGAATGAAATCCCTCCAAGCCGTCACAGACGTTTTCGTGCTCGATGTCGCCGAGCGCTCGGGGAGCCGTGGACGTGGGTTTTTATTAAGAGCCTTGGCGGCACAACCGAGCTTGTTTGTTTGTGGGTCTCCAGGCTTGTGTGGTTGTCATAGCAACCGCCCAGTGTTGGGTGCTCTGCGGCATTTTCACAGACGAGGCACTCTTTGTGAAATGGACTCGGCTGGGGAAAGAGCTACTACCACTCTCGGACTTCTCATTGTGATACACACACACACACACACACACACACACACACAGAGGCCACAAGAGAGTAAATATCAGTGGAATGGTCACAATGGCCACTATTATTAGCCAATCTGCAGTTTTTTGGCCGTCTCACTGCTCCGTCAGCACGGCCGTGGAGAGTGTGTGTCTGCATGCACGTGTGCAAGTGCACGTGTCGAAGCGTATTTGCTGCATGCATGTATTGGCGCACAAAAAGGCAGGCTGTGTGTGTGTGTGTGTGTGTGTGTGTGTGTGTGTGTGTGTGTGAGAGAGAGTGTGTGTGTGTCTCTTCCGAAGCAGCAGCCAAGGCGAGAGATAAGTGTAATGGGATGACGGTGCTGAGTCGGCACTTTGCAGTAACAGCCTGTTCGAGTGGCTGGTTGGGTGGATGCTGCACCTGAGAGACTGTCGCACTCCATCATGACTGCAGGCTGGAGAGGAAAAGAGTGTGTGTGTGTGTGTGTGTGTGTGTGTGTGTGTGTGTGTGTGTGTGTGTGTGTGTGTGTGTGTGTGTGTGTGTGTGTGTGTGTGTGTGTGTGTGTGTGTGTGTGTGTGTGTGTGTGTGTGTGTGTGTGTGTGTGTGTGTGTGTGTGTGTGTGTGTGCATAAATGCAAGAAAACATTGCCATGCCAAGCAACGCTTCACCAATGCACACATTTGTTTTTATTGCTGTTATTGTTAATCAAATGGAAAATTTGAGATATTTTGTTTCAAATTTTATTCACATTGATTTCTAAGTCATATTTTGCACAATTGTAAACCTTAAGATCTTGACTAGAATAGAAATTCCATTCCTGGGTTTGAAGTCCTTGATGGTTCTGAGAAGCTGAAGTAGCTAAAGAAGCATCTCAGGACACGACGTCACCCATAAATAAAGCCGGAAACAACGAGTCACCAGAGCATTTTGATAATTAATTCATCGTGGGTTGTTGATTGGACCAAACAAGATGATTTGAAGATGCCGCAAAGGGCTCTGGGAAATTGATGTGATGACTGATGACTTTTATCGACCAAAGAAACCGATGAAATAACCTGCAGATTAATCTTCATTGAACATAAGAGGCTAGTTGCATTCCTAACAGAATGCTTTTTTTTATCAGATATTTCCTGATTAAAGCTTAATATTTGACTATAATACGGCCGGTTAAGTTAAAACTTGGTCATTCAACAATAGAGACTCATAGATGCAGAAAAAGAGAGTGAGTGAGACGTCCAGCTGAGCAACTCTCAAAGGGAAGTGAGCCACAGTGCTGCTGGGATTATTATAGTCAGTCCCACACACACACACACACACACACACACACACACACACACACACACACACACACACACATCCTCAACTGAGCCCGTTTACTGTTTTTGGAGCTGGAGAAGTGTGTGTGTGTGTGTGTGTGTGTGTGTACTCAGGTGACTCTCCAGTGAGCTTTAGAGGAAGGAGACGGAGAGGGATGAACAATGACCTTTGACCCTTTTTAGCACTCTCCCCTTGCTAGTTGGCAACCCTCAGACTCCTGTCCTTCCTGTGTTTGAGAGAGAGACGCAGAGAGAGACAGACGGGGAGAGAGTGAGAGTTTTCCCCTTCATCCCTCCAGCAGGTTGAGCAGGCAGACGGGTCATCTTGTCCATGAGTCACTCTTTCATGCTGCTGCTCCAGGTGTGAATGTCTCCATGTCGGGGAAGTCTAATATTCTGCTTTATCGGGACTTTTTCACTCCATTAAAATATGGAACTAACTCCATCAGGACGTTTCAGGGGCGTTGGTGTGGTGGAAATGTACAATTGATTTGAAGGATGGTTGGATCTACAAAAATGAGACTCCAATGAAATGGAAAAAATGAACAAAAACCGCCGGTTTAAAAGCCCATATAAACATTTTTCACATAGTTTTCGTTGTTACATTTGTCCGCTGGGAGCCACCGTATAGCTGGTGATTGGTCGGAGCCTCTCTTCAAGGTTTTCCTGGCAAACGCAGAAGTTTGTGGTCATAAACAGCCCTGTTGTTACCCGTTTTATGTGATGCTGCGTTATGAGGGAGTTTAAGTTAATCTTGAAACTTCAGCTCCTGCTGGGTGCAAAAGAATAATCGTCTTTCTGCTTCCCATCTGTCCCATCGTGTACAGTAGTTGTTCTACCCTCGTCGTGCCTCTCTGCTCTCTCGCCTCCCACTCAGCTGCTGAGATGGAATTTGTGTTCGCGTCTCTCCGTTTGCCAGATGCACAGCAGTGTGCCGAGCATCCAGACCGGATCATCCCGGTCCACGTCCGGATCGTTTTAGCTCTGCTGTGCCTCCAGAAACCTGAATCCTCTCCTCTTCACTCCGCCAGACTCTCATTGTCACTTATCGATTCACCTCTGAATTCTGTTTTGGATGACGGTTCATTTTTATTTTAGGATGTCTCGGTGTCAGCTGACGCCGCTGTCAGAAATGCACACACGATCTTCTTCGACGGATTCACGACCCGGAAGTTTTTATGTGTTTTGTCTCCTAGATTAAATCAAAGATCATTCTGCAACTTTCTGTCTCTTTCTGCAATAGGTTTCACAGTTGAACTATTTGATATTACTTGTTGACATTTATTGTCATGGCAACACTGACAAAACTTGTTGCATGTCCGTTGCGTGCTTTGAAATACAAATGATTAGGAAAAAATTATATTTCTGCGATGTTTCTCTTCAGTTTCTTAAAAAAAATCTTTTTGTGAAGTTCATTAAAATGAGGCGATTCGGTTCAGATAATAAGCTACGACCCCCTCCCCCAACTGTAGATTTCCCTGCTCTGCTTCCTCAGAGTTCAACACTGTGTTTGCTAGTCTGTTGGCCAAAATCTAACTTTTCGCAAAAGTTTTCTGCAAATAAACTTCCACGAGTGAAACCACAAGTCGCAGTCATTTTACTGAAATGAGTTGATTTTGTTGTTGCTACAATGCAGCGATTCAAATCTTCTTAGCAGCAGAAATAAATGATAATTACCATTGATATACCCTTGAGCAAGGCATGCCTCATGCACATCGTCATGTTTAAAATCACTCCCAGCGAACCCGTCCGGTTGGACGCGATGCCCAGCATCAGGAACTCATCTGGGAGTCTGCGAGGGAGGAAGGTGCTGGAGCTGTTAGCGGCTCTGTGTTCTGGCACCAGAAACTCTTTCCACCAGCACTTTTCTCTTCTGGCCCCCGCTCGCCCGAGCGAGACTGCAGGCTGCAGAAATAGACTTAACAGCCGAGGAACGACACTCTCGCCTCCCCGGGATTCGCGGGGGCCCATTTCCCCTCAACTCGTCCAGGCACTTTTCATTCTTGCTCGAGCTGCGGGTGGCGTTACGGGTTTAATGTCGGGGATGTGATTCTAAAGAGAAATGTTTCCCCCCTTCAGCCTCCTCTTGGCTCCTTTCTCTCTACTGCTTTTATTGAACTTTACAGAGGAGACGCTGGAAAGTTTTTCTTGCTATTTATCTGCCTGTTTTTTCCAGGGGGGGGGTACGAGAGGTTCTCCGGTACCTTGAACCGGAGAACCCGGCCCGCGGCGTTGAAAGCCGCCTTCCTGTGTCAGACGCTCTGCCAGCAGTATCTGCCTTTCCTCTCCGCCTCGGATTTGTCCGCCTGCCCGTGTGTTCGGATATGGCTCGAGCTCATGAGCCGACTTGTTTCAGTTCAGATTGTACTAATATGGAGCTGGCAGAGAAGCAGGAAATATTTTCCTAACTGAGGTTGATTAATGGGGTGGGGAGCGGTGGGGGGAGGAGGGGGGGGAGCTGAGAGAGAGAGGTGAGGAAAGGAACAGGAGCGAGGAGAGAGAGAGTTTTATAAGAAGAAAACTACGTGTGATGAGGCTCCTCATGACGCTGGTTTCATTATTTAATTTATTTAGATTGTCTGGGTTGCAAGAAGAAGTCTGGTTGTCTATGAGAAATTACTTCTCTGTTGATGTATTATAGTGTATTATATGTATGTATTATATTGTATTTTCTCCGTCAACATTGTAAACATGAGTTTATGGTCTCAATCTCTAGTTTCAAGTCTTCTTCAATCCAGCATGATGTTCATTTAGTACATTATGGTCCATTTAGAGTCCACCAGACCAGGAAGCAGGGGATGCTTTAGGGGGCGGGGCTACTTATGATTGACAGGTCGCTACCACACTATCAAGACATTACTACTAAGATGACTTTAACACGTAGCTGTAACGTTGACCTTGAATTATGGAAGCTAACTTTGTTAACAGAAACCACACACACAGAGGGATCAACTAGCCAAAGTGAAGAAAATCAACCTACCAACATCTTAAATATCACTCATGAACACGTTGTATCACATATAAACTTATACTTTATTTACCTTTTTATGTACTTTTTTGTACAAAATTGCCATACAAGATAAATATAATACAAAAATTATGAAGATTAAGAGAATGCTAAACTCAAATATGTTTCATCTGTACAAAAAGTAAAGTGCAAAAATGTCTTTATGGATTTTGCGTGCCCGTGTCTATGTTAAGCTAAGCTAACTTACTATCATCTATCTCTCTGCTAAAACCAATGTTGAACTACTTCTATTCCTTTAACTTTATTCAGAAGTGACTAATGCCGAACAACTCTCAAAGGTTCAGCTTTGTGGCTGAAATACTTTGTGGTTTTGAACAAAACAAGCAATTTGATGAAAAAAAAACAAAAAAAACATACAGCACACTAGTTTAGGAAATAAATGCTGCTATAATGACGCTGACAGGCAGCTTTCCCCGAAAGATGCAGAGCAGATTCCTCCCCCTCTTGACCCCCGTTGTTTTTACAGCCGCCTCGTTCTGGGAGGCTGAGAGGAGGCAGACCAGAGTAGACGAGTGAAGAGGGGCTCTTCAGATTTACGACCCTCCAGACACCGTCGTGCTTTCACTTTGCTCTGTGAGGCGACAAGCAGCAAAGTAGCGCATTTATCCGACTCTGATGCCGACGGCATTGACGCACGCTGGCAGGCTGTTGCACAGCTGGTTGTGATGGTCACGGCATCCTGGACTCTGTTTTTGTTGATTTTAAAATGGGTTTCCATTCTTTTCCAGTTATAAACGTGTTGCTTTGCGGCTCCGTACGTTGATAGCAACTGCTGCCGAGTCCCGCCATTTTGCAATTATACAGATAGACATCACCAACGGTAAACTACAGAAATGCAGCGTCCAGAGAGCTTATTTTCTGGCCCTGTTCCAGATTTAATCTGACTGATTCTGCAGGAGTTATTCTGGGTCATCGTATCTTTCACAAGCATCTTCATCCAAATAGAGAAGGAACTTCAAAAATATGAACTTTGTGTTTAAGTTGAATCGCTTGGTTCCTCTATTGATGGGAGATCTGCTCGAAACCCTCAAACCTCAAACAGTGGAGCCTTAAATGTTTGGAATACAGTGAAGATACAATTGGGATTTTATTTTAGCCGACGCATGAAATAAAAACATTTCTGGTTTGGCCCCCGGTACAATCTCTTCAATCATCATCGCCTGTTCTCGCATCTGGAGTTTGTCAAATGTCATTACTGGAAGTTGCTGCAGTCTCTGCAAGTCGGTCATTCATTTCTAGCAGACAACTGTTGATTTTATCGGCTGTTTTGGTTGTTTCTAGAGGACTTGTTGGTTGTTTCTAGAGGACTTGTTTTATTCGAGAGGACTTTTTGTTTGATTCTAGAGGACTTGTGGTTGTTTCTAGAGGACTTGTTGTTTGATTCTAGAGGACCTGTTTCATGCCTACATGCATGCTAATATGCTAAAAGACTGAGGCTGAAGCTACGCGTCCCCGGCAGGCAAACAGATGGCATCCTCTCCATCAATGATCCGTGCAGGAAACAATACAAACAGCATTATGTGTATTTTAGATACGGTAATGAAAGAACAATGATGGATCAGACTATCGTGTTGTTTTGACACCGTTTGGCTGCTCGTGCATGTCGCTGTTTGAACCTGCCACTTCATAAAAGAAGAGGCTCACCAATGCAACACTGTCTTTGGTAACCTTGCTGGCATTGGTGAGCAATACAAGTTCCCCCAAAAAGCATTGAGGACACAGCTTTTTATTTGATGTGTATATTAGACGGACCGCCCCTTTAACTCCCTTGTCTGCTCATGCAGTAATCCGCCGCCGCAGTGGAGCGCTAACTCGGTGTCATGACCCGCCAAGAGCCCGAGAACACCTGAAGGGCTCGCGAGTGTTGACCACAAACACGGCCAGCAGGTCATGTGACGCCGCAGGTGGCTGCCAGCCTGCGACCGTGTGGCCACTGCCAAACTCCACAGTGACCCAGAGAGTTAGCGGGACCGCGGGAGGGCCGGCTAATTCTCAGTCGGGAGGAGGCGCGTCGCCCAGCCCACGGAGCGGCCCGACTCACCCTCCTTCCAGCACATTTAACAAGCTAACATTCCTCCAGTGAACTTTCAGCCGCTTTCACAACTGTGACTGACATTTTCAGCTGTCTGGTCCTGTTAAAGCTGCACTGAGCAGGAGTTTGATGTAAAAATGTGCTCGTTTTATCTACTTAAAACACTTGTCTCATTCCCCGTTTGGGCCTTCTACTTCCTACTTCCTTTGCTGCCATTTACAGAAATCGGCACATTGGGTTTCCTTTCTGTTGTTCCTTGACGGTGTTTTGTTAAGTGGTGGGAACCTGAACTGTAAAAGGGGAAGGGAAAGAAAAAGGGGCTGACACTTAAAATGACACTCACAATGATCCTGGGCCAAGAAAACCAAACCCCCAAAAATCCCCTCATGGCTGTGAGAACGTGAACCTGCAGAGCCAGCAAAAACCGTTAATGTAACACTTAAATTATACAGTATTCACGGTAGCTGCTGACACCACAACCCTGCCTCCACAATTTAAAACGGTTGGCATGACTCTCAAGGGTTTATTGATTTGGATTAATTGAAATATCTTTGTGCCTGTTGGAGCTCGACGTAAATCATGACTAACCTCGGAGGAATACAGTATGTTATGGGCTGGAGGGCGTGTGTCTGCCCATCGCACATAAATCTACCAGCGCCGGTCTTTTTCTGTCAGTCCTACCCTCGCAGATAAAACACCATATAATCTCGGCTCTCTCGCTCTCTCATTGGTCCAAACTCCCACCGCACGCCAGTGAACGCGTGCACACATCTGAAACCCCGCTCTAGCCGCGGAAACCTCACGCCGCTCCGTTTTTCTCTCTCGGAGTGATCTCATCGAGGAAGTTCCACGAGTGCTCCAGACCGGCTCGCTCGGTGACTTTTAAGTGGCTTTTGTTCCCCCTCCGTCAGTTGAAGGCAGGCCAGCGAAAAGACAGTGCAGGCTTTCATAAAACGCCTGGCTCGGGCTCCTGCAGGTCCTCCTTCAGGCTCCTCTGGTGGAAACATGGTGCCTGGTGTGTTTTTGGGGGGGCGCCGGCTGTAATTAACCCGGGAACTCGTAAAGAAGGCGTTCACGGCGGGGGTGCATGGCAGGCCCTTCTCCTCGCTGCCAGCTCCTGTTGAGGGCGGCTGAGAGCCTGCGCCAGATGTTTTCCGTTAGCGTGTTTGCATGCCGGCGATGCCAGACAATCCGAGAGGCCTAAAACACCTACTGTATGCAGGACACAATGCTGCAGTGTCCCGGGGAGCCAGTCCAGTACGGGAACTTGTCAGCATCACGGGGACAGGGGGGGTAGCATGTGAATAAAGCACAATATATAAGAAGAGGACGTAGTCATGGTGATGTCACCCGATTGGCTTGTGGGTCGCCACCTTGGATCTTTGCAACCAGTGAATGGAAATTACCATATTTGGAGTGTGGAGGAGCGACGGGTGGATCTGTTGAAAACAAGCAGCAGAGCGGGAACCTTACTGGATCTGGATCCATGTGGATTCTGGTGCGAAGCTGCTAACAACGTTAGCTCCATAATTCGAGGTCAACTTTACAACTAAGTGTTAAAGTCATCTTAGTAGCTAACTAGCATTGGTAGCATGGTAGTGACCTGTCAATCAGCAGGTAAGCCCCGCCCCCTAAAGCATCCCCTGCTTTCTGGTCTGGTGGACTCTAAATGGACCATAATGTACTAAATGAACATCATGCTGGATTGAAGAAGACTTGAAACTAGAGATTGAGACCATGAACCATGAATGTATTGTTCTAGAATATATCCCACTGCTTCATCCCCGACCTGCTGCTCCGATGTTTACCGACCCAGATACAAAACAAACATAAAGGGACTCCGGTGCCACGGTGATCAGAGTTGCTTACCCAGCAAGCATCTGGGTGGCTCGTGTGGGAATCTGCTGACTGAGCGTAACGGTTATACGAGTGTGACTAACGGACTTCTCCCCTCTCTTCCATCTCCGCAGACGTTTACAGCCTGGTGTAACTCCCACCTGAGGAAAGCAGGGACGCAGATCGACAACATCGAGGAGGACTTCCGTGATGGGCTGAAACTCATGCTGCTGCTGGAGGTCATCTCGGGTAAACGCCGTGTTACTTAACGGGATTACCTGAGTGAAAACCGCACCGTCACATGCTGAGTAGGGAGATCAGGATCAGACTTAAAGGAACAGTTTGACATTTTTGGGGGGGAAATATCTTGATTTGCTTTCTTGCTGAAAGATAGAAGAAGAGACGACTCTAATGTCTGTTTTCCAGTAAAGAATCTCTTTATTTTGGTTTAATGTGATGAATTCACACGTGAAGTAGAATATCTGTGTGCAGGGTCAAGTTAGGAGAGGGATTCAAGTAAAATCCTTACAGTCAAGTGTGTTTTTACATGATTTATAGTTTTTATAGTTTTATATGTCGTGCGGGGCGACTAAATCACATTTGTTGGAGAAATATTTTTTGAGGTTTTACAGAAAGCTTTACAACATTGTTTTCAGTGGATTTTTCAGTGGATTTTTCTTGTTCATTTATTTCACCATGCCTTAGTATGGCTTAGCATAGCACAAAGACTGGAAAAGGGCGGGAAACAGCTAGCGTAGCTCTGTCCAAAAGTAAAGCTAAGTATAGCTCACTAATAACATATCTCATCCACACATAATTAATATGAATAATATGAGAGTGGGATTCATTTTCTCAGCTACGTCTCTGCAAGGAAGCGAAGACGAGTATTTCCCAAAGTGTCTACTGAAAAATCACTTTATTTAAGACTATTTTTGAGTAAAGTTGCAGCCTCATTCTTTTGGCTTACAGCTCAATTTCTCTTCTATTTTACGGATAGTTTATTCCAGAACGAAGTAGTACTTATATGATAATGTGACTTGTGTCTGCCTTCTCGTCTCTTCCCGTCCAGGCGAACGCTTGGCCAAACCAGAGAGAGGCAAGATGAGAGTCCACAAGATCTCCAACGTTAACAAAGCACTCGACTTCATCGCCGGCAAAGGAGTGAAGCTGGTGTCCATCGGAGCCGAGGGTGAGTCATCGCACGTCTGGGACCTGAACTTCTCCAAACTTTGTTTACATCTCAGACGCTCACCTGTAGGTTTGAAAACGGCCCATTATTAGGATGTGATTCTGTAAATATAATGTCTAAAGTGGTCTCCGTCTCCCTCTCTCTCTCCCCGTTGCCATGGCAGTACCGCTGGCTGCTGTGCACTTTAATGAGATCCTGATTCCGGAGTGTTCTGGCCGAGGTTTCGCTTCGCGGTGCATTTTTCTTTTTTTTTGCGAGTAGATTTTAGGATCAGCAATCCCCTCGGGGGGGAGCCGAGGCCGCTCATTGTTCGGCACCAATAACTTGGGGATGTCCGTCCTCCTCCCATCGGAGAGTAAACAGCTCTTTAGCAGAGTAAACACTCTCGCTCTCCCGCTCGCTATCTCTCCCCCCGGAGTCTTCTGGAATCCACAGTTTAACACACATGTTGCAAAAAGGACATTTCAAACTGTGTCCACTAAGTCGAAAATATTTGTGGGTTCTTAAAGGGGCAGGTTTTATAAACCCAGATATTGTCTTCGCAATAGCTTGACAGCAGCATTAGTCCCGCCCCTGGCGCTGATTGGCTGTCGTTCGATTACGTCTTATCCGAGAAACGGCTGTTAATGTCTCAAAGCCAGACGGTTGGATCGACATCGGTGGACTCGAAGGTCTGGACTACTTCCTACTGAGGAAATGTTCCCCAGTTAAAAGTGTAATTCCCAGCGCTCCCCGTCTAAGATTTCAGAGGCAGATATCATAAAAGGTCAGGATAAAACCAAAACTTTTTGCATGGTCAGATACCACGAGGTGTAAGTAAGAAAAATGTTATTTTGCAGTTTTGTGGTGAACTGACCCTTTAACGAATACAAACCCTTAGAAACGGGTCAATGACCTTCGAACCTTCTACTTGCAATCAGAAGCCTTTTCTTTCACACAAACGAAAGAAAAAGAAAGGAAATCCTAAACTGTAACTGCAAAATAAAATCTGCCGAGTCATGCATAATCCTGCTGCACCTTCAATGAAACGCAGATCTATAAAATAACGATTTCACATATTGACCTCACAATACCTCCCCCTGCCTGCACTGTATTGATTTAGTATCTGAAACTGGAGGGATATATATCGGAATATTGAAAACCCTGAAACAATGCCCAGCTCTAATCTTGACAGAGGTCAAAGTTCAGCTGATTGTTGCTCTAGAATAAAGAATTACACACTTTAAGACATTCGGGCTGCATTAAGGATTATTTTCATTACTGAATAATCAGCAGATTATTTTCCCCACATAATGAAAAATGCCCATAACATTTTTTCCAGAACCCAAGGGATGATTTATGAACTTATTTCATCCGACCAGCAGTTTCAGAAACCCCAAATATTATTATTATATATATATTATTATAAAAGACAAAGAAAGCCAGCGAATATTGACATTGGAGACAGTGGAACCAGTCATTTACTTATCCATAACAACTGATCAATATAATCTGACTTCACTTGTTTTGTGAAAACGAGCTGTTTTGGCTCCAAAAAGAAGAAGAAGAAGAAGAAAAGAAAATATCACTTGATAGGATGGAGATTTGTTTTGCAGAGCCGAAATAAAAGCTCCTAAACCAGACCAGCATTCCAGACAGATTAGCCGCCAGGAACCCCCCCCCGCCTGAGGGCCCTGGTGGTGCTGGGATGGGACTAGTTGAAGGGTCGGATCCATGCAACTCATCAGGGGGTGGGGTGGGGGGTCTGTTTCAGAGGGAATTAAAAGGATTTGTGTCCTCCGCCCACGTCGATCAGACATGTTCATCAGCACTAATCTCAACATGGATCTGCGTGTGTCGGCTTGTTTCCTGCCTCCTAATTCGACGTGAGCCGTCTTTCACACCGCGTTACACGTCCAGACGTCCCACCGACGCCCCGCCGTCCGAGCCCGTCCGTCACAGTGGAGCGGCGGTGGAGCTCATGCCTCGCGCCTTATTGGATTAGAGGGAGAAACAAATGATTATTGAAAGGCGGGCAAACAGGGTGACCTGTTGATGGGGATTTTCATTACGGAGGAGCAGGTTCATTCACAGCCTCCGACCTCCGGCACACGGCTGATTGACAGCGCCACACGTCCCGGCTCGGAGGGGTTAAACCGGATCATTCACGGCTCTGTTTACACTGTACTTAGGCAGGGACAATGCTTTGAGCTAAATGAAAGTTAGCATGAAAACGTTTGGACTAGAGGGACGGTTCTGATCCAAAGTGTGTCGTCACTGTCACTGTGATTATTATGGGATGTCTTCTCTGTACAAATAGCAAAGGAATGAAGGTGTTTGGTGGAAATCCTTCCAGCCGATGTGGAGATGGAGATGCAACTACCGATTGTTTAAACTTTTGTTTGTTACTCTATTAGTTGTTTGGTCTAAAATGGTGAAAAATATCGGCGATTTATTTATTTATAAATGTCGTTGCTTTTCCCTCCTTTCAGAGATCGTAGACGGCAACGCTAAGATGACCCTGGGAATGATCTGGACCATAATCCTCCGCTTCGCCATCCAAGACATTTCTGTGGAAGGTAGGGTGTGTGTGTGTGTGTGTGTGTGTGTGTGTGTGTGTGTGTGTGTGTGTGTGTGTGTGTGTGTGTGTGTGTGTGTGTGTGTGTGTGTGTGTGTGTGTGTGTGTGTGTGTGTGTGTGTGTGTGTGTGTGTGTGTGTGTGTGTGTGTGTGTGTGTGTGTGTGTGTTAAGGTCTTTGTCACCGAGCTTTAAGAGAAAACCTCATAGACACTTTAATGCATGTTAATTAGAATATGAATGTTTCTCATTTCCGACATGTTTATGTTACCCTCCTCTCCTTGGTTAACGTATATAATGCACTTGCACTGTAATCCAATTTAAACGTCGGAAGCGGTCGACGTGTTCAGCTTTGGGTTCCGGTGCAGCGTCTTTTAAACTGTTTAATGTGACTGTTTTGGCACACAATAAACCAGACTCATCTCTGGAAACGAGGGGGCACTAAACACCCGAGCTCCCTTCCCCATTCACTTCACCTCCTCTTAATCCACCACTAAACGGGGATTAGCGGAGAGCCGTTCCGAGTAAAAGCCTGAGAGTTTTTCTCCAACTTCATGACAGAGACGTCTGCCAAAGAGGGCCTCCTGTTGTGGTGCCAGAGGAAGACGGCGCCCTACAAGAACGTCAACATCCAGAACTTCCACATCAGGTGAGGAGCGCACAGACACGCTTCTTACTCCCAGGATGCAGGGAAAGTTAATACTGAAAAGTGAAGCCAAGGCTGAAGTGCCTTAAACTTGCATTCTCTCCGCTGACTCCTGTGGTTGCAAAAAGAAGTCTGATTGCATGGAAGTCAATGAGAAAACGACCCTTGATGTATTATCTCGGTCAACATGAGTTTATGGTCTCAATCTCTAGTTTCAAGTCTTCTTCAATCCAGCATGATGTTCTTTTAGTACATTATGGTCCATTTAGGGTGAAGTAGGCGGGGCTACCTGATGATTGACTGGTCGCTACCAATACATTAGCTACTAAGAAGAGTTCAACACTTAACTATAAAGTTGACCTTAAATTATGAAGCTAACTTTGCATCACACCTGGATCCAGATGGATCCAGATCCACTAAGGTTGCCGCTCAGGCTCCAACACTGAGTCCACAATGACTATGTGCACTTCTTGTATACAGTCTATGGTTAATAGGCTATGAGTCTCAGTGTCAAGCAGGGAAATGATGTGACAGAGCAGAAGTGCCATCATCGTCTCCCCTGGACTCAGTTTTAATTGGTGTCACTTTGGAAAACTTCACTTTGGTACATTTGCTTATTTGGCTCTGAAAGAGATTCAGGCTGCCAAACTGTGTCCGAGCCATGGCTTGGACACGAACGTGGACGGTCCACAAGAGCTTTGGTTACTTGCGGTCTCTCAGGGTTTTGCCGAAGGGGGACGTCGATCCAGATCCAGCTGTACTGCTGCCCACACAGTCTGTACAGAGAGGAAAGAGTTGTCCTCAGGTCAGTTTTATTCTAGGTTAGGAACTTTATATACAGTTTATATATAAAAATACAAATATATGAAGTTTGCATCAGGTCGGAGGTCTGGAGTAATGCCATTAAAATACACTGTAAAAAATAGGAAATCAGTCAGAAAATCTGTTCATGAAGCAGAAGAATAACGTAGTTTATATCATCTTTACAGGTCTGTCACATCAAAATAATAACTTCATGTAAAAGTTGTATTTTAGGTTCTGGTTTTGCATTTTAAGGCATCTCGCTGCATTTGGTTTCTCAGTTTACACAACTTGTTCTCGTCTGGCCAAAATAAAACACATTTGAAGAGTCGGCCTGCAGAGTTTGAATAGGAAAGTTCTTCAAGACTCAATTCTGCACAAAGGAACTTGGAGTCCCTCCGTATGGCAACCGTCTCTCAGGACATCGTCTCTCAGGACATCGTCTCTCAGGACACGTCGGCTTGATTTTATAAGAAATGTTATTTTAAAACGCACCAAGATTACATGAAAATATCCAAAATAATGAGTCCAGGCTGAACAGAGGAGACCTGAAAGCAGATTTAACAGGGAACAGACCAGACCATAAAGCAGACTAACGTGGAGGAGGTGGCCAAGTAACCAATGTGTCCTCGCCTCCTGGCTTCGTACCCGCCTGTCTGATTCAGAGTCCTCATCGGCCTCGGTCCACGTCACAGGGCGCCTGTTGAATTATTGAAAAAAAAGACCAGTGTGATCCTCAGATGTGGATGAAAGCCGAGGAGAGAAGAAAGGTGGAGGGGGGGTCATGTGAGGAGAAGGTAAAGGGAGAGGCCTGATGGGGGGGGGGGGGGGGGGGTCTTCAGAGCAGAGGTCTTTGATGTGGTCTCTCTGTGAGAGAGGATAGCAGAACATCAGTCAGACGATGAGGCAGCTGATGAATAGGAGTGCTGGTTCAGGTGGACGAGTCAGAATCAACCCCAGAAGTTCAAATATGTATTCCAGCCAAATACTCACACGATCGTAGATTACAGGACGCGATTTAACTATAACGTTCTTTTTCTCTGTGCCGAGTTTTAAATGTAGTATTTTTTTGACCTGCATTTGTGCAGATGGGATTCTTAAAGCTGCTACGATCAAGGAAACGGGCTGAACTCTTTTGGTTTACGGCGTAAAACGCGTTTGTGTTCGGTCTCGCGTTGCTACCGTAGTGCCGTTTTTCGGCTGCACAAACTTTAAAACCTACTATGCACTTCCTGATCGGCAGCAAACAGACAATTATCAACAAGCTGCTGATCAAAGTGCGTTTCGCAGGTAAAAAATACCTATTTTTTTACTTCAGGAGGTGGAGGAGACCCAAACTGAGCTTTAAGCAGAGTGGAATTACACAGAAACTACTTCAAACTGAACCTTAATTCCCATGTTTATCGGTGTCTAAATTACTAATGGGAACCTTTTTTTAAACAGGTCAAGTATTCAGCAGAACGTCTGGGATTTATACTAAACGGGCTCTAATGTAAATAACTACGGGAAATACATAAATATGCGTGGCTTGGAGAAAAATGGAGCTACAGCGCTGCAGCGTTCTGTAAAACTGGGACCACATGTGCAAGTCAGCGAGTCGTCCGCCAAGAAAATGACTCAGGAAAAGTAAACCAGAACCGAAGCAGGCGTGTCTGTTCAGTGTACAGGGAAGTTACCAAGCAGGGGATTTATGTTTTCCTCTGAACTTACTCCAGGACCCTCTGATGCTTCATATAATGACCGCTATTAACTATTTTTTCCTGGTCCTTGGAAATAATTTGACGGGTCTTTTCTTCTTCTGAAAGATCACATGACATCATATACCGTTGTTCTCTCTCGTATTTACCATTAGGCCTCATTTAAACTAATCTAGAGCTTTACTTCCCCCCCCTAAATAAGGTCAATAAGTCTTGAGGACAGTGTTTCTACTAAAATAACTTCACGACAAAACAGCAACATGTAATTTCTCAAACTTCAGAAGCTGTGGCTCAGCTTTAATTGCCGACTCGGGACATTAGATAATCTGCCTTCCCCGTTGAGGGGGGCGGCGGTCAGGCCTCCGCTGTGTTACTGTAACACACCGCTGGAGGATGTGGGCGTGTTACATGCAACCAGTTACGAGTATTCATTCAACATTCCTTCTTTTTTTCCCTCCTCAGCTCGTTATGTTTCACCTCACTTTCACCCTCGTCATCACCGTTTCTCTCTGTTTCAGCTGGAAAGACGGTTTGGGTTTCTGCGCGCTCATTCACCGACATCGTCCGGAGCTCATCGACTACGGGAAACTTCGCAAGGTGAGCCGAGTTATCGGATGTTGACGTGACAAACAAACCACCATGCTAGCGCAGGTTCTAGGCTTGTTACAGTGATTACTACATCGACCAATGTCCATGCTAATATCCTCAGTAATGTCAAGTTAATTGCTCTGGAAAGAGTCTATTTATTATTCTATTATTATCAAATCAGTGGTATAATATGGTCTTAAAATGACATCCATGAATGTCTTATGTGTCATCAGACTGAAGCGTCCCGCTAAGACACAATCAAGTTCACAGACATGAATAATAAAGTTATTCTCTATTAAATCCCCCTCATGTATCATCAATGTACAGCATCTGGTGGTGAAATAGACAAAAACATCAAACTGGAGATAATTAATAAGTTATTTTAAAGTGTTTTCCTTTTTTAAGAGGTTTTCATTTCTGACTTTTTTTATTTTAGCAACAAAAGGTAGAATAAAAAAGTTTACCACTTTATAGCACAGTGGCATTCTTAAGTCTAACGGTCTTGCTGTTGCCAGGACGACCCCATGACCAACCTGAACACGGCCTTCGACGTGGCGGAGAAGTACCTGGACATCCCCAAGATGTTGGACGCGGAAGGTGAGCAGGCCAACGGTGGAATGATGATGACTTTTTTTTATTCCTATGTTCAAAGACCAAAATATTCTCTCTCAGAAGCCTGGAAGTCTCCCTCCCTTAGGCGGGGTCTGCACCACCCTGTATTTTTTTATAACTTCCTTGAAAACCCAGCAGTCTGACAGCGATTAGGTCTGCAGAGGTGTGACGACGTGCAGCGCTTCCACTCTCTCCTTCATCCCTCTACACGGCTTCTGATGAATCACAGTCGCCTCTGTGCCGGCTGTGGTGAGAGTTTAACGTGCAAGAGGAGAACCAAAAGTGACCAGAACCTCTTCCTTTTCCACCACTTGTTTTGTTGCAGCCTCCTCATGTTTCTGAGAGAAGATATTTTGGCCGTAATGCTCACACATGCAGCTGTGCACACAGAGGGAGACGCACATCCGTCCTCTCTCCGTGTCAAATACACTCTCCAGACAGATTAACATCCTGGGTCTTCAAATACCGCATACATTTACAAGCTGTATTTGTTGTTTAAATCAAATCCTCTCCGATCAGCACATCTGGACAGCTGACACAGCTGGACACCGCCAGCAGCTCCACTTCCTGTGTCGTCATGAATCTGTGTTTAACGACCCCCTCCCTGACCTCCTCTCCTCCCCCGCAGACATTGTGGGCACTGCCCGTCCCGACGAGAAGGCCATCATGACCTACGTCTCTAGCTTCTACCACGCCTTCTCCGGCGCCCAGAAGGTATCCATGGATGCGGCGTCCACCTTCCTTCTTCCTCCTCTTCCTCACTCCCTCTCGCTCCCCCCTTCGTCTCTACGTTCCTTCCTAACTGCACTCCTTCTCTTTCTGCAGCGACAACTCCTCCTTCACTATCCGCATGGCGCACGCCACCAAATGCATGATGGGACGACAACTCTGTTCTCAGAGGCGAAAGAGCACAAGCGCATCTCCGGTCTACCTCGGCTGTTGCGGGCGCCGCGGGTCGGCTAACCCCCCCCCCCTAATTAGGGTTTTTTAGCTTGAACAGAAGCTGAGCCGTGTGGGAGGCGTGACGAAGTTCGTCTGATAAATGATGATGATTGCCTGTGATAAAAGCCACAGTTGCTGACGGAGAGGAACAAATTAGCTGGAAGTTTCGCATGGTGGGGGGGGGGGTTAAATGGATGCTTGTGTTCAGCCTTGAAAGTGACAGCTTAAATGGAGGGTGGAGGGATGGATGAGAGTAGAGCTGGCACTTCAAAAGGCGAGCGGCAAGCTGGCGTCTAATTTAGACTTTCTCCCCCTTGTTCCTCGGCGAGAACGGAACTTTTAGTATCTGCTGCATAATGAATGAGCGTCCGTTAGCCTCGACGCGCTACGTCGAAGGACAACAGGAAGTGTGAGGAGCAGAGCGTCACGAAGCAGAAGTTACATAAGAGTCGGGTTCACTTGAGAGGCCCGGCAGAGAGAGAGAGAGTTTCAACACAGCTGTGTTTAAGCAACTCGGATTTCAAGAGAAAAAAGAAGAAAAGTCTGTTTATAACTGGACGGCGTGGAGAGGCGTGGACTCTGAGAGATGACGAGGCTAATTCTTAAATTAACAGAAAAAAGGAAGTTTAGAAGTTGAAAAAGCTATCCCTCTATTAAAAACTTCAACTTTGCTCTCCTTCGTCCTCCATATTTGACAGATGTTGGCAGATATTTCATCCCAAATCCTTTTTGGTGTATATTTGGATGAACTGCCGGGAGCATTTGGCTTCAGTATATGAATTAATTTGTCTGAAAAGATGCAAAAATATTCGTCCACTCACTTCCCACTTCAAATTCAGTCCCATTTATCCAAAGAAATCCATATGAATACAAATATATAAATATATATTTAGGGAAATTTTCCCTTAAAAACCGACCGACTCGAAGACCTTCTAGGTAGACCGGAGATGACTTGAGCCCCAGCTGTTTGCCTCCTCCTGTGATTGCGCCCCCTGCTGGCCCTTGTGTCCCTGCACTCTTTTACTCTGCATTGTTCTCTCTTCTCTGTCCTCTCCCCCTTCCTCTGTTCCCTGGGCAGATATCATTAGCACCTTGAGGCCAGATGAGAAGGCCGTCATGACTTATGTGTCGTGTTACTACCACGCGTTCTCAGGCAAGCAGAAGGTGAGAAATGACATTTAAAATACATAAATAAATCTCAAAAACAACACTGGGACACCTGCCAAAAGTGGCTGGCGTAGGATTAATACTGTCGTGTTTGCCAACATTCATTTGTTGGCTGCTAACATGTATTATATGTCACCAAAAATGTCAAAAAACATCTTAAAAAGCTTGAAAGTTTGCCTGTAATCATTATTTTTTATATTAAAGCTTCACTTGGTGACTTTAATAAAAACTCTACATACAAATAATCTATGAATAAATTCTGCCTCCCAATGACTGTTTTAAGACTCCACCACGGCCGACGAAAACCAACCAATCAGAGCCGAGGAGTCTCTAAACGCAGCTGTCAATCACAGCTCCTGAGCTCTGATTGGTTGTTGGTGGAGAACAAAGCGGAGCTAAAAGGAGAGTGAAAGATGGCGTTCCTCCATCACTGCTGGATTCTTAAATAAAGAAACACTTATTTACATATAGATGACCTCTCTCGCCGTGATGAACGATTATGATGTCATACGTTTATATAGCGGCGACCAAACTCTTAGTTATTAATTTAGGGGAATTTAAATGAATAACTAAGAGTTTGGTTATTCAACAGCAGCGTATTGATCCTCGATAAAGTGCCTCAACATTTCTCCTCCGCCAGCATGACGTTCTTACACTCTCAGCGGAATATATGGAGCCAATTCTCTCTCTCTCACACACACACACACACACACACACACACACACACACACACACACACACACACACACACACACACACACACACACACAGATACACAGGATATCCGCTAAGCCTCCTGTGTTTAAAATCTTTATTAGGATCCACTTCTTAATGGGGCACTTGAACCTCCCGAGCAGCAGCAGTCGGGAGAAGCCACCGCAGGCTGGCATGGATCCCTGGTAGAAACGGGGGAGGGGCGGAGGAACTCAGACTGTTACCTCCGGGGCAGGAATTTACCCATAAACACCTTCACCTTGAGAATCCTAACTTTACCTTCACAGAGAACGGGGCAGCGTTATGTTACACTCTCTGGTTTTGATCGTCAAACAAATATATCATTAGTTATAATATAATTAAATCTGTAGCTTCTAAAATAAATGCAGGGTTTTAAATCGTTATTGGTGACATTTCTGGGGAAACGGGGCAACTTAATGAGCTGTAGTTTAGATTCTTTTAAAGCCGATTCTGGGGATTTACACAAAATTGTTTGGCATTTGGTTGCTTTTAGGAGAAAATGTATTGAATTCATTAAAATGGAATGAAGGGATTTAGTGTTTCCACTATTGGAAGTGTGTTTGGAACAACATGTAGACAATTTACAGAAACTATAATTCAAAAGTCTGTAGTCATTATGTGTTATGTTACCAGAAACTAGAAAGATGCTGAAATACAACAACGGAGAGAGAAAACGAGCAACTTAATTATGTGTTTTTTACTTTCAATACATTTAACGTAAACATTAAAACTGCTCTAAAATATGATAATGTGTCAAAGTTGTGTCCACAGCTTGTTTACGCTGCCCCCAAGTGGCCAAAAAAACATCTATTGCAGGTTTAAATGCATAAGGAAGTATATGATGTCAGGATTTTAAAATCCTGGATTAATGTACCTGATAATATAACTTCATCATCTTTGTTTGGATTGTAGTCTCAAAACTTGGGAAAAGAGTTCTTTTCGTTATTGAATATAATTAAACGAAAAATACATTTTTAATGAAAGTGTTGTTAAAAGACCTTCTGGGTTTTGTGAAAGATAATGAGCTCTGTGATTAAACACAATGATAATACATGAGAGAATCAGAGTGAAGCCCCCTGCAGGTCCACTTTGGCATCACAGCTCAACTGTTGGATAGTTTTGGCCTTAAATCAATCCTTCCGTCGTCTCGTCTGCGTCTGATGTCAGGATAAAGTCATCCTAGTCGAGGCTCCTGGCTGTCAGCAAACAAGCCGGCATGCAAACATTCGCTCGCAGAAGCAAAACCTGCAGCTCCTGGCAGTCCTTTTAAGGCAGGCTGGTCCTGTTGGACCCCCCCGGAGCATGTCTCCCACCGAGCCAAGTTTCCCCTGTGATCTCTGGACAATGGAAGAAGTCCTCTGGGGGGGAGACTCTCTCTAAAAGGACACGAAGCGAAGCTTTGATATAAATTCAGCTCCCTGTCTTGTTTTTTTAAAGAGGGAAATCAATAGTGGTGCAGTTTGGGTTGATTCATGAGTTACACATAGTTTTATTTGGATTTGAACTTTTCCAAAAAGTCTTTTATTCAAGTCTGCTGCATGTCTTCCACACGTGTCGCTTGAACTTCTCTTTTCTCCCGTTTTCCAACGAGCTTCCCTGACCACACGTACTCCCCTCGAAGCCAGCGGGTTTACCGTGTTGTCATGGAAACTCCGCCTCACTCACTCATCGCCAGTCCCGACGATGCAGACCGACAACGCCAATGTTAAGGCAATGTTGTGTCATGGATGAGTCCCTCCTTTATTCCCCACCGGGATGTTTTTATCCTCACGGGAGCCCGGCTGTGCCGCTGTATCCCCCCGGGACTCTGCATGCAGGAGCCGAGGCTCAAATAACACGGTGTTGATCTATAAAAAGCCTGGTGCAGAGAGACAGGAGCCCCTACACCTGGCGACAGGTACGACAGGATGCACTGTGTGCTTGTTAAAGCTGGAAACAGACAGATTATCCATCTAAAGACGTGTCGGTGACATCGGCGGTGTTACCGAGGAAACGTGGTACAGTAGATGTCCTGGTGTTTATGACTCCGGTGGGAAACCTCTGAGTGCTTGTGTAGGCAGAGTTAGATGGATGGATGCGGGTTTTAATGGCGGAAATCATTGTGAATGTAGAAGTAATGCATTAAGTGTTCCACTTGAGTAAAAGCAGACTATTAGCAGCAGATTTGTATTGATTTGAGAGAGAGAAAAATAGATTGTTACCACTTTTATACAGTTGTCAACCTGTGGAGGTTTACAAGGATCATCTCACTAATGAAAGGCTTGCAGGGAATATACAACTATTACGAATTTAAGCAAAGGTTTCGTTGGAGAGGACTCAGCATCATCAAATACAAGAGACGTGATAACCTTCTCTTATGAGCCACTGATTCATATATCACACATTTCTGCATCAAGGGAATTCAAATGGCTTCATATTAAACATCAAAAGTGACAAAGTGCAGCTGAAACGTGTCATAAAAGGACAATTAAATACAATCATTTAATAGAGAAACTATTAGAAGTAGAAGAAGACAGATATAAAGTCACAGTGCGCTGTAAGAAATGATCTAATTAAAGGCAGTGTTTTAGTTCTGACTCTGGGGACAGAAAAGCAGACCTGACCCCGACCACCTGAACCAGACCACCTGAACCAGACCACCTGAACCAGACCACCTGAACCCGACCACCTGACCCCGACCACCTGAACCAGACCACCTGAACCAGACCACCTGAACCCGACCACCTGACCCCGACCACCTGACCCCGACCACCTGAACCCGACCACCTGAACCCGACCACCTGAGACGTCTGGATGGTTCAGGATGCAGCAGAAGATCACAGATGCATTTTTTTTGGCCTTAAACCATTCAGCGTTTTATAATCCAACAGTCGTATTTTTAAATCAATCATTTGACTGACAGGTGTCACTTTCTTCACCGCTTTGTTATATTTTATTCTTGTAAATGCAGATGTCATATATACAGTATATATATGTATATATATGTATGTCATATAAAAGTAGTGGAGTGATGTATCCTCTGAAACGTAGCGAGGTAGAATAAAAACAGTGGCTCTAATGTAAAGCACACATTCAGCACCTCCTTTACTTTCCACTGCTGCGAATCTCTCACTTCCAACTTTATAGCCCAGAACCAAAAAAAAAAAAAAAAACAGCACTCAGCTCTGGTCTCACCCCGTTTCCCTCGTCTTCCAGGCGGAGACGGCGGCCAACAGGATCTGCAAGGTGCTGGCTGTCAACCAAGAGAATGAGCAGCTGATGGAGGACTATGAGAAGCTGGCCAGCGATGTGAGCACTCCCCGATCCTTCCTCTGATTGTCCTGCACCTCCTCTTGTCCATCTGTCTCCCTCCTCTCCCTTGTTGAGCCGCTCCCTCGCCTCCCAGCCCCCCACCCCGGGGGTGTGTGCTCTATGCAGGTGCAGGGTTAGGACCACAGAGCACCAGCGTAGCCATGGCAACGCTGGTGGTATAGAAGAGTTTCCTGCTAGGACTGTGTTTTTAGATAATTTACTCTAAATACTTTATCTAAAATTTAAGATTTATGATTCCAGTTGTTTGTCTTATGTGATTATAAACAGAATATTTCAGTTTTATTTATTATCTATAATGAAAACAATAGGGCTGCCTCATCTTTTGTCGATTAGTCGACCAATTGGTAATTTC
Source organism: Eutrigla gurnardus (assembly GCF_963514095.1). Classification (NCBI taxonomy): domain Eukaryota; kingdom Metazoa; phylum Chordata; class Actinopteri; order Perciformes; family Triglidae; genus Eutrigla; species Eutrigla gurnardus. The sequence continues at coordinate 26,761,939 of NC_139921.1, forward strand.
GGTCTTTGTTGACTAAGAATTCTTGAGTCTATTAGACTCTTTTTTCATGCTCAGTGAATTATTTCTCAGAAACGTCTCAGGGGGGAAAAAACAAGATTTAAAGTGGTGATTTTGTGTGATTCTTTGTGGAGAAAGTCTCATCCTGTACTCTTTTCCCCTCGTTTCACACATTAATTACATCCACCACACATCATTTACTTCCCTGTTCCCTTTTATCTGCACGCTTCTCCTTTTGCATCTCCATTTACTTTCCCCTTGAATGGTACTTGTTTCTCCTCCATCCATCCTTTCTTCTTCTCTCTCTCTCTCTCTCTAACACACACACACACACACACACACACACACACACACACACACACTCTGCTCCAGCTGTTGGAGTGGATCCGGCGCACCATCCCCTGGCTGGAGAACCGCCTGCCGGAGAACACCATGCAGGCCATGCAGCAGAAGCTGGAGGACTTCAGAGATTACCGCCGCCTCCACAAGCCGCCCAAAGTGCAGGAGAAGTGCCAGCTGGAGATCAACTTCAACACCCTGCAGACCAAGCTGAGGCTCAGCAACCGGCCCGCCTTCATGCCCTCGGAGGGCAAGATGGTCTCGGTAGGTCACAGGAACTACAAACTCCGCTGCCGGAGGGTTAGCTCAGCTTCCGTGAGTCCCGATGCCGGGGAACATCTGATCCCGCTTTCAACCCGGGACTCACTTGGTGGCTTGTTTCAGATCTACAGTCCCAATCTGGCCGAGAGTATCGTCACCTACATAGATGAATCTTGTTAATAATTATTTATAGTTTCTCTAATATTTCCAAGCATGCGATGAAGAAAACTGCAAACAGAAACGTACCATTTGCAGATATCTTTTGGAGCTTCCATCTAATTTAAAGAGCCGGTGTGTAGCATGTGTATTTCTTCAGTTTTTTTGTCAATAATACATTTGAAGGTTATTCTTTGCTTTGTACAGGACATCAACAACGCGTGGGGAAGCCTGGAGGGGGCAGAGAAGGGCTACGAAGAGTGGCTCCTCAACGAAATCCGCCGGCTGGAGAGACTCGACCACCTGGCGGAGAAGTTCCGCCAGAAAGCAGCGATCCACGAAGCTTGGACCGAAGGTGAGAACACCTGGACGGGAGGATATCCAGCTCCCGTGTTTCAGCCTCATAGCAGTGAGCCAGGTCGGTACATTTTTCTCCGTGTCGCCCCCTGCAGGTAAGGAGGAAATGCTGCAGAAGCACGACTACGAGACGGCCTCCCTGTCGGAGATCAAGGCCCTGCTGAAGAAACACGAGGCCTTCGAGAGCGACCTGGCTGCACACCAGGACCGCGTGGAGCAGATCGCCGCCATCGCACAGGAGTTAAAGTAAGACCGCCGGAGCCAGGCATGATGGGAGAATAAAAACAAAAGACGATTACGCTGCTGCCTTCTGTTGATCAGCAGAGAAGATTAGATCATCTCTCTCACTCCCACCATCTGGTGTATTGTTTGTCGTTTATTATCTGCAGAATATTTTCATCATATTCACTTAATTTGCAGATGAAACACAAACCAAGCGAGCGATTTTAAAGAAACCCTTTAGAGGCTGATAGAAATGATGATGATGCCGGTGCTGATGAGGACTCTCCTGTGTGTTTGTGCTCCAGTGAGCTGGACTACTACGACTCTCCCAGTGTAAACGCTCGCTGCCAGCGGATCTGCGACCAGTGGGACGCGCTGGGAGCCATGACCCAGAAACGCAGCGAGGCTTTGCAGGTGAGACGAGGATTTAAAGTTGCCGAGGAGTCTCTAAACTCCTGAAATGTTTGCGTTTGACTGCCGTTCTCTCCTCCTCGTTGGCGGCGAGAGCAGAAATAATTACACTTTTGGAGATGAAAGCGTTCTCCGCTGGGAAGGGATTTGATTTTCAGAATCTCCCGCTGGTGTTGAAAATCCTTTTTTAAGTTTTATTTTTTTTATTTGTGAAAATACAGTATAACCCCAATCCGTGGTATTATATATATATATATTTTAAATTCTCCACAGAGGACTGAGAAGCTGCTTGAAACCATCGACCAACTGTACCTTGAGTTCGCCAAAAGGGCGGCGCCGTTCAACAACTGGATGGAGGGCGCCATGGAGGACCTGCAGGACACCTTCATCGTCCACACCATCGAGGAAATCCAGGTGAGCACGGCGAGGACGTATTTAACACGGCACCATTACAAGGAGTAGGGAAATACTGTTATTGGCTTTAAATGGCTCTGGACAGAAGCAGGCTGGCTGATTCTCTCTGTTTATGCTAAGCTAAGCTAACTAATTAACACGCTTACATTCACCAGACAGATATGAGAGATATATCCTAAACAAAATATCCTTTAATTTAAATGTAAAGTCGGGAAGCCTAACCTTTCTTCATTTTTTATCCTTTACAATTTATGCTCATAATCTTTCTTTTTTCCTAATTTTATTGGTCTTATTTTATTTGTGACTCCTGTACTTTTACTGTTGCTTTTTAAAAAGCTGAGACTAAGAATTTTCATTACTGGTAAATAATGCTTGCATTTCTACCAAGTACATAAATCAATGATAAATAAATAAAATTATCTTGAATATTTACCTTCAAATATAACTAGTCTAATGTAATGTAAGTATGATTTCTAAATCAATCAACCTCACAAACCTCGCTCAGAAACCAGACTCTCCCATCCTTATGTTTCATAAATGTTCTCAAAAAGTTAGTTTAAGTTTGGAAGATTGGAGGAAATCAATTTCTCTTTCAGAAAAAAACAAAATGCCTTTATTGTTGTTTTTGTGGTTTGGATGTTCATTTCCTGTTTGGGTCGTTCCCAGGGCTTGAGCACGGCCCACGAGCAGTTCAAGGCCACGCTGCCAGAGGCCGACAAAGAGCGCCAGGCCATCCTCGGCATCCACAACGAGATCGCCAAGATCGTGCAGACCTACCACGTCAACATGGCGGGCACCAACCCCTACACCACCATCAACCCACAGGAGATCAACGCCAAGTGGGAGAAGGTAACAAAGCACCGTCGGGAGCGACGGAAATCCATCTGGAATCTTTGTGTATCCAGAGGAAGATCTCATCCTGCAGTTTCATGTCTGACACACTCCTCTGGTTTGTTGGCAGACATGAGTGGCTTTTATTTTCTCATTTAGCTCCTGGCAAGAAGGCAAATAAGTGTATTTAGTGACTAAAGCACATTTAAAGGGGCGGGTGTGTAGCATTTCTGGAGCTCTTTTCCCAGAAATGAAGTTGAATATTCATAACTGTGTTTTCATGAGAGAATTTAAGAATTGTTGTTTTTTCATTAAACTGTTTCTAAGGTAGCCCTAAAGGGACAAACCAGACACAAGAAAGACCTGTTTATGGTTTTTACGTTACCTGAAGGCCACTTTAGGTCTCCGACACGCTTGGGAAGGGAGGGGTGACTAAACCCTTCACACTGCTGCTTTATGTATTATCCCAGTAATACCCTCTTAACGGGGACATATGGAGACTGAGTGTCTCCGCCCACAGATACCTTTCCCAAGGTGTTTTTCAGAATAAAGGTTCATTCATTTTTTTTTTTTTACATTTACAAGTTCGAACCTGAAAATTAATACGAATACGACTCCTTTAATGTTTGCCGGAAAAATCTCAAATTGAACCACTTTTGCGTCTGATGTAACGTTTAAAGGAAGCCGTCTCCGTGACGACTGCGTGGGCCGGTTCTCCGTCAGCTCCACACTAAACCAGCCTGGCTCCTTCAATAAAACATTTTTACTGCCGGCCCCAACTTTGCTTTTTATTAATGGGACAAGTTTGACAAAATATGTGTCAGCGCTGTGGACGGGAGGCGAGGTGATGAGTCATCCTTTTGTAGCGGACAGTAGGAACACAAAGCTCTCAGTCTGTAACAGGTTTTGGGTTTCCCCCTGGACTCTGCAGGTCCGGCACCTGGTCCCTCAGCGAGACCAGGCTCTGATCGAGGAGCACGCCCGGCAGCAGAACAACGAGCGTCTGCGCCGACAGTTCGCCAACCAGGCCAACGTCATCGGCCCGTGGATCCAGACCAAGATGGAGGTCAGTGTGGGCGTGTCTTTAGTTTGTGTCGTTTTTCAGTCGTAAACTTTGTGTAAATTTAAAATAAGAAGCAGTAAAACGGTTAACGACTGCAGTGTGAGGGGATTTAGAACGGCGATCTCATGTGGTCACTGATACGTCCACATTTAGTTTTATGAAAATCCTTTAAATGTGAAAACGGGCTGTTAAGAGTCACAGAGGCTTCACGGGATTTGCAACATACAGCATGAAATTAGAAAGTTGGATATGATGAGAGTGTGACCTCTGGTTTTTAGTTTCATTGCTGCGATGCTGGATGTTCTTCTATGTGCGTTCCAATTAGACACAAATAAATGCGTTTCAATGCATTTCCAGCTCCTTCTAAATGTTCCCCATCAGGCTGTTAATCAACATTTAGGTCCCATTTAAACGTCTTAAGATGCTTTATGAAAATGACTCTCAGATTTTTACATTGTTTCATAGTGAGAGTGGAGATATTAAAAAATATTTAAAAGTAATACGTTTTAACTGAGCTCTCATTTCTTAAATGTTCACTCTTAACACATAATTTCAGGTCAAAATGTAGAGAAAATTGTGGTCTTTAATTTAATGTCACTGTGGAAGCAAACAGATCAACACATTTGGCCTCGGGAGCCTGACAGCGAGACGATCTCCAACCAACAAATGTCTTTACTTCTTAACTTTATCACGCATTTAAACCAGCAGTTTAGCATCAGTTCGCTTTGCAGCGATCGATCCCGTTTGTCTCGTTTGCAGGAAATCGGCCGCATCTCCATCGAGATGCACGGCACCCTGGAGGACCAGCTGACCCACCTCCGCCAGTACGAGAAGAGCATCGTCAACTACAAGCCAAAGATCGACCAGCTGGAGGGAGACCACCAGCTCATCCAGGAAGCTCTCATCTTCGACAACAAGCACACCAACTACACCATGGAGGTAAATCACTAACTCCACCATGGAGGTAAATCACCAACTACCCCATGGAGGTAAATCACCAACTCCACCATGGAGGTAAATCACCAACTCCACCATGGAGGTAAATCACCAACTACCCCATGGAGGTAAATCACCAACTCCACCATGGAGGTAAATCCATCCAGACGCTGCTGGTTTAAAGACGAGGAGCGAAGCGAACGGTGGCAGGATGTTGCACCGCCACAAGAAAGTCTAAAGCTTAACTTTGCTGACGTAGCAGTTTACCATCCAGCTCCCCAGTGTGTATTATTAACTTTTTGGCTCATCTGACAAGTGCTGTGAAACTATAAACTCCTGCCTGTCTGCCAAGACTTATTTTTTACTGCCCAATAATTCATATTAATGTTGTAATTGAAATTCTGCACACTGACTGAGTCGTGTGTGTGTGTGTGTGTGTGTGTGTGTGTGTGTGTGTGTGTGTGTGTGTGTGTGTGTGTGTGTGTGTGTGTGTGTGTGTGTGTGTGTGTGTGTGTGTGTGTGTGTGTGTGTGTGTGTGTGTGTGTGTGTGTGTGTGTGCGAGAGCAGATTTAAAGTGTGAACGCCACATTTGTTAATGCATTTATGGAGCCAATATATATATTTTTTGCTGGCTTTTTAACTGAACTCTTCAGACAGAAGGAAAGCTACTGATGTCGATGTGTTTAGTCCCCAGAGACCCATAAACCTCTTTGATAAAAAAGGCTTTGAGCGGTTAGTGTGATGGGAATCTGAACCTAACGAAATAAAAACTATATTCTTTAAGAAAAACTGAACTAAAACTAATTAAAATTAAAGTAAATGTAATGTAATTTCATTTGAGTTTTTTAGCTCTAATATATCACAACCAAAGAAAAGAAGAAAAAAAAAAAGTCTGTCACGTCTCAGAAATCGACGTCCAGCAGATGGCGCTGTGCTGCAGTGTTTCACATCGGACTCTGAAGCAGCGGGAAGATGAAACATTAGAACCAGAACCTCACAGAAACATCAAAACGAACCCTTTTCTGAAAGACTGAAACTGAAGTAAAAGCACTCTGGAAACTCATAAAAACCCAACTGAGAGTTCAGGTCTGTACATGCTGAACACTAAGGAGTCTGGCTCCTGACCCCCCATGCAGGTTTTACTTCCAGCTCCTGTTGAAACTCTGAGCCTCTTCTACGGCCCTTCATCTCCCCCGTGTCTTTGTCGTGTCTCCCTCCCCCCTGCAGCACATCCGTGTGGGCTGGGAGCAGCTACTCACCACCATCGCCCGCACCATCAACGAGATCGAGAACCAGATCTTGACGCGAGACGCCAAGGGGATCAGCCAGGAGCAGCTGAACGAGTACCGGGCCTCCTTCAACCACTTCGACAGGGTCAGTAGTGGTGCAGACACACGGGGGGGTAGTTCACTGGCTGAGCGTTGGATCAGCTGATCGATGCCACTCTCATGTCTGTCTGTTACATGTGTTCCTGGCTAGTGTGGCCAGCTGTAAAAACCACCACATGTACAAGAGAAAACACCCGTAAGCCTTCAAAGCTCCGTATAATCTATATAATGCCATTTCATATTAAATAAATACACTAATATAAATACATGTGTATTTATATTTACTTTCATTTTTATATTATTGTTATTTGATATATTGTTAGAGCTAAATGCTAAGCTAACCCACTGCTGGCCTCATGTTCACTGTACAGACGTGAGAGTGGCGTCGATCATCCAACGCTCCGCAAGAAAGTGAAAGTCCACTACTTTTGTCTTTTATATATTTAGACGGCATCGACCGAGCGAACGCGTTGAGGTGAGACTACGTCTTGTCACGCTGCCGGAGGGCGGGGCTTAACGGCGGCCCTGCTTACGAGCCTTTAACCACGAAGAGTGTGCAGAGTTTGTGTGTTTATTGACCTTAACATCACCGCTGGGTGGAAAACCTTCATCACAAATCAGTTTATTGTGAAACACAAGAAGGTCTGCATTCAATCAGGATCATAAATCCAGAGCAACGGAAACAGAGAATGTTTCCATTGAAGTAGAACTGCTGACTCCTCCTCCTATTGTTAATCAATACCTGAGGTCGACTGACGAACCTGAACATTTGTTTTATATTTCAAGGCGTTTGGTCGGTGAGAATTACTCATCAAACTTAAGTTAGGTGGAGAATATTTCAGTCTTTTAATGCCATAAATCGATTCATCAGTTCATCAAGCAAGTGTTTCAAACATGCAGAGTTTTGCTTCTCAGATTTTAGGATTTGCTGTTTGTAACTTTCGATTATCTTTGGGTTTCGTACAAATGGAGCTCTTTGAAGACGCCTTAGCTATTTTCTTCACAGTTTATGGACTAAACAATTAGTAGAACCATCAGGAAGATAATCACAGTGAGAACAGTCTTGAGTGGAGCTGTAACGATCGCTTGCTTAAAGCTTAACGACGACGACTAAAGCGGATTCATTGATGATAAAAATAGAATAAGTGTGTTTACATTTCCGTTCCAACGTCGCGGTGAAATGATTGTGATCTGTAAATTGTTTGACGTGTTTTAACGGAGCGATGACGAGTACGTGTGCCATCGGCGACGCGAATGACCTCACTTCCTGTCGTCTGCCTGCCACACTGCACCTTAACGCCTCTGAATGCCTCCGCCACCGTGTGTTAACCTGCCACGTCCTAACGAATATGCACTGTGTTCTCTGTTTTCTATCTCATGCATGGCCCCTCCCCCATCACCCCCATCACCCCCCTCACCTCCTTTTACCCCCTCCACCCCCGTGCATGGTGCACTCCCTCCACCCTCCACCCTCCACCACCACCTCCCCCCCCGTCCCGTCACCCCTTCACCGTCACTGACACCACTGTATGTGTTGCTGCATGGCCTGTGGCCCCCCTCGACGCCTCCGCCTGGCACTGGCCCCCCCACACCCCCCACACCCCAGGACCACTCGGGCACTCTGGGCGCGGAGGAGTTCAAGGCCTGCCTGATCAGCCTGGGCTTCGATATCGCCAACGATGCACAGGTACTCCATCGTAGCCGCAGCCCCGCTGTGAGAGGTTTAACTGGTTCTTTTTTTTTCTCTTTCTTTTGTACTTCCCCCCCCCCTCGTTCTTCTCGCCTCCCCCTGATCTCCATCTTTTACTGCTCCTCTTAACTCCCACCACCTCGCAACGTCCACATTGTGGTTTATTGCGTCTTTCCTCCTTAATTCTGCTCCTCATCTGTCCTCTTTCCAACCGTTTCCCTCCGCTGTCCCTGCCTCTCCCTTCCTCCTGGTTTCCTTTGTCCATCGCTGACCTTGTAGAAGAGATCAGGAGTCATGGACGCGGAAGACTTCAAAACCTGCCTTATCTCCATTGGTTACAACCTGGTAAAGCCACGAGCACTCCTCAAGTATGTTTGTTTGTGTGTGATGAACGAGGCCAGTCGGAAACGGTAAACGGTAGATGTGACCTTAGTTTTACGATTTTTTTAAAAATGTAGTAATGAAAATGTTGAAGGTTTGTTTTGCATAGAACTCCTTTTAAAGTAACGTAATATCACTTATATCCGTCACTTGCATTTTTCTGTGTTGCCGTGGGGGGCCGTCACCGTGGCAACCGAGCCCTCACGTTCCCTCTCTGTTGCCGCCAGGGTGAGAACGAGTTCTCCCGCATCATGAGCATAGTGGACCCCAACCGGATGGGCCTCGTCACCTTCCAGGGCTTCATCGACTTCATGTCCCGCGAGACGGCCGACACCGACACCGCCGACCAGGTCATGGCCTCCTTCAAGGTCCTGGCAGGGGACAAGGTACGGTCACAGCCAAGACTTTAGACAGCTGTAATCAATAGAACTACTACAGAACTTTCCCCACATCTCCCAGCTTGTTGTTTTGGGGGTTTCAAGAAAACTTTACTATTTTGGTTCACTCATTAGTGTCGTTTTTGGCCTTTAAAGATCAGCTGAAAATGTTTCTCGTCCTCGACAGAACTACATTTTAGCCGACGAGCTGCGCCGGGAGCTGCCTCCAGACCAGGCGGAGTACTGCATGGCCCGCATGGCCCCCTACACGGGCCCCGACGGCGTGCCCGGGGCCCTCGACTACATGTCCTTCTCCACCGCTCTGTACGGAGAGAGCGACCTCTGAACACTCGGGACCGCCAGCCTCCCTGCTCTGATCACCGCCACGTCCTCCGACTGCCCCCCCTCCACCAAACTCCTGTCCTACTACGCTCATTTTTTGTATGTCTCTGGCCTTATCTCTTCATCATTATCCTCTGTCTCCTCCTCCTCCTTTTCCCACCTCTCCAGCCTCCTCACTGCTCCCTCACACTTTGTCTCCGTTGTATTTGCTTCCCACGCAATGCAGCAGCTCTCCAGGTTTACAAAGAGGGAGAGAGAAAAACGTTTGTTTCTGTTTTTATTTTCTTGTTGTCATTGTTTTTCTTCATAAAATGAATAAAGTTAACATATTTTATTATACTGAACAAAAAAAAAAAAAAGGTATTTTTCTTCACCTGATTGAAAATAAGAGACAAAAAATTGTAATAAAGAAAAATTGCTATACTTTCTCTTCTTATTCTCTGTTTGCTGCAGGGATCCCTGATGGCTTTAATGGATTTACTTTGCATTTAGCTGACTTTCTGGAAAGGAAATGCCGATATCATATAATTGTGGGCTACAGTATGTTTGTATCCATATTTCCCTGGAGAGGCCACTCTTTAAAATAACGATGCTGGCCTAAATCCACCCACAAGTTAGTGATTACCTGCATGGAAAGAAGACAATGTATATATATATATATATACACCAAATGCAAAATTTGTGTTGAGTCTAGAGAAATATTATGATTATGGTAGGTATGCTAGGTATGAAGTTTTGGTCTGTGGTTAACTGTCTCAGAAAAAAAAACACTTTGAACACGATGGGATCTCAATATTCTAGGATAAAACAAATGATAGCCTTGAGGCTCAGATCATTTCAGTTTATGCTGTGATGTCGTGAACATTGAGTGTCTGAGGCCCAGAAGCAGTTTCCTGTTCTGATCAGTTGGTCATCCCGCTTTGAAGGGTAGCACATGAAACATGCAGCGCTGCAAAGCTCCACTCGGCTAAATTAAGTGGAAACACCTGAATGTGTCGGCGGGAGTGTGGACTGAAACCAGCGGGCTGCAGAAATGGTAGGAACGTATTTAAAATGTCCTGTGTGTCGCGGGGAACGGTCAGTGGTGGTGCGGGTTCGTGCAATAAAAAGGTGCCTCCAGGTAGAAAGGTGTGATGGACTGCAAGAAACCAGAAGACAACTCACGAAACCGAATTAAACGGTTAATAAAATATTCGAAGGACAAAACATCGAGAGGAATTTTGACATGTAATAACCTTGATTTCTGGTATTTTCTCTCGATATTAAAAAAAAAAAAAAATGCATTTCCCATCGCCATCACCGCACACACACGGTGGAACCTTCGATCGCGTCTTCGCTACCCGACGGACACCTTTGTGCGACGGACCCGTCCAGGAAGCGCGTCCCGGCTTTGACCTGCCCGGTGTTTTCATCCGTAAAATGGACTTGTAGCCGCAGAGAAGAGTCATGTTTACCCTGAAGGCGATGCATAAAAACAAAACGATCAAGTATGGAGTTCCCATGATTGTAAGTAACTGTTAGCTTACTGTATTAGCATATTTACTAGCGTATAAGCTAACAACAGCTAAGTTAGCACTTCCCAGCTTCACAACGCTGCTGTCAAACGTTAAAACGTGAATATTAAAGTCTAACTATGTCCAGGTTATATTTCCCGTTCCCTCTTTTTTAAGACTGCGTGTTTAAAAACACGATTTATCGCTAGCTAACTAGCTAGTCGCCTCGCCGATGTTAGCTTTGAGTTTGACAACCTGACGCTGTTAAATGGAGGTATGACCGTAACGTTATGTGCTAAAGCGTAAAGTAGAGGTAATCCGTGGTGCTATATATATACTTTACACTCACAGTAAACCCAGCAGCACCAGAATGAATGTGTTGTGGATGTTTTTTTTTTAGCTGCTCGTAGTTGGAGGTTCCTTCGGCCTGAGAGAGTTCACACAACTCCGCTACGACGCCCAGAAGATCCAAAAAAGGGTTTGTAGTAAATTAACAATCACATTACACACATTTGAGTCGCTGCTGATTCATGTGACACAAGAAACTAGTGTAAAGAACCACCTCACAATCACTTTAATGGTCAAAGACGCAGCAAGTGTGCAATGGCTCCGCCTAGTGGTGAGACACAGAATCGCACGTGGGATCATGATTTCATCCAAGAGGAGTGTGTAAAAATAGCACACACAGAGATGTTTGGGATCGTCTGCGAGGAATGCTGGGATCTCACACTGCAGTGTGGTTTTATTATGCTTTTTATTTATTATAAGAATTACATGCAATGTTTGGTGAGATACATTTACATTTAGGGCATTGTCCAAAGCGACAATAAGTACATTTGTCAAAAGAAAGAAACCACCCACCCACATTATCGCCGATAAAGTAAGAGCGAAGTGCTATGATCAAAGTGCTACAGATAAGAACATAGAAGTGCATTATTTTTTTTATTTCTGCTCTTGTATTTTTATTTTTTTTCATTACAAGAGCAATAAGAGAACAAGCCCTAATAGTTCATTAAATGACAGGCACGTTTTCGCTCTACTACTCGGACAAACGCCAGTGCATGTCATGGGGGGCGGCAGCCAGATGGCAGGGGCATCTTTTCTTATTACTGTCCATGTGAGGGGGGCACTAGACTGTGGATGATGGCGGTGGAGGGGGGGGAGGCAGCGTGCCCCTGGCAGCGTGCCTGTGCAGCTGCCCCCACACGGCTCGCTCTCTCCTGACGGAGGCCTGCGGCGGGCCGAGCCTCCGTCCTCTCAGACCCTGTGGAGTGAGGATTCGACTCTGCTCAGCGTGTGTGTGCACATGCAATTTAATGCATGGCATATCTGAGCGCTTGTCAGAATGCGCGTGATTAAAACCACTCTTGCGGTTCTTACTCGGAGATGTTATTAGCCGATTCCATTATTTTGTTCTCGCATGTATTTGCCCGCTTTATATCATTAAAACCGCTGTCCAAGGGTTAACTCACTGTATGATCCAATTAGCATTTTCTCTTCAACCATCTCATTTAGCTCGGAGGAAGAGATGAACTTGAAGGCCTTTTCTCTTCTCCCTGTGCAGGTTTTTGATACTCACAGTTTGCTTTGAGGGTCAGGCTTCTGGCAGTCGAAGGAAAAACTAATAACACCTCCATAGCAGGCACCATACTAATTACTTGGGCTATTAATTCCCTGGTCCGACGGCTGCAAAATATTCGATATATTATTTATTTGCTGTAGTAATGTAGGTCTAATTTAAAATCAATCATGGAATTATGAAACTCATCAGTCACCCGAGTAACTGCGGCATTATTGCTGTAAAATATTAGAACTCATTAAAAGTAATGAATCAGAATGGGATTCATTTCGGTCCTATTCTCGGGCTAAATCAATTTGAATTGCAAAACCCAGATGGCTCCATCGGGCTCTCTCTCCCAAAACCTTCTGACACACATTTTTTTTTTTTTACTTAACCTGGCGATGATGCCAAATCAAGCAGAATAATTCAGAGGGTAAAAACAGGGTGAATTAGATCCTCCCTCCAGGTTTGGAGTGGCTAGACTTTGACGGCGGTCTTCGCTGCTTATCTTCTCCACGTAAAGGTTGTGAGCCTGAAAACGACTTCCCCTCTTCTGCAGCTGCATCATTTCTACATTAAAGAAATAAAGATGCTGCCTCAGTCAAACGTTGCAACCATACAAACCTCTGAAAGCGTTTCATTCTTTAATTCTCTTTGAACACTAATGACTATTGTTTGAATCTTTGCTCCCTGCCAAAACAAAGAGCCCCTCAACATCTTTGACTTTCTTCTCTCCCTTTCCTTTGTTTGCTCCGTGTTGTGTTAATGCGCAACTCTTTTCTCCTCCGCTCTCCCTCTCAGCTCGATCCTTCACTGGAGGCCAAAGTGAAGGTGGAGAAGCAGTCGGTCATGCTGGAGGAGCAGTACGAGGTAAGGAGACAGAAGGCTGGGCACGCTGGGGGGGCTGGACACTAACTGGGCTGGTCTGTCAGCAAGAAACAGGACTTGGTTAACAATATGTGAGTGTCATCAACATGCAAGCTGTTTTAAAGGTTGGCAGAGGAGCACATTCGCCCAAGTATCTTTAAAAACTAGTACAAATAAAACATTGTTATATAGTATTTTACAGTTTTTTATATATCGTTAGCCTAATAGCATAATTGCCTAAGTCATTTTTTGGCCAAATTGAGATATCTGCCTAACCTTCCTCTCCTACCACTGCTGCATCACCTTGCCTTATTGGCTATGTCCTCAACCTATCAGAACACTTTTTAGAGTCCAAAATCACTATCTGCCCAAGTCATCTTTTTGACTTAGGCATGTTTGCCGGTATAAACAAACATGGCTGATCGCATAAGAAAGTTTAACAGAAGTGAAGCATTAGATCTTCTCTTCAATTCATTTGGTAAGCTGGTTTATTCCTTCAACTTTCTAGACAGTAAATGTACTCTCAGTCAATCAAGGAGATTAGGAACTGTGTGTTTAAACTTTTAATCACAATTCTGCAACAAGATATGATGTAGTGTAAGAGCTAGCTTATGCTAGCAAAGCTTAATTTGAAGTGTTGATTTTAAGTGTTTTGACAAGAAATACAAGAAGTATTCTTGGTAATATGGTCTTTTTCAAGTCTAAGTCTTTTTCACTTTAAGAATGTGGCTGCATTATTTGATTTAATCATCAATCATCATATTTGCATTTTCATTCTTAAAACAACTTAGGTGAGTGTAAAAAAAACCTAGTTGAGGTTAAAAGAACTTAGTTAAGGTTAAAAGAACTTAGTTAAGGTGAAAACAACTTAGGTAAGGTTAAAACAACTTAGGCAAGGTTAAACTTTAAAACAACTTTGTTAAGATTATACTTTAAAACACCTTAGATAAGGTTAGACTTGGTTATGTTATCATTATATACATATACTGTAAGAGAAAAAAATGCCTAAGTCATGACATATTCTGCCTAAGTCACTTTTATTTGTTATGGAGTTGATGTTGTGTCTTTTTTTTTTTTTCAAACTTGTTCACAGGTCTGGTTGAACTTGCTGTTACATTATCAATAAAAAATACCAATCTGCTTGCTAGAAATTGTGTTTTTTCTCTTTTTCCGAAAACGTTCAAATATGACTTAGGCAATTATGCTATTAGGCTAACGATATATATATATATATATATATATATATATATATATATATATATATATATAGGGGGGTTAACTCTGCAAAGGTTCTGCTGCAGATGGGTGTGAATCGTTTCAGAAAGTTCCAGAAGTCGGATTCAGCCTTCCTAATCCGACGTAAGAGATGCGGGGGGGTTTACTAAAGCTATTCCCCAACCTGACAAGCTGTTCTGAAGAAGCACTCCAGCAGCTCAACGCTCGCATCCTCTCACCTGCGTGACAAACCAGACAGATGGTCCAATCCTTGTGCATCTGGACATTTTCAGAGCACGTTTCGTGTTCACGCAACAGCTCATGTTCACGTTTGCAGAGCTCATATCGTCTGGTCAAATATGATTGAAGTGTAAACCTCGTCTCCTGTCTGTTTTGTCCTTTTTCTACAGAAGATGAAGGAGGTAAATTTGGGCGAGTGGATGAACATCCGTGGTCCTCGTCCCTGGGAGGACTCCAGGGAGTACCAGGAGCAGCAGCGCACCAGGCAGAGTAAGAAGGACTGAGGCCACGAACACACTGCAGCAGGACGGAGCGGATAAGAATGGAAGGGAGTCTGGCGGTGCTGCGGAGGCCGAGGAGCTGCAGCTTCCGGGCGTGGACTCAACCCGAGCGGTTCTTGGCGTGTCGGACTTTAAACTTTTTCTCATCGTTTGGAACAAGTTGTGGTCTCTTCTCGCTGAAACTCTTTCAGGATTCGGGACTACGTGACGCCACATGAGCCCAAAACCTTGTAATGAATTCAAGGTTTGGTCTTCATCGTTTCACATAAATCACCTGTTGGTCGTTCTGATGATTTAAAAAAACAAACCGTAGGTGGCACATCTGTGTGTTGCTGCACCTTCCACTTCACTGTATGACTTCCACGTCTCAATAAATTATCTTCTTATTGATCCAGATTGTTACTTATACTGTTTTTTTGACAAAAGCTCGTCATCTTTGTTTACAGCAGTATCGCATTGATTTACCAGTCAAAAGTATAAAAGAATAAATAACACAACAGTCCGGCCTTTCCTCGGGCTTTATAGGTGTCGACAGTAATCTGTTTCTCTGACAGTTATTACTTTGCAATGCGGTGGATTTATTAGGTTTATAATGGAATTGTATTACCTTTTTTTTGTTCGACAAACCAAAAGAACATGTTTTTTTTTTCGCTGCGAGTCTTCAGATTGTACGTACGAGTAATGTTGGTTGACTGACGGGTAATGTATGTGCTGCCTCACCTCGTTCACTATGAAATGGGGTGTAATGAATATTCTTCAGGTGGCGAGGTCTGTATGAAAATGTCCTGGGATGCATTTTTCCGTAATCACTTTTTTTATGTTCATGATTTTCAGTCATTTTAATACCCAGCGTTTCTCCGGCTCGGGAATTTACGGGACACAAACAGCTCGTATGTGAGGATTAATATTATTTTTTTCATGCGTGATGGTTGTACGACTGGAAATCTTTGGCTTTTGTCGTCACGGTTGTTTGAGTGTCGGGCAGAGTCGCCGCTAATCCACCGAACAGATGAATCAAGTAATTTGTCACGAGGATCGGTGCCTCGGTTCCTGAAGGGAACAGAAGCACTTTAATCCCGAGTAGTCGCATGTCGGTGCGTCTGTGATCTTAGAGGTCCATCAGGCTCTTGTTCTGGAGGCTCCGGAGGCCGTTTGGGTTTGTAGATGTGTGTGAAAATGAGAGTGCAGGGAGGATGCTGCTGTTTGTAGCTGTGGAGAAATATTGAGCTTGATGGTCGATGAGAATATCTGACCTGCACTTTGGAATATGAGTTCAAGAAGAAGTGTCCGACTTTGAAAAGCCCACAAAACGTCTGCTCTCACAGGGACTCTTCCTCCGGTAGAATCCATCCCATTATGATTCATATCCGGGAGACAATAACTGGCCTTATATGGCTGCGCTTTGAGCTCTACATTTCATTTTAATGTCTCCCTTTAAATAAACATCCTATTGTGTTTATTAGCCGTGTGTGTGGTGAACCATCCGTAACCTCACTAGCTGTGCAAAGTCATCCCGCCTCACGGCTTCTCCGCAGAGCGCCGCTCCCACTGAACCGTGTGAAGGAGGCTTTAGAGCGCCGGGGCGGAAGACGTGTTGCAGCTCGCCGCCGTTCTTTTAGGAAGACGCGACGCGGCGTCGGAAAGCCTGGACCGTGTCGGGTCGGTCCGGGAGGCCTCGCCGCCGCGCTCCACGACGAGTCTAATTTGAGGAGGGTCCCGACCTCCTTCACGTGCCGTTCAATTTTTCATTCGGAAATGCAAGAAAACGCCATCAAATATTAATTGGACACGGCTAAGAAAAGGAAATCAACTTCAATATTCACTACTTTGAAGTAATGAGGTCTTAGAAACAAGAAGCATCCTTTGAAACACTTAAATAAGTGTAATCCTTTTTTTTGTCAGGGGGCCCTTCCAGCTCCGTGGCCCCTAGAATCAGACAGACGTCTCTTCTGTGAGTCAGATTGCCATCATGGCTCCGATGTGGAGACACTCTGCAGAAGGAGCCGTCGGCTCTCAGCCTTCTTGGCCGGTGATGAATGAACCCCCCCAGTAAGATCAATTACTGCCGGTATTCTCTCACAAGAAGATTACAGACGTGATTATTCCGTTCCATGAGAGAAACATAACGTTCCCATTCCGTGAGGATCCCTCGGTGAATCCTTTAACCCGACTTGACAGTCGCCCAACGTTTCGGTATTTATTACTTCCTGTAATGTAGAAGAAGTGAGATTGTCCAAACATGTCATTTTTTCCCTTTAATTTCCAATCTACGGCAGACTCGGATTGAAATGACCATCACATGCCCAGAATTTAGGAAGCAACTATTATTTTTAGAGGGAAAAAAATAATGATTATTCACTGCTTTTTGTTCTGCTGGAGAGACGAAACAAAAGTTGAAGATTGGACTGATGGGAGTCTTCCATCTTCTAGCTGTAATGTACAGTATGTGTGCGTTATCATCCATCCCTCTCGGATGGGAAGCGATGGAGCCGTTATATCTCCTGACTCACTGACGAGAGCTGCAGAATCAAACAATAAAAAAAAAGACTTTATTCTACATGGAGGGAGGGAGGAGAGCGAGCGGGGAAATGGTCTCTGTACTTCCTTTTGGTCTCTCTCCCTATTTCATTTCTATAAATAGCCGGACGCTTGGCAGCTGAGGGGTAGTCCACGCAGAACAAATGCCCCCCCCCCCCCCCGGCTGTTGCACTTCATTCCCCACATAATGAGCCAGACGCAGATCGCCGCCGTCACTTCCACTCTTCCCCAGGACCGAAGGCAGGGGCCGCTGCGTTGCCGTGGAGACGTGGCTGACCCCTCCGCCTTGATCCGTCTCATCCCCTCTTCCTCCCCTCCTTGATTCTCGCCCGTTGGGCCTCTTTCATTCAGCACCACAAGAAGGGGGGGCAGAGTACTGCACTCGTCTTCTGCATGTCTCTGATGTAATGGAGTCAGTACTCGGGTTTCTCCCCCCGCTCTGCAAATATATTCCGGACCAGTGGGCCGCTGAATGCTCCGCTCCGATGGCGGCGGCTGCAGAAGGGGCTCGCTCCGTCGACGGCCGACGCTGCATGTGTGCAAATACTGGTCTCTGTGGATCGTATGTGAGCTGAGAGCACGAGTGGGAAGTAAGGGGGTTGGGAAGGGGGCCAAATCCAGGATGGCGACCACGGGCATCCCCTGCTTCCTGGTCTGGTGGACTCTAAATGGACCATAATGTACTAAATGAACATCATGCTGGGTTGAAGAAGACTTGAAACTAGAGATTGAGACCATAAACCGATGTTAATTGAGATAATAAATCAAGAGTGAAGTCATTTTCTTACAGAATTCCATGCAATCTGACTTCTAGAGGAGTCGCCCCCTAATGGCCAGTAGAGAGAATACCTCGGTCCACAAACAAACGGGGGATGTCACGTCCACTACTTAGATACACTTTGGTTTTGAGATCTCTGAGATTGATGTTGTGAACCCGAGACCAGATAAAAGACTGTCTTCTGTGGCCCTCAGTCTCCGGGAGCACCTTCTGAAAATAGATTTTTAACTGTAATTATTCCGACTTGTGAGCACTACAGTTGAACTCATGCGTCACCAAGACGGCTCCGGAGGGAAGTGAGGTCGTTATAGTTTGGGTGAACTTTCCCTTTTTAAAAAAAAAACAAACACAGTATTTCCATGTCACCTTAACGCCGTGTCCCCACACCCAGCCATGCATTTTTTTAAAAGCGAGTCCTCGAGGGCTGGTTGGTGCTTTGCTCCATGTCTGACCCCCCCATCTCCACACCACCCCCCTAAACACATCCACCACAGACAGGAAGTGGCCCTCCAGCCTCGAGGCCTTCAGATCCTGATGCGAGGTGACACCTTACCTTTCTTATTTCACAGCTTCACTATTCATTACTGACCGTACTTAAGGGGACGTCACCCCGGAGGGGGCTGCAGTGTTAAGTCCCACGATGACCCCCGCTTCCTCCCTCCCCCTCTTTCTCTCACCAGCAAAGTCGCTGCAGCTCGGGTCGACAAATGATCAGCGTGTGCAGAATGCACAGAGAGGGAGAGAACACCCGAATCACAAAGTGCAAGTGCAGCACTATTCTCTGGTTTCCCAGCTCCAGATTCTCTGCTGCCGCATGCTAGACGTTTGAATGAAGTGTGCAAGAACAGGAAGACGGGGGGGGGGGGTATACCAGAAGCAGAGGTGAAGTCGATTGGATGCAACCGAGTCGATTTCAGGGCTGCGGCCATCAAGCCGCCCCGTCCTTGCTCTTGCTCTCCCGGTGTGTTGATTACAAGTGTAATCCATTAATCATCAGCGAACGCATGGAGGGCTCCTGATGAGGGAGGCTGAGGGCGGCCATTGAATTCCGATCATGTGATGCATGCTGGGATGCAGGTAGAAGAGCCTGTGTGCGTGCACCGACATGTCCAGTGTGTTTCCTGCCTCCGCCCCCTTTTTGTCCCTGCAGATAAGAGCACTCCGTTAAAAACACCATATTAATTACAGCGTTACACAGAGGTGGAGGGTGGAGGTGGTGGTGTTGAGGGCCCGCCAGACCAGATTGGGCCCCCTCTAATCGCTCCCGGAAGAGATTTGTTTTTTGAATATCATATTTAAATTTGAACAAGCGTGGACGTCTGAACAGGCTAATTAGATTCTGCATACATGCTCCGTCCCAAAAAGGACAGAGCAATAAATAATAATAAAATCAGGGCTACAAGTCTATCTGTGTTGTTTCGCCGTGGATTGATGAGAATTAATTATGGAGTAACTGCTAATTAAGTGAAGAGACTTTTCAAACACTGAGCTCGGTTTGCCGGGACCTTCAGGCCGCTGCTTTGGGCCCCGTGTGATTCTGTAATCGGAGGTGGTGGCGGCATCCTCGTCTCGGAGGCTTCGTGTGTCTCGTTAGCGGCCGACGCTGCAGCATGGAGGCCCGGTGAAGCTCGTTATCTGTACGTAGCCGCGCGCGGAGGATCAGCGGGTCGTTCAGTGCAACTCCAACAACGGAGACGGCGTTTCAAGTTGCATCCTTTTTTCTTGTTACTCTTCAGGAGGTTCGGCCGCGGCCCTTACAAGGTTCTCTCATCTGTGTAGCATGTTCTTCTTCTGTCGCACACACAGATGTACGACGTGGTTAGAGTCACGGTTGCACCCGGTGGCTTGTGGACGACGTTTGAAGCCTTGAGGTTGGTATTTTGTTCGTCGCCATCTTGGAATGTTTTGCAACCAGTGATCCGTAATCCAAGGTGAACTTTACAGTTGAGTGTTAAAGGGAACTTTCTAGCTAATTACACTGGTAGCATTGTAGCATGATAGCATTGTAGCATGATAGCATTGCAGCGAGGCCGCGTAGCGTCCTGTCAATCAGCAGGTAAGCCCCGCCCCCTAAAGCATCCCCTGCTTTCTGGTCTGGTGGACTCTAAATGGACCATAATGTACTAAATGAACATCATGCTGGATTGAAGAAGACTTGAAACTAGAGATTGAGACCATAAACTGTTTACTGAGATAATACATAAGATAAGACTTCCATACAACCAGAGGAGTCGCCCCCTGATGGCCATTAGAAAGAATGCATGTTTGAGGCACTTAAGCTTTGGCTTCACTTTTAAGAACTGGAGGTGACTGGGGGGGTACCTATGTTGATTGACTTTCCTGTCGATATGATTAGCTCTGATATTAATATGACAGAACGTTATAACTGATTATATGCGGTGCAATGATTATATTAAATGAGCCGTTTCTTGCGGTTACACCATGCATCACAATGGCAGAATAAACACGTGACTCAGTGATGATCTTCCTGCTGTCGCTCGTTAGTGTGTGTTGAATGTAGCAGCACGTGACCAACAGTCGGTTTGTGGAGGTGAGAAATTGGGTGATACCTTAATTTCCTGTTGTGAACACTTGTCACGGTGGGCTGGGGGCCCGGATGATGTTCGTGCTTTTGTGGTGCAGGTTTTCTTCTCCTCTCTCAGCCGATGGTGACGTAGTTGCGCGCGCTAAGCGAGCCAGTCCGTGTGACTTTTTTTTTTTTTTTTAAAGATGGGGGGCGGAGGGCTGTAGGGCGCAACCATTTCACACTTCCGCCGCGTTACAACGGGAGCCTACTATTAATAATAATAATTATTATTATTATGCGAGTGTGACGTTGTCGTTTTTTTTTTTTTTTTTAAAGATCGTCTCCGGCAAATCGTCTCCGGATCCCCGCCTCGGCGCAGAGGAGGACGCGCCGTGGTCATCTCGTCCCCCGGCGGTGCGCAAAGTCCACGTGCCGAACCTGAGCAACTTAAAGGCCTTTGTAATGTAACGCGGGGTTCAATATTAATCTGAGTGTGGCCGTTTGGCGTGGAGAAGGCAGCCGGAGAAGAGAGGGAGACTCCATCATCAGATCTCCTGCGCTATCGCAGCCGGGGAGAGAGAGAGGGAGGAGGAGGAGGAGAGCGCTGATTCACGGCTTGCAGGAGGAGGGAGAGCCGCGCGGACCGGCTCTGAAGATCCATCTCTGATCTTAAAATACCGACCCCCCTTTCCTCCCCCCACTCCTCCTCCTCCTCCTCTCCCCCTTCCTCCCCACTCCTCCTCCTCCTCCTCCTCCCTCGTCATTGACAGCTCTGCGACCCGGTCAATCCGTCAGACAGGGAGGATCTGGGGAGGAGGGCGTCCAAGGCAGGAGAGGACGAAAGGCGATCACCTCTGGACCGGTTTTTTGATCCAACCGCCGATAACCGAGCGGAGGCTGCTGCCTCTCCGTCGACACCGTGGATCCGCCAGGGAGGGGAGGGGGGTTCTGGTCCGAGACGCACGTTTTGGACTCCAAACAGGCGAGATTACACCGAGACTGCTGCGAGGTGGATCTGAAGAACCATCACCATAATACTACTACTAATAAAGGTGGCGGACAGGGAGCCGTTTCTACATAAACTCCCCGGAATACAAACCCAGGTACGTCCCGATGACTCGGTGTTAACGAGCGTTTTAACGTGCGACAGAGTCCCGGTGTGATGTGGTCCGGCACTCCGGAGCGCTTCATCCCGGACCAGGTTTTAACCTGCCTCCCCTTCCCATTCGCGCCCCATCATCACCATCACCACCACCACCATCATCATCACCATCGTGCAGATACGATCCGCTGCAACGGACTCGTGATGTAAACCGTCTAACGGGGTGTGCCATTTGACATGATCGGTTGTCATGGTCCCCTGCTGCTAATTGGTGGAAACACCTGGATGATCCAGGTGTTTCTTCTTTTATATCGGGGGGGTTTGATTC
Source organism: Eutrigla gurnardus (assembly GCF_963514095.1). NCBI lineage: Eukaryota > Metazoa > Chordata > Actinopteri > Perciformes > Triglidae > Eutrigla > Eutrigla gurnardus. The sequence goes on from NC_139921.1 coordinate 26,783,974, forward strand.
CTCTCCTGCACGGCCTGCTGGGAGTTGGTTTGGAGGAAAGTGTAACGGGGTTTTACTTTCAGAGAGGAGGGGATATAAACTCCCCTATTTCCCCTGCGCGTCTTTTCCACGTAGGCCTGCACGCGCCCTATAAGTTCCCGTGCGGCCCCAGGGTGCTCCGGCAGGGATTCCCCCCTCAGGTATCGGGATAGTGAGCCCCCCTCCCTCCGTGATGATTAATCAGCAACAGCTGAGCCTCTCCGTGTGTCTGCTGAGTCCGTGTTTGCGCGCGTCTCAAATAGCCTCCTTTAAACGAGACGCTCTTCCCAAAATAGGGAAAGAGATCTGCGAGCAGAGGCGCCAGAAGGGTCCGCATCAGTCCGGGAACCAGACGTGGACGTCCCCCTTTCCCACGGAAAGCCACTCTCTTAGAGGTGTGCATCATATGGGGGCTGCACGTACCTGTAATGTTATTTGCTGAGTTAATCGGTTAATCGTTTGATCGACATTTCAGAAGGGGAAAAAATGCACCAAAATAAAATCACAAATTTATTTTGGTTTGAATATTTAGTTTAATATCAGAAAACAACCTGGAACCAGATAATTTTTGTTATTAAAACAAATCAATCGATTGATTATGGATGTTCCTCCCTCATAACAGGGCTGTAAAGTCTGCGATGCATTGATTTACTTAATTGTTCTGTTGGTTTAGGCAAACTTTATATGATTAAATAATAATAATAATTAAGCTAATATTATGCTATTTTGCCTCTCATTGTGTTAAAAATGCTTTAAATGAATTTAAATGAGAGTATTACTTGATTAGTATTACATCAGGAATAAAATTATTGGGAAATCATTAATTTTATTTATTTATTTATGCATACAATAATTGTAGGTTCAGTGTAAGAATATGTATCTCCTTCAGTCCAACCCCCTTTTTGAATTAATTAATATTGCTCTGCTTTAGTGTATGAGCCTAATGGATTGTAGTATCAATATGGATGTTCTGTATGAGAATGAATGTTTGCTTATAGTGGTCGGTGTTGGACTTTTAACGTGTTTCGGCAGCAGAACTCCTCAACAGTCCTCCTCCTACGTTAACAATGCAAAATACACTAGTAAGTATGGAAACAGTTTTATGTAGCTCCTACTTAAGGGGTCTCGGCTCTAATGTTGGTTTGCATCGATGAATGGACTCTGCATCCACTGACAGTGATAGAAAATCAATGTTTAAAATGCACACTCCTTGTGAGGTCACACACCTGAGAGCTTTGATTGTAGGTATTCTAATGAGCTTCACATAGACGATGTGGTTGTGTACCATTATATGGTTCCTCAAACTAACCAGCAAATCAATACTTCCCCATTGGATTCATTTACCAGCGAGATTTTGACTTGTGAAGTTGAGCTAACTCATAAAAGTGACCATTCAGCCTGAGTCTTCTGAGGTTCTGGGGCTGTTTAGCAGGCATTTACCAGTCAGGGAGGTGCATTATGGGAATTATGTCTATTTATGTCCATGCTTTACAACTGACCATGTGACCTGCATGTCTTCAGAAGGAAAAAAGTCATAGCAATGCAAAGTGTTTGCACCAACTTGGGTTTATCGAGGACTGGTCCATGCCAGACCGGACTAGTCCAACGTGTTTTAAATAATAAAGTTATTGCCGATATAGTTAACTTTGCTGTTGTAAAAAGCTTCATTTCAGTTGTAGCCATTGTATTAGTGTTGGTAGATGCAGGATAGTCTTCTTTTGGTAGGAACATGAATAACGGTACAGGAGAGGAGGTAGTGGTGGTATTAGGAGCAATATTGAGGCTTACTGAGGTAAAATTCAGGGATTAATTTCTACATGCACAAAAAAGATTAAAATGACTCTTTAGAATAGGACAAATATGTAATGTGTCTCTTGGGACATGATTGGAAACGGGCACGTCCGTAGTTATATATAGATAATCTTTCCCTATCCATGTAATGGGACGAGGCAGGAAGTGGCCGGCTCTGTCCACAGTTACTGTTTGGTCGCTCTGCTAGTTTGCTCTTGGATTTCTGGGTATTTGGGCTTGTTGGCCATTTGTGTTGGACCTCTGTTTATCCAGAGTGGGCTGACTGAGCACACACACTCTTTCTCATCACTTTCCTCTGATTCCACACATTCACACATCGGCCTTAAAGCTGCAGGGACGCGTTGAAAGCTGCTGGAATCAGTGATTTCAGGTTGTTTGTTGTTGGTGTGTTGTTCCTTTTTTCTGGCCCTGCATCTTTGCTGGTTTGGTTCACTCTCTTGGCTCTCATGAAGCCAAAAGCCAAAACAGTACATTCCCAGTACCTAACCGTAGATGGAAAAAGTTAGCCTGCTAGTTAGCTAGCTAGCTGGTAAACACAATATAGCATTTTAGCAGCCACAGAGCGAGATATTTCCCTCGGGAGTCGGATGAGACCAAAACGGAGCTAAAAGAAGAGATGATGTTGGATTTACAGTCATTAATGTGGACAGAAACTCCAAATGAATGCTTATGTTGCTCTGTGTTCGATGCGTAAATAGAGACAAAACTAAATTCACCAGAACAACGCCTGAATTATTTTCCTTTTTAAATGACTTGAATAATGGTGAGATTGACCCCGGTTATAAAAGATGATGGGATCGTACGAAGTAAAAAACATTTGATACTTTGGATTTAGGATCCTCTTCCTCTGGTATTTTATCTTACAATTAAATGGCCATCACTTAGTCCTTCCTATCCCCAGGACTATCATACTGCAGACATGCAGTAAAACAGATGGTTTTACTGATCTGGTTCTAAAACAGGAGGAGGCACTTCCTTTAAGAAAACCCATCCCTGCTGTCAGATTTCAAAGTTCCTAGAAGTTTATTCTGAAGGTTCGAGTAACGGTCGCAAAATCCTTCCGTCTCAACTTCTCTCTCATTAAGTCCCAACTTTTGTCTCAATTATTCCTCTGTTGTTGTTGTTGTTTGTGCTCGGCGCCGTCGGTCCTCCCGGGGATGGCGTATCTGGCTCCGGTCCACGTAAACGGCTCTGCTGATTCGGTTCAATTTAAGTTCCTTGCCTCCCATTTCTGCTGCTGTTTGCTGTCGTCCCCTTTTCCGTCGTCTCCATCAGCCCGCCGCTCTGCAATCATCATCTTCTTTTTTTTATTTTATTTTTTTTTACATCTGGGGAATTTAATTTCAAGCCGAGATAGTGATGCAATTTTTGTGTCTATTAAACACTGAATTGGTTTTGCTAAAGTCTGATGTTGATTGAAACATTGCTTCTTTTTTTTGCAGACATTAGGTGTGTAATAATTGCCTTTTTAATAGGTGTGAGTGCTTTAAATATGCCAGCTTCTGTTTGCCTATCCAACCTGCATTTGGAAAAATCTGTCAGCCATGTAAACTTGGCCAGTGGTCCGTCTGGATGATGGGAACCCTTTCCAAAAAAAAAAATGTGACCCAGGAGTTCAAGTAGTTGGGAGTCATTTTTAAAGTCTTCAGATCCAGCACACACGACTTAGATCCAATAAGAAATATGCATTAGACAGTGTAACACACATGCCATTTAATGGATGCTTTTATCCAAAGTGCCTTTAAGTGCCAGGAGTGCACACTCTACAGAGTTGGGCGCGGGCAGGCCCCCCAGAGGTAATCAAACCCTTTAACCAGGAATCAGAACACAAGAATGCACTTTAATCGTAACAAACTGTGGAAACATTCAACCTATATTTAGCTCAACAAAAGCGAAGGGATATGAGTGGTGGCATCTTTGAATCCTCCAGGGTATTTGGGGACAAAATGATTAACTTAGAGTCTGTGTCTCTCTGAAGAGATCATTCAAACTCTAGACTAAACTGTCTGTGTGTCTAAGGGACCCGAAGGTGTGGAGGAGGCCCCCGGCCCCGTATACTGCCAAATCATCTCAGGGAGCTTTTTATAATAAATCCCTCCTGCGTTATCTCTCAAAGCAGCTCGTATCTTAATAGTTTGGGCTGGTCAACTGTTCTTCCCGTTGTTCTTGGCCCTCGGCTGTTTGCCTCAAAATAATTGTCCTATCCCGTAAGAGCATGAGATACTTAGCCCGAGCTGGTATGAATTCGGACAACGTCTGCATTGTTGTTGTGACGCTGCTCTCTCTTGCGGGAGTGGTAAGTGTGCATTTAGAGTTGGGATATAATTAATTTGGACGGGACATCTGTACCCTTTGTTTCCAGTTTGCCTCTTGATGGTCTCCTGCCTCCCCCCCTCTGTTTTTTTTTTTTTTTTTTTTTGCCAATGCGACATTTTGGACAGTGCTTAGTTTGGCAACACGGCACGCCTGCTGAGCGAGCTGTTTGGTTTCAAAGCTGTGTTGCTACCCCCCGAGATCTGCAGACAATCATGCTCAAGTCCACATTATGGGGGGCGCAACGGATCCACATCCAAGCTGAAAATACACTTTATGATTTTTTTTTTTTTTTAGAAATGAGCCCACAGGCTGTGGTTTTGTTTAATAAAGTAATGTTATCTACACTGTTCAGATAGTGGTTTACAGACCTGAAAGTCTCATGAATTTCCAGCCAGCCTCTCGTAAATATCCTAAAGGTCTCGTGGCTGCTGTTTGTGAAGGAACACATTGAAGTGGCGGATTGTGCGATCATTTGAATTCCTTTCTTGTTTCAGACACACAGTCTTAAAGACTTTTACTAACACTGCTCCTCAATCTTGGGATTGAAAATGAGCAAAGTGAGCAAAAGATGAATATATCTATCTCGTAAAAGGCAAAATGATGCAATTGTTTTAGCACTCTTGTCCCAGTTTGAAAGCTGTCTCTATTATTTTAGAGTATATAAATATGTTTATACATCCATATAATCTGTGTGGTTTGTCTGTTTTACGATTTAGGTGGTGGGCGGAGACAAAGCACAGCCCAGTGCTGGATCCCAGGTGGACCATCAGTGTGGTAAGGACCCTTGAGACGAAGAAGGGTGCATGGAGGGTTCCAGGCCCGTGAAGCCGGGTTCGTCAGCCTGCCTGTGGTTGGGGCTGGTCTCCGCGGCCGTCGCCTTCCTCTGCACCGAGGCCCGGACCACTCCGAGCCCCCTGCTGACCCCCAGCAATGCCACCTGCTCCGGGAACTCCAAGTGTCGCACAGGAATCATCCTGCCCATCTGGTATCCTGAGGACCCCTCCATGGGAGACAAGATCGCCCGGGTCATCGTGTATTTTGTGGCCATGATCTACATGTTCCTCGGCGTGTCCATCATCGCCGACCGCTTCATGGCGGCCATTGAGGTCATCACCTCGCAGGAGAGGGAGCTCGTCATCAAAAGGCCCAACGGGGAAACCATCACCACCACGATTCGGGTGTGGAACGAAACGGTCTCCAACCTCACGCTCATGGCTTTGGGCTCATCTGCCCCTGAGATCATGCTGTCGGTTATCGAGGTTTGTGGACACGAGTTCCAGTCTGGCGAGCTCGGCCCCTCAACGATCGTCGGCAGCGCAGCCTTCAATATGTTCGTCATCATTGGCCTCTGCGTGTCCGTCATTCCCCAAGGAGAGGTCCGTAAGATCAAACACCTCCGGGTGTTCTTCATCACCGCGGGCTGGAGCGTCTTTGCCTACATCTGGCTCTACATGATCCTGGCGGTGTTTTCACCCAACGAGGTCCAGGTCTGGGAGGGTCTGCTCACACTGGCCTTCTTCCCCATATGCGTGCTCCTGGCGTGGGTGGCGGACCGGCGGCTGCTCTTCTACAAGTTCATGCACAAGAGGTACCGCACCGACAAACACCGGGGTGTCATCATCGAGACGGAGGCGGAGCGCTCCAAGGGCATTGAGATGGACGGCAAGATGGTCAATTCCCACTTCATGGATGGTGGCGCGGCGAGCAACCTCATCGGGCTGATCGAGAGCAAAGAGGTGGACGAGTCCCGGCGCGACATGATCCGCATCTTGAAGGACCTGAAGCAGAAGCACCCGGAGAAGGAGCTGGACCAGCTGGTCGAGATGGCCAACTACTACGCCCTCTCGCACCAGCAGAAGAGCCGCGCCTTCTACCGCATCCAGGCGACGCGCATGATGACGGGCGCCGGCAACATCCTGAAGAAGCATGTGGCCGAGCAGGCGAAGAGGAGCACCAGCGTGCAGGAGGTGCACGTGGAGGAGCCGGAAGAGTACGTGTCTCGGATCGCATTCGAGCCTGCCGTCTACCAGTGCCTGGAGAACTGCGGCGCCGCCATTCTGGCCATCACCAGAAAGGGCGGCGACATCAACAAGACAATCTACGTGGATTACAAGACGGAGGACGGTTCGGCCAATGCCGGCGCAGACTACGAGTTCTCCGAGGGCACGGTCGTGTTCAAGCCCGGCGAGATGATCAAGGAGATCAGCATCGGCATCATCGACGACGACATCTTTGAGGAGGACGAGCACTTTTTCGTGCGGCTCAGCAACCTGCGCGTCCTGGAGACGGAGGACGAGGTGCTGTCGCCCAACAGCCTCCCGTACCCGAAGGCCATGCTGGGCTTCCCCGCCGTCGCCACGGTGACCATCCTGGACGACGACCACTCGGGCATCTTCACCTTCGAGAGCAACGCGCTGCACGTCAGCGAGAGCATTGGCATCATGGAGGTGAAAGTGCTGAGGACTTCCGGCGCGAGGGGGACGGTGATTGTGCCTTACCGCAGCATGGAGGGACTTGCCAAGGGGGGAGGGGAGGACTTCGAAGACACCTACGGGGAGCTGGAGTTCAAGAACGACGAGACCTGGTAAGATGGCAACTCTTTTTCATTTTTGCATCTTAACAATGGGATAATAAATTGCAGATTTTGAAATCAAGCAAGGTTATTGAAAACGAAGTGCATTTAGGAGTCATAAATAATAATAATCCTTTGTTTCCATGCCTGTTTTTGCGTCCCACTGATTTGTGTGTTTTGTTTCTTATTTGCACTTTGGTGGTGATAAACCTGACAGCTACAGTATATAAGACATGAGAGCTAGCTTCAAAGCTAGTTAGCAGTGTGCCGGATGTGTCTCATTCAGCGTTTTTTGTTGCTTTTGATACAAAGATCTTTTTTTACCTCTTGACATCATTTAATTTAGAACATACTTTGGTAACCTACTCATGTGCCGTTTTTCACCCGTCACCGTGAATCTTAAACACTGGTTTCCTTTACGTGCTCAGACAGCGTAGCCTTTCATCTGAGCGTGCACTCCACATCCCCTTGTTTTCCTGTCAAGAGATTTTTCTTTTCGCTCTCATCAGAGCGCTTTGGTAGCAAATCTGTGTGTGCGTCGCATTTCAATGGGGGATTCAACTTTTGGGATTCGTCACACAACTGTGGAAACAGGAAGTCCTTAAGTAACACCTCCTCGCCTCTCTAATCCCTGCTGCTTCTGTTGCATCTCTGGATCTTTGCTCTTTTTCTTTTTATTGTTTCTGTGTCGCGTCTGCTTCGATTTGAAAGAAAGCAGCGAGGAAGAACAGGAACGGCTTGATAAATGGAGGGAAAATGACAAACAACAAAGGTCATGGGCCTTATAATCAGTCGTAGTCTTGTAGGTTAGCAGGCAGGTTTGATCGCTTCTGGGCACAGTTACAACAAAGCTTTGTTTGAAAGTAATAGAGGGGGTTTTATGTAAATTGTGTATGTTATGCAGCTTTGTCAGCGCTACCACTATAGTGTGTAACAAACAGCATCGGGTCGTGTATGTATGCTGCTATAGCTTTCAGTCCCGTGCACGTAAAGGCGGTGCTCGGGGGGGAAACTGGCGTGTGTACAGAATTACGCCTGAGAAATATTGATTTGTTTGTTTCACAGCTTGCATCCGCTCGCCTCTCACACATTGGTCTGCGGGCCACTGGATCAAAGTGACATCCTCCTTCCCCTCCACCAATCAGGGCGCTCGCAGCACGTGCGTGGCATGGGTGTGCTCTAGGGTTAGGGGTTCCTCAGGGCCGAGGGTACCCAGGAGACCGGTGGCGGGCGGGCGGGGGGGGGGATGAGCGTCAGGGTGATCAGCATGCTCTTGGGGCCTGCTGAGCACTCAGGGTTTTTGCTTGATTTATGTGAGAGGCTTTATGGTTCGGGCCCGAAGGCTGCCAGGGGAGTAGGGGGGAGAGATGTGGACTATTATTATGAGACTGCGGTGATGTTGTTGGCATTGTTGGGGGGGGGGATGCTGGTCTATCGATCTGCCCATCGTGTTGTGCATCGCGCTGTGATGTTAGACGCCGGTGTGAACGGATACGTGCTGCAGCAGCGGCGGTCATATGAGTAGCAACGTCTCAATATAACAGAAAGGACTTCATTAATAATTGAATGATTGCCTCTTTCTTTCTCATTAAAAGACAAGTCAAACTATTCCTTGATATCATCTCTACACCAGTAGGATGGGGTGGATCCCTATCCTATTATATAAACATAACCCTATTGTGCATTTAGGATGTGCAGATTTATTATTTAACACTGTTATTCCACCGAACAATTCATCCTCATGCAAAGGTTAAAGGTCAAAAGTTATAACATGCTTGATCCTTTTAGCAGGAGCTTGAATCAAATATGGCTTTTAGATCAGCCGTGTAATGTGACATTAAAGAGGCTGCGATTACAAAGAAATGCTAACGTGATCACATAATAAGCGTAAAAATCACCGTGACATAAATGTCATGGAAACGGCCTTTTTGACGTACGACACGTGCACGCTGACATGCGTCACAGGATGCCACTTTAACTGCAGCGCGAGACTCTTAGTGGATATTAAGCTAAACTCACAGTCGGTGCTTATTAACAAACTCTCTGTAGAAAAATGATGGATCTCTCTAAACATACATGACATTAATCAGCAGTTAAAACAATGAAAATTGTTCATGTGCATGTGCATGAACACGCTCTAGCATTAATACGAAAAGCTCTCCTTCCCCCCGCTCAGAGGCTTTTTTTTTTTTTAACTCCCAACAAATCTCCAAGAAATTTCCATAATTACACTCGGATAGTGATGAATTAGATTCCGTGTGCATCCATAAAAAAGACAAAGAGGAAGCAGCGGAAGTGACAGCTTCATCCAGAAGCATACTAGAAGATTCATGAGAACATTTCCATACACAAAACAAAAAGGGGGGATGAATGTGTAGAATATTCACTAAAAGGCATAATTACGAGGATGTTTCTCCCCCGCCGTCTGGAACGCTCTCCTCTGGGTCGTTTTCACGCTCGCAACATGAGAAAAAAACAAAGAATTGATTTGCCGCCGTCGCTTCCACATTCATATTCCGACTGAAATTGTCAATGGAAATGTTCTGTTTATTTCCATAAACGCCGAAATAACAGAAGGATTCCCTCCTTGGCACTCGGTTAAAGCGGTTTTTCCCTCCCGCTGCTAATTCGGCGCTAATTGCGACTAAACGGGGGGCAGACTGGCGCTCGCCTTCTAAAGGGCAAGGGTTTCCTCTGATGATCCTTTAGGACAATTGGACCACATAATGCTTCGGCTCGCGTGCTCTTCCTTTTCTCTCGCCCACTCTTTTACGAGGCATTGACTCTCAATCTCTTTTGACACACTTTGGGTCCATTGTTATCAACCGGAGAGGACATTTATTACAGTCCTAATCTGGAGCTCTGGAATACATCACTCCAGTTCTTAGCCAGACGGTAGTTCTCAGCACGGAGCAGGAAGTTATGTCGTTTCCTGGCGGCGGTGGCGGTGGCGTGCTCCGAGCTAACGGATATGAACCTCGTCTTCTTGAATGAGGACTTCATGGTGGTGATGGTGGCTCTCATGTTAAAGATTGGCTCCTGATAGGTTAGTTAAGGCTAACACGTTTAGCCTTTTTAGCCTCCAGTTCTTAAAAGTGAAGCCCAAGATGAACGCCTTACATATGTATTCTCTCTGCTGGCCATCAGGGGGCGACTCCTCTGATTGCAAAAAGGAGTCCGATTGCATTACTTCTCATTTGAGCTATCTCAACAGTACTAGTGGTACAGCAATTCAGTAGTCAATCAACAGCAACTTTTCTGTTTCAGCAACTATTTTGACGATTGGTTCGTTGTTTTGTTTCTTTGAAGGCAAAATTGCCAAAATTGGTTCCAGCTTTCTAGTTTCTTTGGTCGATCAAATTAAATCCTGAATATCTCTGGGACTGTTTGGACAAAATAAGGCGTATGAAGTTGACATTTTATAGACAAAAAAATCAGCCGAATAATGCGATCAACAATCAGCACTGTTTAGAACAACATTTTGAATCCTCTTGTGACCAATCAGGTGTATCTAGAGACCCTTCAGGGGGGTCCTGACCCCCCACGTTGGCAACCACAGGTATAGAACGAGTTTTCCCGTGAGAACATTTAATGGCTAAAGGTCGCGGGCTTCCTGACGCAGCTGCTCGATGGGGAAGCTCCGTCCCCGGAGACGCCGCGGGTTTTTAACCGGGCGCTGATGGATTCGTAAACAAATGAGCAGCGGGCAGCCCGGGATTGGCTAAAGCGATTGTGGTCACGCCTATATGAGCAGGACTCTCCTGTGCCTGTAAACCTGCCTTGTATTGTTATAAATAGCATCACACGGGGACGTGCTCATGAGAAGATGCATGGCCTACCCCCTCACCCCCCCCTCCAGTGCCCTTACTCAACCCTCTTTCCTTAATATCTCTTGGATGTATAGCTGTCGCCCCTCCGGGCGTCGTGATTGACGGAACACATGTCCGTGCTGATCCTCGTTCTGCTGACCACTCAGCTTTCCCCCCTGCCAGCACTTTTGCAGACATCCCATCCCAGACCCACGAGGTTTACCTTACCGGCCTGCAGTCCTCCCCCCCACCCCCACCTCCACACAGACCTGGGATCAGCTCAGCTCAGCTAATCGTCTTCAATGCTGCACTTCTGTTTTATTCACACGAGCCTCATACTTTGTGTTTTTCCTAGTATTTGCTTGATAAGCGTTTGTCGGGTTGAAGGTGAACCAGGGAGGGTAAACGGAAGTCGCACCGGCACAGTTTTGGCTTTGAGTGAAAGCGTGAAATAGTTTTCTGTAGCGCTAACAGCTCTCAGATCAGTTTGTTAACGCACATACAAACGCATTAGAAGATTCACGAGGACGTTTCTTATCTTAGCAAACTCATTGTAGCTTTTGCACTTTGGCTCCTGCTTACAAATATTGTACAGAAACAACACACACACACACACACACACACACACACACACACACACACACACTTACAGACACACACACACACACACACACCTAGGTTGAGTGGCCATAAATATGCTGGCCCTGCGTTTGTTCCTCCCAGTCGGGGGAATGCAATTAACTTAAAGCTTATTTATAACACGATCCAGTGCAGGGCGTGTCGCCAGCCCCCCCTGTGTAAATCTGACTGGGGATCAGATATTCGGGCTCCCCCAAACCTTTTGACAGTCTCTCCAGCCTAATCGAGTTAGGATGGAGGTAAGTGCATCAGTTTTGACCCATTTTTACTGTCAAAGCATTTAGCCAATGTTTAACAAATAAACACGGTTTCATAATTCAGTTTTATTCAGGGGGAGGAAAAAAGAAGTGAGTTATTCAGGTTATTCTAGTCGCTCAGTTGACAAAAATGGTAATATACGTTCAGGGACCAGATCCTGTGGGATCTTCTCTCACAAATATAAATATATATTTTTTTAATTGCGATCCATGATAAAAAACCCTGTATTGTCCCATGCCTATTCACAGCAAGGCAGCGGACGCCTGGACTATTTCTACAGATCAACTATATGATTAGTTCGTAATTTTGCACCAAATCTGACAGCAAAGTCAGCCTTTTTTCATATTTTCACCCACATTACATCAAAACAATACAATACAATTAAAGGTCAGATAATAAGAAAATATGTAACTTAAACTGCATATTAAACTCTTATCTGCTTGTCTGGATTCTGCTCGTGGTCTCTGAGAATTTTTTTTTTTAATGTGTGTGTAATTTGAGTGAACTGACCCTTTACACTATTCCACTCCAGAGGATAATTCTCTTAATTGGGTTAAACATGTGCTCTATTTTCCTCCTGAAGCTCTGCACAAACACAAACAAAACCCAGATCCCTCCTCCAAACACACACTGGGACGTTTGTACGGATCCACAGCCTGAAACCTGAGAACACTGTAGTGTTGGATGGCTTTCCTTAATTAGCGTGGGTTTGTGAGTCAACAGCTAAAGTACTGTGATGCTGCCTTCAGTCATATCAAGACCGGCTGTAAATAGAAACGTTTCCTGTCTGTCTCCCGGAGGTGACGAGTAGGAGAACGTGGGGACTTCTGATTGGCTGTGGCCGGCAAGTCAACGAACCAGGAACAGGAAGTCGGGGTTATTTCGCCGTGGGTTTTTTTTTTTTTGGGGGATTGCAAATTGGAGTTTTAGCATCTGAAGGGGATGCTTTTGAGTTGAATTCTGGGAAATGTAGGATCTAGCGTTTTGGGAGCTTACTTGGAATAAAAGGCAGGAACATCGCGAACTTTGTGGAATTTGTGGGGAAAAAAACCCCGACCCTCCTTCTTCTAATTGATCTCATAACGTTTACGTTCATATATGACAAAAAAATCATTTAATTTGAAAACCTGGAACTTGTGATTTTCAGTATTTTAGCCCAATGACAAATGACTCGGATCCCAGAAGAGCTCATGGTGTTTGTAGTCCTGCTTGTTTGAGAAGAGAGAGATGAAGGACATGCTGCCGCTGTCTTGCTCTCGTTGCCTGAAACAATAATGTAAAAGCATATGAGAGCGTGGCGTTTGTTTGCAAATGTTCAAATGCAGAATGTGATTGGAACGTGTGAAGTCGGCTAACGGCTCTCGACGTCCGAGCGATACACGAACCGCTGCGCTGAGCGGCCCCGAAGGCCAGCGCGGCAGGAAGCTGAATGAATGAATGTGGATGAGGCGTTGTTTTTAAAACGTGGAAGTCGGTCCACTTTTCCATAAAATGGAAATCGCTGTCATCACTTGTTCACGTACGGCGGCGGCGTCTTCGGTGCTCATTACTGCTGCTTTTTTATGCACTACACTTCCCAGAGATCACCTGTCATTCATCAGTACGGATGGTACGATGTCACCTCCTCGGGTTGCGGTTTTGATGAACGATGTCATCTGTCGAGCAGGCATGTGAAATGTTTGCAGCTTCTCAAACGATTTTTACGACCTTTTGTCGCCTCTTTTATATAATCGTGAATTGGATATTTCTAGGGTTTGAACTGCTGTTTGAAGTGGAGATAAAAGATTCAACATTTTAACGAATGAAATTCACCCGTTTTAATGATCGATTAACCATTAAGTCTCTCTTCAGTGTCTCAGATGTGAAGATTTGCTGCATTTGTGAAACATTTTTTCTTATAGTCCAAAAAATTCAACAAAACAAGACAAAGAAAAACACTAAATCCTTTCATTGAAGAAGCTGGAACAATCAGCTAATTGGTTAATCAAGCGCGTTCAGCTCTGGGTTAATCAATAATGAGAAGGATTGTTAGTCGAATTCCCAATTTGTTAGCTCGGCCGCTGAGAAATGTTTCATTATTTTCCGACATTTTAAACTATGAATTAGCATTTTAACATAAAAAAAAAATCAATAGAGGTATCGATTGGTAATGTTTGGGTTATTTCTGATGATTTAATCTAAACACATTTATAAGACTAGCAGAGAAGGAGACGTTTTTAGGAGTCGGCTTGTTACCTGCATCCATCTTCTGGATAGAAAATCACTGTTCTCATCTGTTCAGTCAGTCGGTCGGCGACACGCATTAGTGCTGTGAAACCTGCTGAAACACCCTCCCCTATTTGCCCTTTGACCCCCGACAAGTGCAGCCCTGTCATCGGTGCATCGGTGCATCGGTGCATCGGTGCATCGGTGCATGTTCCACTGTTCCACTGTGGAAGTACTTTTTTCTTTCTCCTGTTTTTGATTATCAGGCTAGCAGCCTCTGCTTTCTACAGCCCTCCATCTCTGCAGGGGGGGGGTCTGTCTCCAGAAACACCCTGAACCCAGACTCGCTGTGATCTCACTCCAGTTTTACTCTGCACACCATCCACAGTCCTAGGGCAACTCCTCCTCCATGTGTCAGGCCGGACCAGGGGTCCTCCTTTAAGGGGGGGGGGGTATTATTCCCACGGTGCTGCAGCAGAAAATGCGCCAGAATGCATCCGTAGTTCCTGCTACTCGTCTATCCACATCCTGCACCCTTCATCCCTGTTCCCGTGCCTCCTCCTCCTCTTTCCTCCTCATCATCGGGGCAGCAGCTCTGTGGTGCAAAAGTCAGCATGGATCTCAATCAGCTGTTTAAAAAAAAAAAAGAGAGAAAGAAATCGCTCGATTTGTGTTTCCGAGCTAAATGAACTCGCGTTTGCAGGAGGACTTTCACAGAGCCGATGGGATTTCTCTCACTTTTATTTGCAGTGTTTCTATATTTAGATGGGATGTCTGCTTCTGATGCTCTTTGTCACGGATTCTTTGTTTTGGCTGAGCGGTATCTCTCCCGTCGCCGAGGCCGGATGCCGATTTGTGCCGTTTAATGGCTCCTTGGTGAGATTGTGCGTCTTAAGGAGAGCGAAGGCGGCACAGAGACACGGATGGGAGACGAGGGAAATATTTTTGCATCCTAAAACTTCTTCTTCTTATGTCTGACATAAGCGGCGTTCCTCAGGGTGGCGTAAACAAGCCGGGGTCAAAGGTCAGCCCAGAACAGGAGGAGGATTCCCAAACGCAGGCGACTATAGAATAGAAGATCTATTCTATATTCTGTATTGAACTTCTATATTCAGCTGGATTTCTATTCTTGTCGAGTTGTGACGTCTCTTTACTCTCGAGACGAGAAGCTTTTTGTGAAAATCCCTCCGGGTTTCTTGTCTCACCTGGAGTTTATATTTATGCTCCTCTCTTGTTTTATGTGTTTTCAGCCTTTGTTCAGGAAAATCTCAACTCAGACAATCTTAGCCCTCCAAAGTTGTCACTCGCCTCGGGGATAAGACGTCTCCGTTTTATACGTGTTGGGGTTTGAAGGAAGTTTTATTGTTTTTTTTAATGCAGGGATGAAGTCCACATTCAACAAAGCTTTAGTCTTCAATGTATGAACCGTCTGTTTGTTCCGCGTCTCTTGAGCATCTTGTTTTTCTTTACTTTTCTGGTTTATACTCTTTATGTGTTTACAAAAACAACTCTCTGGGTTATTTTGGTCTCAAAATCCTTATTTTCTTGAAACAACTGAACAAAATTAGAAGAATTAAATTGGTTTAACAAACTGGTTATCAGTTAAAATAAACTTGTCAAGAAATGTCTACTTATATATTTAAAAATGTAAAGCTGCACTTATCAATACTTATGCATCAAATGACTTTCCGTAAAGTGAAAGTGGACACAAATAGAATAATCACCCAAATCCACATTTCTCGTCAGCTCCACAGAGCGTTTTAGTGTCTTTCAGCTACTACTCACTACTTTGTTTTGGGTCATTCACCATCATCACTTCCAGCAGCAGCAGCTGTTTTTAGTAAAAAATAATAACATTAACATTCCTCTGTACGCTGCCTTCTCAGCAACAGACAGACGAGCAAGATGCTTCTATTTTCTGACGTTGGTGGTGACCAAAACGGAGCTAAAAGGAGATACTGGTATATTTACTGCACATTGTCAGAGCGGTGGTTTTGAACTGGACCTGTGCCGGGTGTTGGCCAACCTTGGGCCGTCATGCATGTGTGCATGCTGGAGGCTCGCTGATGGAGGTGGAGGCTGGGTATGGGAGCCATGGAGGGTCAGTTTGGCAAACAAAAGTGCCCATGCTGGCCCCTCTGGGGTCCGGGAGATGGGTCGAGCTGTCACGTTGAGGGAGCTGGTGAAAGATGAAGAGGTTACGCTGCTTGGATCACAGCTCTGCCAAGGCCTCCGGGACTCTTTCTCTTTACAACACTCGACCTAATCTCCCCCAGTATCGCCCCTTTCATTTCCCTCTCCTTTTCTTCTTTTCATGTTCTTCTGTCTCTTATCATGCCTTGTTCCTGGCAAGGGTTTTATCTCTCTCAGCCTATTTTCACCCTCTCTTGGATTTTTTTGTTCCATCCTCCTCCCATTTATCTCAGTCTTAATGTCTTTTCATTTGTGTTTTTCTAATTCCGTTTCATTTCTTTCTCACCCCGCCACCGCTGGTATTTATTATTTAAAAGCCTCAGCAATGCCTCCGTATGTGCCTTCTCCCTCTTTTATAGATGCTGGCCTACTTCTGTCTCAACCTGTAATTGTCATTTGGATGGAGAACTCCGAACCGACATCATTCAGTGTCGCGGCCGAGGCGACACAACTTGCTCCAACTGGTTATTATGCACAAGCAACAGAAACCAGAATGCATGGCGATGATCGGACGCAACGTGCAGTTTAGGGATGAATTTTCATCACGGAATAATCTGTGTTTTGTTTTCCAATTAATCAATTTGTTTGTTTGGCTTTGAAATATATTTTTAAAAAGTCTCAAATGACTTTCCCGATGATAAATGACACAGCAAAGTTACTAAATACTATGATTAATCACAAAGCTGAACAATTTAAGAATATTTAACAGCATTTTCCCATCGTTTTTTGTGTTATTTCTCCTAAAATGTCAACTCTAACAGGAAGTGAAGCTGCTGATGCTCAACACACATGTGCAGGTTATTTTTGGACCAAAGTATTTATAGAGAATAAAACATGTCAACCTTCAGACCGATGTGAGCGGAAATGAGAGGCTGTCCTCGAGATGTAAACCTTCCCAAAACTCCATTTGCCTTCCTGCCACAGTTGTGGAAGCTGTCATGTTAGATACCATCCAACCTCGGGGGGGGGGGGGTAGATTACTGTAGATGGGATTGGATTTCCTCACAACAAGCATTCATTGTAGCGGCCAATTGCTGCGGGGAAAAGAAAACCTCCAGTTCTAGAGATAAGAGGAGGAAGTCGGGCCAGATCTGTGTCTGAGATCAGCGAGATGATGATGTTTGGGAGATTGGCCAGAAAACAATAACCTGAGTGTCATTCTATGATGATATGTTCATTATTTGAAAGAAAAAATTAAGATTTTTATATGCGATCGTGTCTTAATGAGGCACATATAAACACATGTGTACGAACCGGACCGTACCAAAGCGGGGGGGGAAGATCGGGGGTGTTTGAACCAGCAGTAGACCGGTCTATTTAAAACCTCCGATGTATGAACCGACTGATCTCTCTACGGGCTTCAGTGTCACGTTTCACTTCTGTACTTCTTCTATCCGACAACCGTCCTCTTCTTCGTGTCTCTTTATTGTCGTTTTCATCAGAACAATATTAATTTGTCTGCGTTTCCTGCCTGCGTTGAAGTCTGCTTTCCATGAGACTATGAAACTATTTCTATTAAGTTTTTCAGAGAAGTGTATCTACATTTTTTCCCAGTTTAAGAAAGACCCTCGGGACCCTTGCAGCATCAAAGGACCATTCACACTGTAGATCTGTTAACAGCAGCTTCTCAGTTTCTCATTTTTATTTCTGCGAACAGACTTTATACGGCTGAGAGACCTTAAAGCATTTCAATCAGTTTTCTCATTCGCTGAGAGTTGGATGTGACGATCGGTATGCATCTCCTATTTTTATGTATATTTACATTACATTATATATTATATTTAGACATGTTTTTCTAGGTATTAAACAAACGAGCTTTAATGTGAATATTTGAAATACTGACTTTTAGCAGTGCAGAGCCAGGCTAGCTTATTCCCCTGGTTTCCAGTCTTTTAATGCTAAGCTAACTAGCGGCTAGCTCCAGCTTCACATTACCAATCATGTCGTCCAACTCCACCAGAAAGGAGTGAAAGTGAATAAGTGAAAGTCCGTTTTTGATGGTTTGTGCTGAAATCAAGTCACACAGCCTTGCATTAATGTCCTCATTCTCAATAATTTCCTTATAGATTTATTAGAATAATTACAATTTGGGGATTTTATGATCATTACTGAGTCCAACCCTGCTTTATAGTAATGATGCTAATTTTCTTCAGTGCAAAATGGACCTTTTACACTGATTATGTAATCAGACTTTTTAATGTACATTTTTATTCTAATGGTTCTTTGCGTTTGTGCTCCATTTGATCGTGAGTTACACAGACAGGGGATGACTTGCAGCAAAGGGCCCCTAGGCTGGACTCGAACCCCCGGGGTCGGAGCCTTAATGGTGCAACGACCGGGACCCCCGTCAGGGAGCAAAGCTAATTATTTCACTTCTGATAACTAACTGCAGGATCTGATTTCTACATGTGGAGATCAAAGTGGGCAGAAATGCAGTTGCTCTCGCTTCCACCATGTGAGGGGGGGGTGTTCGGTGTTCGGTGTCCCCCCTCCTTCATGCCCCCCCGCTCTGGTTCACGAGAGTCAATCCTCTGAGATATTTAAAACAGCTCGTTTTGAAGCCTGCCTTGTTTTTCATCTATCCTCTTGTGAAAATCCCCCTTTGATGTTCCCACATCCTCAAAAATTGCTCTAATTCTTTTTGCCGCTGTTTACGAAACGGTTAATTTCGCAAATTACCGCAGTGTCGATCTGTCGGAAATTACCAGGCGTAATGCTCGACTGTTTTTTATGTTTTTATCTTTTCGTTAACCCGAAGTTTGAGTCCCGAACCTCGTTTGAGTGAACAAACCACGCAGACAAGGTGATTGGGAGTCGAGATGAAGGCAGACGGAGACACTTTTAATCTTCGGACGTTTGAAGTTTGTCCTGCTTCTGAGTCCTCGCAGATTAAAGACGGAGTGTGAGTGTGAGTGTGAGTGTGAGTGTGTGTGTGTGTGTGTGTGTGTGTGTGTGTGTGTGTGTGTGTGTGGTTAAACATGTTACAGTGTATCTTGTCTTCGCTGCATGGCGGCCCGGCTAATGGGAATCTGCTGCCTGTCATCTACAGCCGGGCCGTTCCATCAGAATGTTAATGGGGGGGGGGGGGGGGGAGTATAGAATATCTGTTGCCTACTGATGAACGCAGAAATGGAGGAAGCAAAAGAAAGAACAGAACAAATGCCGTGCCCGAAGGGGGGGGGGGGGGGGGGCAGATATAGATTGATGAAGGATTGTTGGCTGGAAATGAGATTTCATAAGAAGCTGTAGATTTTCTCCCTCCAGCTGCAGATATGAAACAGAGTTGTGTCACAAGAGCAGTAATACAACACACACACACACACACACCTGATGTTAGTGTGTGTGTGTGTGTGTGTGTGTGTGTGTGTGTGTGTGTGTGTGTGTGTGTGTGTGTGTGTGTGTGTGTGTGTGTGTGTGTGTGTGTGTGTGTGTGTGTGTGTGTGTGTGTGTGTGTGTGTGTGTGTGTGAGTGAGTGAGTGAGTGAGTGAGTGAGTGAGTGAGTGAGTGAGTGAGTGAGTGAGTGAGTGAGTGAGTGAGTGAGTGAGTGAGTGAGTGAGTGAGTGAGTGAGTGAGTGAGTGAGTGAGTGAGTGAGTGAGTGAGTGAGTGAGTGCGTGCGTGCGTGTGTGTGTGTGACATAGGGCTCTTAGCTTATGACTAATAAATGAAAGGCTGAAAGAACTGCAGCTGAATAATTGAGGTCTTATGTAATGATAATTGCGGCCCCATAAATAGGGATTCACCTTTTTGGCAGAGAGCACACGCTCGCCGCGTCCTCGCCGCGTCGGCGCCGCCAAGCCGAACAAACTGTTTCCAACGCAGCGGTGATCTTTTTGGTCAGACTCTTTGTCTCTCCTTCATCTCTCTCTCTCTCTCTCTCTCTGCTCGTCTTCATGGCTTTCAGAGTTGTTGTCTTTTTTCCCCCCAGTCTTTCTCCACACACACACACACACACACACACACACAGTAGTGACAGTTTCAAAGCAGTGCCTGATGGAAGAGCCGGTATTGAAGCCTCGGTGAGATTGCTTGCTTTAATTGCTGTCAGAGGCAGGATGGGGGGGGGGGGAGCGGCAGCGAGCCGGAACAGCTGAGCGATTTCATTCCAAAAAAATGCTGTTTTGTAAGAAAGTCTCTCCACCTGAAGCTCACCGGCAACGCTCGAAAGCCCAGGAGGAGGAGAGGCTCCCGACTTTAGTATTAAAGGGCCGATGCTCCCAGATGACCAGAAAACGGCTTTATTTCTCTCACTTTTTGGGATTTCACAGTCGGCTCGTACCAAATCCACCTCCCGTCCTTACCTTTCAAAATAAAAGCCCCCAGACATATAATATTTACAGGCAAGTATTTAAGATTTGTGGCCTTAACGTTACAGGTAGTTTGGTTTTTCTTTGCCCTGATTTTGGTATTGTTTTGGATTTTGAGGCCGACCTTTGACCCCCTTTAAGACTCACACGGGTCCCCATTTCCAGTGATGGCGGTGGCAGATTAACCAGTTAAAATGCTTGGTTATTCTTCAAACAATGGCTCCTTGATTTCAGACGGGTGATAGTTTTTGTTGATTTTATCAGCTAATACTGACCTACAACATGCTTTAATAATACAAGTAATTATTTTGAAGCAGCCTGAGAGGTCACTGGGTCTTATTTACCCATCATGCCCTACTTTTCTGGTGCTCGGCTGCGTGGCGATGCTCCTCCCCTCCTCAGCTTCACGGTACTCACTTTCTAGCTAAAGCTAGACGGGGACTTGATGAATGTCTGGTTCATAACATTGATGGGGGGGGGGGGGGGGTGATGATTTAATCATCGTACAATGGATGGGGGACATCATTCAGGTCTGGATTAGTGCAGGTGTTTGCCACCTCAAGAATACTCGGGCTGATGAATCTCATTGTCAGCGCTGGAAGTAATCTTCGCTGTGAAGCGTCGGCGATTAGTTCCCAGCAGCCAAGAGTTCGCATTTTTCTAAACTCTTGTTGCTATGGCTGCAAGTAGCGATGATTTCCATTATTGATGAATCCCCCCCTCCGGTATTTTCCTCATTTCATTGATTGATTGTTTCTGAAATGTCAAGCAAACAGTGGAGGAATGTTTTTAAAGGGCTTGTTTGTTCGGATCAAAAGTCTAAAACCCAAATATATTAAGATACGTGACTTTTGAGCATAAAAATAAACCTGCAAATCCTTGAAATTTACTTGAAAATGATAAATTGATTATAGACATAGTTCCTGATTAACTCTCTTTAGATTGACATCGTTTTTTTTATATTTAATAC